>NC_133772.1:129875609-129995922 GCF_003597395.2 Chelonoidis abingdonii | reverse complement strand
ATATAAAAGGATTATAACTATATACACAAGAACTACGAGTAGCTAGGGAAGCAGAGGTCAGCTAAGCTGCGCTCCACTGTTCTAACGACCGACATGGGCGGTAAGAAGGAACTGAAGGGCAGCTGGGTCGGCAGGGGTATATATCCGGCGCCATAGCAGCGCCTCTCCAGGGGGCGCCCTGCCAACCCACCGAGTGTTGCTAGGGTAAAAATCTTCCGACGAACATGCACGCGGCCTGCACACACCTTACTGGAATGGATATGAGCAAGCACTCGAAGAACAGCATAAGCCAAAGCCGAGGTTTAAATCTTTGGCCCTTACTGTGTCCTATAACAAGAAGCCACACACTGTCCATATATGTACCCTCTATGCAAGGCAGGTAGGCCAATGTAGCCAACGTTTGTAACTGACAAATAAGACACCCGAAGAAATACAAGCTCCAAGTTCTGCATGTAAAGTTTTAGGAGATGTCGCAGCTTTGCTCTAGCTTTTGTTTGTTTAGACTCAGTTTCTGCCTCTCTCACTCATATTGAGTTGTACATTACTCCACCAGTAGTATCATATAAATAAATGCAGCTACCTGCCCAGTCAGCTACTATGCAGCGTAAGAATGGCAAAATTTGGCCACTAATCTCTTGACGTGGACTAGACTGAGCGAAAAATGGAAAGAAAGAAGGAAAAGCAAAGCATACAAATACGTACAGTGCCTGCCACAGCAACTGTTGGTACAATTAAAGACCCTCTACAAGGAAACTAAATTACACCTTTCTGCTTATTTGTTTTGGCATGGCACAGATACCGGGTGTACCTGCATCATATGACTGAGGTATGTAAATGCCGATAGCAAGCATCACGGGCTAGCAAAGCAATTAATAAAAGAGCAGAGCAAAGTGATTGCTCATACCTCCATCCTGTGAATTCATGATATTCAGCGCAAACAACATTGCATTGGAGAACGTGGTAGCCTCTTCCTTGCTTGCAAAGTTCAAGCCGTAGACTTGTCGTGCATCACGCCACTGATGAAAGGTAGGTGTTGCTTGATTGTACTTCAGTCCTTTCACAATTGAATAATTAATCACTACCTGCAATTTGAAATATAGATGAAGGTTACAAATATTCTACTCTCTGACAGGAAAGAAAAGACATGGATCAGTTCAGGTCTATAATGGCAAAATTATATATATATACATACATACATACACACACACACACACACACACACACCCCTTCCAGAACAAGGTTGACAAGTGTGAGTTTTGACATTTACAGACACATACCTGCTGAGGAGATTTAGAATTGTTCAATTCAGTGTCGGGGCACATGGGCTCGACCTGAAAAATCTGTTACCTGCTCATGCCTCCCTCAAAAGCTCCACCATACAGCTGTGCACATGTTGCAGACAGGTGTTTGACTTGGTGCCAGCGGCTGCTGGCACCCGTTGGGGAGCGATCATCCACAGTTGTTAGTGAAGGGGATCAACTGACTCACTGGCACCAAGCCTCCCCCACAACAGGTTACATGTTTAAGCGGATGCCAGAGGCCTGACTTGCTCCTTCTGCATACTCCAAGTTACTACCAGTTTCTCAAATTGGAAATTGTTTTGTCTAGAATTAGATAGGCACAGATTATACCAGAAGACTCAGGGTGTCCATTTCCGCCTGCTGCCTTGCTGCAGGTTCTGTAGCTGCCACTCATGGCTACAGAAATAAGAAGTATTTTTAATACTATAGGGAGAGAAACGCTTACAATGTTTTTTAATCTTTTTGTTGATTTTCATCTTTCTTCTCCTAAAGATGGAGCTGCCAAGTGCTGTGCTCAGAGACAAATTAAAACGATTGGCAACAGTCTAATTAGTAAAGGTTGGTAGTCATACTATGATGGTCTCCATCTTGGCTGACACACCAAGGATTGAACTGGGAACCTCCAAAGCTAAAAGCATGAGCTGCTATAGCTTGAGCTAAATAGTGAAGGATTCCTAATTGACGCCATAATAGCCTCAGGTGCTTTGTGGACTGGGCACAGATGGGGACCTATAATGCACACTCGCCAGCAGGCTACACTGTCACTTTATGACAGGTAATATATAAGGGCCAAAACAAAAATCTTCATCTTGAAGGGCTCACAGTCCAAAGTTACACACAGAGACAGTGCCATGAAAATATCAGTGCGGTTGGCGGAGGTTGTCTCTGTACCAAACAGTTGGGGCTAGGAGAGAGATAAGCCTGAAACTTGGTCCTGGATAAGAACAATTCCAAATGCTGAAGTATTGTAAATCTAGGTCTGAACTTCATAGCTGGCCCTTACAACTGGGGTTGTTTTGACCCTCACTTTACAATAGGCCCAAGCAAGTTCCAGGCTATAATTCTGATTGAAAGCGCACTGACGTCAATGGGAGTTTTTCTTCAATGGGGTTTGGATTAGGGCATATGTGAATCAGCTCCATCACTGAGTGATAAGAAGTGACTTGCAGGAGTAGAAGCGGGCTTGCAGCACACCATTTGGGAGACTATTTTAAGGGCAAGGGGCAGCATGCACAGGGTCGGTGCTACCATTAAGGCGAACTAGGCACTTGCCTAGGGCACCAAGGTTTGGGGGCACCAAAAAGCGGTGCCCCCAATTTTTTATTTTATTTATTTATTTATTTACAGCATTCCTCCCCGAGCGCGCGGTCTCTGCTCCACTTCTCCCGCCTCCGGGGCTTGCAGCACCAAGCCTGGGAGGAGAATTAGAGTGGGGCCGGCGTGCTCAGAGAGGAGGCAGAGCAGAGGTGAGCTGGGGTGCCACAGGGCTCCCCAGGGGGGAGCTCCGTGGGGGGTGTGTGCCTCAGGGTGTGGGGGGGGAAGCTGCTGCGGGGGGGGCGCCTCAGGGCGGAGGGGGGGCAGAGAGCTGCTGCAGGGCTCGGGGGGGCGTACAAGGTGGAAATTTCACCTAGGGCGCGAAACTTCCTTGCACCAGCCCTGACCATGCGTGGAAGTGTTTAGACAGGAATGAGAAAAGATGACCAAGGAAGCAGAAAGCAGAGAAGTTTTGGCAGCCCACTCACCATGAAGGGCTATTGGAAAATAATACTGAGGTGTCAGATAATCAAATAGCCCCCTGAGTGGCTTGTGTAGCAAGGACGTATACAGAAGAAAAACTTTGTGGTAAACCTTTAAGAAGCCTCCCTTCTTACAAGTGTAAGTCAGAGTTCCTGCAACGCTAGCTGCCTGATTCACACACATGCTCTGCTCCCAAAGATTTGTGCCAGTGTTGCAATTACACAAAAACAACAAGGAGACTGGTGGCACTTTAAAGCTAACAGATTTATTTGGGCATAAGTTTTCATGGGTAAAAAACCTCACTTCTTCAGATGCATGAAGTGAAAATTACAGATGCAGGCATTATATAACAACACATTATCTGTTAGTCTTTAAGATGCCCTCAACTCCTTGTTGTTTTTGTGGATACAGACTAACACAGTCACCCCCCCGATACTTGTTGCAATTACAGGCATGAATTCTGTAAGTGAAAACTTTGCCCACAAAAAGGAAAGTTGCCCTTTCGAAAACATGGCTCTATTAACCTGAAATATTCAACTCATTAGTGCTTGGCAGGTGTGCTGTGTACAAGGGGAGACATCTAATTCTGTTGACTGAGTAAGGGGCAGGATTGGGGCCTAACTGGCCTAGCTGCAGGTCACAGACATGCATTCACCTCCGAGACCTCCAGAGATTTTAAATCTCTTAACTCCATCTCCAGCCTTATCTACTTCAGTAATTAACAATATACGGTATATCCAATGAACAGGCAAGCCTATTGATTTGTCTCTTCTGTGTTCAGAACAATAATGTCAAATATAAGCAGAAAGGTCTGTTCTAAACCCTTCTTCTGCATCATCACCTTTTGCAGTGACAATTCACTCCAGGCTTAACTATGGCACAAAATGTGAGCCAGACATCCGTATATCTCCAAGTTTGAAAGAAGAAGTACAGTAGCTTGGAGTTCAGGAGACACAAATCCAAATAATATTAACAGCAGGATTAATTAGCTAATGATTTACAGTTCTTTGGAGATAGAAAGTGCTATGTTCATATTAGGTATTCTTCTTTATCCGCCTGCATTCTCAGGTACATAGGGCATTCACCAGTTTCTGCCATTTATATTGGCCTTCTGCTGGTCTGTTCAGGCTTCTGAGTGTCATGTTGATGGATTTGGCTTCTCTCTCTGTTCTGCACAATGTTTCTCTGTGTTGCCCTGTTTTCTCTTCCCAGGTGGTGTCCATGTTCTCACCTGACAGGGAAATTGATGGCATCTTTAACGGTATCCTCAGTGTAACCACTGTTGTCTTCTTATAAAGTTTGATGCTTTAGGTAGGTTTGCTCTACTCAGAATTTCTGATGTTCAAGAAATTTGTTTAATGGACTCTGAAAATATTCCACAGTTATTTACTTTGGAATGAGTGATCTTATCATGAATTTCTGTTGTAGATTTACATGATCCATAAAGGAGGACAGATATGAAGCTGGTTTAAAGAATCGTATTTTTGTATCAGTGCCAATCATGCTACCTTTCCATAATTCCAAGTTTATTAAAGTTGTATGCTGCTTTTACTATTCATTGCTTGACACACAGCATGGTGTCGCCATTGTTGCACATCTCACTCCCTACATAGGTAAAATGACTGACTTCTTGTGCTTCTCCATACTCTGATGGTTGCTTTTGGGACACTGATAGCCATATATTTGGCTTCCCCTTGTTAATAAACAAAATTGTTTTGTTACGTTTGCCAAAAGCTGGATTTTTTTCTTACATTAAGAAATATGTAGTACTAAGCAGGACAAATGTCATCAGCAAAAATAAGATCATCCAATACACTTGTCCATACAATTCCTCGGCTGTCTTCTGCCATTACACAGTCAATGACCAATGCAAAACAATGGGGACATAATATACCCTTGCCTTACTGCAGTTGTCACTACAAACCACTGACTGATTTTGTCACCACCTCTAACTGCACATTCTGCATTATTGTAGAAATCCATGATAATTCTAAATTATTTTTGTTGGAATTCCATGACATGCCATAATTTTCCAAAAAGACTCGGTGTATACTGTCAAAAGCCTTCTGAAAGATCTGTAAAATTTATCACAAGAGTACATTCCACTCCATACTTTGTTCTATATAATATATTTGGGAACAACAATGTGATCTCAGTGGTCTCAAACCTGCTTGCCCCTCTCTAAATTGGAGATCTTTGTTTCTTTATATGTTCTAGGATGACGTTACACTAAAAGCAATGTGATTCCTCTCCAATTATTGGAATAGGTAAGGTCACCCTTCTTTAGCGATTTTACTATGGCCTCTCTTCCTTTGGGTTAGGGTCTTTTCTTCATTCCATATTCTATCTAAAAACACAAGGAAAATCTGGAGGGCTGTTTCGTCACTTGCTTTAACCATTTCTCCAGCTATGTCATCCTCTCCAGCTGCTTTCTCATTTTTGAGTTTACTGATGTCAAGCTCTAATGCAAACTCATCATCGTGTATTTCAGGAGTTTTGCTTGTTCTTGGTCTATTTAAAACAACCTAAAAATGTTCTGTTTGTCTTTTCCTTTGCTCTTCTTCTGCACTAACAGTATTTTCATTTGCATAAGACCTCCAGTGCTGCTGAAGTTTCCTGTTGGCTTTTTAACTGTTTTATACCAGGTTGTAAGGTCACCTCTTTGGCTAGCATCTTCAGCCTCGACATTTTCTGTCCATGTGCCTTTTTCTCCCTTCTAGCACTCCTCCTTTTTACCTCTTTCTGTAAAGCTCTGTATTCTTCTTGCCACTTGCTTCTCTTCACACATCTTAGCATTCATGTGTTTTTTCTTTTTATTACTTCTCTTTTTTCATTTTTGCCCAAGCAGCATTCTTCCCTTTAGATTTTGTTATTATTAGGACTGTCTTTGTGCTTTCTGGATGACATACTCTAATGTTTTCCCACAGAGTATCACTCTCTTGGTTTTCTTTAGCTGATTCCATTAGAACACTTAATTGGTTCTTCAGTTCAAGCTGAAAAGCACTTTTTGTGTTTGGATCTTTCAGCTGTGTCACTTCTTTCTAACCTTCTTCATCTTCTTTAACTTGATCTTCAATTTAGCAACACAAAGATTATGGGTACTACCTATGTTTCCCTGTACACACGAGCTGCAAATCTTTTTCAAAACGCAAAAATGATCTATCTGGTTCATTGTAAGTATTTGGTATTATTAGATTATTATTAATAACTAATTAGATTATTAATATTTATGTTTAATTAGTTTCTGAAATTTTTTTCTCCATTTTGAGTCAAAAGTGGTTTTGATTTTTTTTAAATCAATTTAACAGATGGATGACTCATCACTCTAAGAACTTTGACCTTACAGTGGATGAAAAAAAAATTGGCTGAAGAACATTAGACAAGTAGTGAATGTATAAGCACGGTACCTGCTTTCCACACATTTCCATTACCATTTTAGGATGGCACAAGCCTGCCAAAATAAATATTTAACAGACATCTGATAATTATATATAGAATTTACATAAAATAAAATGTAAATGTTTTTTAATCCAAAGACAAGTATTAGTGGCTAACTAATGATACAATCATTGCTTTCTTAATACTGTTTCCACTGTACCCAGATACTGGAAATTAGCCTAAAATGAGACTTTCCTTGTTAGCTCTAGACCACATCCTTTGTGTTCTATGGACTTGGTGCTTACTGAATGGTTCAAGAACGAGTATCAGCTGAAAATCATGATTAAACTTACACTTTAATGACCATGGGTACAATTCTGATCTCACACTATTTTGTCACCACAGACTTCACTGGAGAAACTCCTGATTCACAGTTGTGCGACATCAGAAACAGGACGCATAGCCATTTTGGGTGATCTTTCAGACAGATATCTATGGGTGGCTGTTGTGTTTTTTAAAATTTCATATTTATCACTACAGATAATGCTAGACAACTACAGAAAGACCAGAATGAAAGCTGTTACATTAAGAGTTTAACATCAATACTGTCCCTTTATAAGGTGGAGGATCTGGAGCTCTCATAGTAGATATTCTATAATTCCTATCACAGCAGCATTTTCAGACTGGCACACAGGACTCATCACAGGGATTTTTATTTGAAAAACTTATCTAAATAGAGGAAAAATAGGCAATTATGCCTTGCCGTCTTCTTTTTCTTCTTTAATAAGAATCCTTTTTTCCCAAATACTTAAGTGATGTGTGCCTTAGAAATATATGCCTGACCTAGATTATTAGCTCTCTGGAGCAGGGACTGTCTTTTTGTTCTGTTTGTACAGCACCTAGCACAATGGGGTTCTGGTCGATGACTAGGTTTGCTAAACACTATTGTAATACAAATACGGTATATCCAACAAAGAACCAATAATTAAAACAAACAACCCCACCCTATCAAAAGCCCCCTGCTAGTCATTTAGAATGCTCAAAGAATCGGATCTGGGATCCAGGATCTTGCACCTCTGTTCCCCATTCACAACCAGCTCATGTGTTTAGTGAATGAAGTCTGTTGTGGTCACAAGGCTGCTCCGTTGACTATGGGATATAAATTAGCAGTATCAGTCCAGTTCTGCAAAACCACAATTAACTGCCACTAGATGGCAGACACAGCATGGGGCTGGAGCAATGCCTGAATCACACAGAGACAGAACTACTTGCTCATCCTACAGACGATCCCTCTGAGCTAAGACAAGGGAATATAGGGAAGTTTGCATGGATAAGGCCCATGGTGAAATGGGTCTGTAGAGAGCAAAAGGGGTCTTATGTCTGGGCTAACAAGCCAGTATTTTTCACATTTACCAATTTAAAAACAAAAACAAACAAACAAAAAAACCCACACTTTTCAACCATCTCTGAAGAACTTAAGCCAGGGAGGCAGAGCCAGAGCCTTTGAAGAAATGTTTGGGAAGACTGGCGTGTGGCTCTCTCTACTCTCAGCAGTCTGTCCCCTTCATCTGGAGAGAGTCTTTGGTTTTCAGGGGCAGGACTGTACAAACCTGAAGAGCACTGAAAGGTGTGGAGCATTTGGTGACTAACATAATTCAAGATAAAAACTGCAAAAAGCCACTCTAATAAATGATTTACCAATGCAGATAAACTCTTCAGTTTGCGTATCAGCGTACTTAATCCCATGTGGGCTGAAGAATTCAGAATGCTGCCTTCACTTTGGGGGTTTAACCACTTCACGTGGAGGAGACACAGAATCCTGAACCCTCTTGCCCATATTAACTCTTGGAATACTGCCACTTTTCAGGCTGCCAGCAAAACCAATGTGCAGAATAAAGGTGGGCAAACTTTTTGGCCAAAAGGGCCATATCGATGTTGTGAAACTGTATGGAGGGCCGGGTAGGGAAAGCTGTGCCTCCCCAAACAGCCTGGCCCCTGCCCCCGATCCAACCCTCCCCCCCACTTCCCACCCCTGCCCCCTATCCACCTCTGCCCCATCCAACCCCCACTGCTCCCTGTCCCCTGACCAACTCCTCCCGGGACCCCCACCCTAACCGCCCCCCCTGTGATCCAACCCCCTAGCCAACCCCCCATGCTCCCTGTCCCCTGACTGCCCTGACCCCTATCCACACCCCCACCCCCTGACTGCCCCCGGAACCTCCTGCCACGTATCCAGTTCCCGCCCCCACCCACACCCTTACCATGCCCGCTCAGAGCAGCAGGAGCTTGCAGCCCCGCCGCCCGGCTAGAACCAGTCACACCGCCCTGCTGCCCAGCAGGAGCAGCGGGCCAGAGCACTGGTGCTGCAGTGTGCTGAGGCTGCAGAGGAGAGGCCGGGGGCTGACCTCCCCGTCTAGGAGCTCACGGGCAGGACGGTCCCGCGGGTTGTAGTTTGCCCAGCTCTGGTGTAGAAGAATAAGTATACAACCTGTCCTCATGCTCCAAAGTGTGGCCTCTTTTAAAAGGAAAAGGAAAGGACGTGGATGAGTTTAATTTTGCCTCCTTAGTCAGTAGTTTCAGAATAAAGCAAATACAGGACTGCTTTGTCTCTTGATGAAAGAATGAAGGCAGAGTAGAATCCGCTGTAGATGGTGCTTAGATCATAAGGCTAATTGTGAAATGGAAAGTTAGATGCTTCAAAGTAGCAAATAAAATAAATACAAACATTTTCCAGTGTTCGGAAGATAGCTTTGATAAAATTTCTAGGGGAAGTTTCCTCTAGAGCTACATAGGTCAGAACCTAGGATTTTCCACACTAGAGGAGACCAATGGTCCACCTGGAGTAGTTTTTATCTCCAACAATGGCCAGCAGCAGCTGTGCAACAGGAAAGTGCAAGGAATCTTGCAGAAAACAGCGATGGATTAATCTGCCCACCAGAAAGGGTTCTTCTCTCTAACTCCCAGTAGTTAGACTTTAACTTCAGGCCTAAAGCATGATGATTTTGATCCCTCTGAAAACCCCTTTTCCCCTGTAGACGGGTCACTCATTGGCCAGCGTGGCCCTATCACGGCTAGGCATGGTGTAGAAGCCTCTGGCACACCCTATCAATGGCCACTCTGGGCCTGAAGTAGTTTACCCTTCTCACAACTCAGCCCTCCCAACAAGTTGTTTATAGGGCCCCACCCTTTCCAGGATAACAAACAGTCCTAGGAGCTTATGTCAGATCTTCAGCCTCAACCTGAGCTCAGTAGTCTTTGCCCCCTTACAGGGGCCAAATGCAGGAGGGATTTACATTCCTTCTGTGGGAACCCCGACACTCCCTCTCCTCTGTGTTCCAATTTCGGAACCCTGTACTACTAAGCTGATACATTCTCCTTCCTCAGACTCACTGCTGATTCCCTGGGCCACTTCCTGTCTTCAAGGTTGTGGCTGGTGCAGCATCCTCCACAGACACTCTGACAGCAGCCCCTCTCTGCCTGAGCTGCAGCCTTTTATTCCACCTGCTGCTGGTTATATAATTAGCTGCAGGTGAGGAAGTAGCTGCTTTGTCCATTAACCCTATTGTAGCTGTTGCAGCACAGGATCCGTACACCCCATCACACATCCCTTTTAATATTTACTGTTGAAACACCAGCTAATCATATCATCTACATAAATGTCCAGTCCTGTTTTGAATCCTGCTAAGCTCTTGTCCTCAATGACATCTTGTGGCAATGAGTTCCACAGCTTAATTCTGAATTGTATGAAAAAAATATTTTTATATCCATATTATAATTTGCCATCTTTCAATGCCACCATTGCTTTTCATGATGGCCAGGAATGTCTTACTGTTACCTTGTTCTCCCTTTGTTTGTTGTATCCATCTGTTGTGTTTTGTATCATGCTTAGATTGTAAGCTCCTTGGGGCAGGCTTGTCTTTTTGTTATGGATGTGTACAACGCCAGGAACAGGGGGCCCTGTCTATCACTGGGATCTGGGCATTACATAATAATAATGCACGGACATTTCCTTTCAACTTGATGCTTGTGGCTCTTGCAATGTTTCCCCAGATTGGCACCAACTGCACATACTCTAAAATTCAGAGGGTTAAAGCCTAATAACCTCAGAATGGCTAATACCTCCACAGAGCAGGCCAAATTTAGTCCTGCTGCAAGCAGGCCCAGGCCCCCACAACTTCAATAAAAAAGAGGTACCCCACCTCTGGAGGGGGGAGGCAGGGAGGGATAGCTCATTAGTTTGACCATTGGCCTGCTAAACCCAGAGTTGTGAGTTCAATCCTGGAGGGGGCCATTTAGGGATCTGGGCAAAAATCTGTCTGGGGATTGGGCCTACCTTGAGCAAGGGGTTGGACTAGATGACCTCCTGAGGTCCCTTCCAACCCTGATATTCTATGATTCAACACCAGGGATGAATCTGACCCAACATTTTCAAAAATGTGCCAAATTTATACCACAAGAATGCTGTCAGGGTACAAACTCCAATTCTGGCCTAACTTTGCAGTGGTCAATTCTGAAAGTACCATCTTCTCCAAGGTCCCATTTTTATATTAATTTTTTAGCTCAGGACTTTATGTAAATCCTCCAGACTAGTGTGATTCACTTTTGACTTGTCTTGTCTATTTCTTCAAGCACAGCCCTGCCACATGCATCTCAATAACTAGCTCCTCCTGAGACCGTATGACTTGATATTAAATTCCTCACTTAAAAATCACTCAATCGTACCTCTGAATTAAACTAAAAGCAGCTGACTTCTGCAGACAAATATTTAAGACAAATGACTAACACAATGGAAGTGGTTAAAGCGCTGGTGACCACAGCTTGAAAAGTGCCTCAGCCTGTACTGCTGCTGCTTTTTTGGGGTTGCTGATCATGTTGGTATGAGTGTACACGGATACGTGTGTCTGTGCAGGGGAAACAGATGAATTCATTTGCACTATGTCGGTAATAAGTACTTAAACACTGCAGCTGAGGAAGAGAGACAGACACAGTGGAGCGCGCGAATGAGACCTATAAAATGGTCTGATGACCACTTCCAGATGTTAAATTTACATTTGATCACACTCATCTTAAAAACCACATTAGTGGGATGGAATCTTTTTGGGGAGTTTTTCAGTGGTAGCTAAGTAGAGAAAATGACAAACAGAGATAGAAAGGTAAGGAGAATAAGGACTAAGTTATAAATATCATTAAACGAAAACTAGGAAAAGGGCCAGAAGAAAAAGCAGCTAGAGAAAGACAAGAAAAAGAAAACCTACATGCAGCAGAAGATGCAGCAGGAGACAGAGAATGCAAATTAAAAACATAAGATTCAGAGAGATCTAGAGTAAGGAGAAAATTAAACAGAAGACATTAAAAGCAGACAAAGGTCATGTCATGTAGATTAAACTAATCACTCTCTATCTCATCCTGCCAATCAGTATGCAATACAAGTTTAAATTGACCTTGTGCGGCAATACTGTGCTAGGGATTTTGAGCCAGATCCTCAGTTGGTATAAAATTGACATAGCTCCAGTGATTTCATTTTATGTCAATTTACACTATTTGAGGATCTGGCCATTTTCAGAAAACATGCTTTGCTAGCTAAATACACCTCTACCCCGATATAATGCTGTCCTCAAGAGCCAAAAAATCTTACTGTGTTATAGGTGAAACTGCATTATATCAAACTTGCTTTGATCTGCTGGTGTGCGCAGCCCCGCCCCCCTCCGGAGCACTGCTTTACCACGTTATATCTGAATTCGTGTTATATCGGCTCACGTTATATCGGAGTAGAGGTGTAGTTAATTTTAACAAACCCTCACTTTTCAATGGGACTTACTGAAGTCAGTATGAGTGTGCATGAGTTGGTTTAAACAGAGAACAATATGCACTGGATGTCATTTGTTGTTGTTAAATGCAACTATTTAGCAAATCTTGGTTGCAGCAATAAATCATTACAGAAAATGGGATATTAGAGCTGGGACTGATGTGAAGTAGTTTAAATTCTGAATCTGAAAAACTCTGAAATGATCTTTTAAGTACCAGTCTTATCTCTAAGTTTATGTTATGTCCAATGAATTTGTGATAATACATTTTTTTGTAATCATCTTTAAATGAGTATTTTCTCTAATACCTTTTTATTTTCTGAAGAGATTTTAACCTAGTTTCAGGTAGCTTCACAATTATTTTTTTTATCATCAAACACCTGAAAACCTCCACTCAGTAGAGACATATGGATTTTATCTTCTTACATATGTTTCGTCCTGAATTCAGACATTTTCAGTGATGACCTCTGTTTGCATGAAGTAAATAAGCAGGCAATGACATCTGCAATCCAATTCAGAGGTTAAAGCTAATGAACTGACATTTAAAACACCACTGCCAAGACTTACAATTTAACTCTCAAATCTGTCCTACATTTAAATTGTTATAATCTGATTAAGAAAGCCCTCTGGGTTACAAATAAGTAGTTTAAAAAAAAAAAAAAAAGCCATCACCCAATTGCTGAAAAATTTGTATGCAAAAACCAAAAGCGGTTATTTATGTTGGGCCCATGTAAAAAAAGGATTTGTGCTTCCTTTACTGGGCTAGGTACTAGAAGTTCATTAATATGCACTCTTTCGCAATCATCCTGACATCAGTCAATGATACCAAAGCATAAACAAAGATATCTGATCTTGTTACTAACTAAACACAGCAACTTTACATATTTCAGGTCTATTCAAAATGCAAGATTCAAATTTTATGTATATTTATAACGTCTTTGCTGACCAGAAAAAGATAAAAATAGAGATGAACAAATATTTTAAACAGTTTCAGAAGTACACTGTAAATAGTTGAAAACCAACATACTATATTTTCCAAAAATTATTTGGGTTTCCCTTTGAAAAACACAAAGGCAATGGGTGCATCAGATTGTCTAATATTAAATACTAATTAGCACATATGTAGCACTTCCCATCCACAAATTGCTTCTCAAAGCAGAGCAGTAAGCATCATTATGTTTTATTAAAGGCAGAAACTGAGACAGAGAAGTTAAGTGACATGCCCTAGATCACACGAGTGAATGACAGGGCTAGGACTCCTGACTCCCAGGCCCTTGTTCTAAAATGTAAAGTGGGACTAATTCATTGATTTAACAATTTACAGAATCATGCGAATTGTTCACTTGAATGTGAATATTACATTTAAAATGAGACATCTATTTATAGGTCCTGGGAACAAATGCCTTCACACTTCAAGCTGTCACACCTGACACTCCTGCTGACAGTTCCCCCCTATTACACAGGACAGCCATTGACTAGGGAGCAGAGTCTGAACTCAGTTTTGATGGTGTAAATCCCACATAGCTCCATTTATGCCATTGTAAATGAGATCAGAATATGTGCTTAGATTTTTTAAATGCAAAATGAGAACTTAGTTACTCATCATGAGAAGGCAGGAGTCGCAGGGAGAGTGAATGATCTCTTATTTGCCAGGAACACTAGAAGTTTGTACCATGGATGGAGCAGTAAAGAGCAGCTGGGGAGTACCAGGGAGCAAAGCCTTCAGCAGAAAATAGTGATAATAAAATGGAGCTGAAAACACACAAAATCTTCTATGAGATTTCTCTCTCACGTAAAGGACATATAACAAGCTATAATAAATAGAGGTACAGTCCTGGATCAAGAAATCACACAGGACACAGCTTTATGGAGCAGAGTATAAATGTATATACATTTAGTAGGAGTAGGATCAATTATATAACTGATTACATCTTCAGAGATCAAAGGATAATGTACAGGACACAAAAGACAGTTACTCACTTGTTGATCTTGTAGTTTAACTCCAACTACTCTAAAGGTGTTACTGGCAGTGTTGTGGTATATGTTGATTCTGCTGAATCCCTGCTGTCCAGGCTTTATTGGCACCCATTTCTTACTGGTATCATCATAGACCATAACTGAAGCCCGGGCTTGGCAAATACTCTGTTCGCTGGAGAACAAAAGTAACACAACCATAAAATACAATAAATGTGTGGTTTATTGCAAACTATTCTGAGGAAAACACAATTATCAAATACATTTAAACCATATATTGCATGTCTGGTCTATTAACCCTCAGAAGGCTGGCATTTTGCATGGTGCCTGCCAAATTAATGTTTTAATGGTTAAATGTGTGTGTAAACACATACACACTCTTCAGTGTGTTACTTTTCTTGAATTTATTCTTTTTTAATCTTGCACACCAATACTAGGACCTAAGTGGAAACTTAATTCACGAATACTTTAAGAAAGGGAACCAAAAGCATTAATGCTCCATTTAATTTGCACTGTTGACAAGTGAGGCCTTTCATATCTGCTGTTACAATTATTACATTGTAGCTCATTGGCAGATTACCTGGAGTAAAGCTTAGACACAGTTTAAACTGGAAGCAAGTGGACCCTCAAACCAAAAGCCCTGTTAGGTAAACTGAAGAAATCAATTACACTAATCCAGCTACTGTCTGTAATACTCAGAACTTGATGATGCATTTAGAAGTCCCAAAATACACTGTAGAAGATGCACAGGTTCTTTAAAAAACAGTTTTACTTCAGCTTACTAGCAAAGAAGGAAAGATCAAGGGGCTGGGGAGATGCAGTTTAATTACTGACATAATCATCTTTCAGAAGTAGCCCAAAATGTTAAGAAATACAAGATTACATTAAAGAAAATCAGAATATCTGGATTCACGTATTTCAGTTATCTTCAACCTGAGCTAAAGATGTGAACAGCAATTTTAAATAAATGTAGATAATGACAACATGAATTCTGGAGTATTCTGGGGGAACTGTGATTGGAAGATTTCCCCATCTAAAGCAATATAATAGAGGTTGCTTTTTTCCCAAACTTCATCTAAAGTTTTTTATATTTTTTAGCAGTAGCAGTGGTGCTGGAACAATTTTTGTGTGTGTGGGGGGGTGCTGACAGCCATTGGACCAAACTGTAAACCCTGTATATGATGGAAACCACTTCAAGCCAAATAGTGCGGCAGCACCCCCATCACCCCTAGTTCCAGCACCTATGAGTACCTAGTGTGCATTTGCAGTTTCAAGCGACAAAAATATCTTGTTAAAGTGCATAATCATTATACGGTAGTTACTATAAATGTTTATTTTTGTTCTGTAATTTCACATGAATATTATTTACCACCCGCTGAAATTTATTCTTGGAATAGAAGCTAAGACAAATGGTGCATTCCCCCAGATAACTGTAAAAAATACATCTTCCATATGTAACAGATATCATTGGGTATATAGCTGAGGTCACACAAACAAAGAACATAATACTCAACATCCCTCACTGACATTTTTGGACTGTCAACCAGTATTTCAACTATTGCTACCCTGAATTCCCAGCAGTTGCAGACACTAGAACTACTCTCACGAGAAATGGGTAAATGCTCAAAATTTCTGTGAGCTAAGATCTGGGCCCTCATCCTGCACATAACAGTAGGCTTGCATGAGTAAGCAGTGCAGGATCAGGCCTATGGTCTTTTAAAAATATAAATGAAATTGTTATGGTTTATGTCCAGCATAAGGCCCTGCGAGCCCTGGCCCAGCAGTGGTCCAGGTCTTCAGTGGCATTTCAGTGGGGGGGGGGAGGAGAGGCCTTCAGTGCAGCCAAAGACTCAGAGCAACTGAAGGGCACCCCGCCGCTGAAAAGCCGCCAAAGACCCAGACTGCTGCCGGGTGAGTACAAGCGCTGCAGCTCCCCCGCTTTGCCCCAGGCCCCCTGAATCCTCTGGGTGGTCCTGGTTTAGGGTGGAGAGACGGTAAAGCATTTTCAAGTATCCAAGGAAAAGTGGTAACACTTAAGAACTGTCTCGTTAATCTTTAAAAAACCAAGGAAAGAAACAAACAATAACCAGAAAAATCTCCAGTCTTCTCTTGTGCCATCAAGGTAGAGAGAGAGAGATTCATTGTTGTCATTTCTACCTGTGAGATATGCTCAGACGTGATGCTGATAAGTATGATAGTCAGAGACAGTGTCAGACAGCATGCCCTATATTGGCAGACAATCCATTAATTATCCCAAAGCTAAGAAATCCAGAATAGGCTATTACTACTTCAGAGCATGAAAATCGGTAGGTTGCGTTACTGGAGCGTATAGGAGAAGTAGCTTGCACAGTCTGAAATATTATTACTAGTATTCTTTATGTATGTACTTTAGGTCTTATAAGGGATATGCCCATGTCCATCCACCTGTTGTTGTCTTGTTATATGGGACAGGGAATGGTTTTTCATTATAGTAGGATGGGGCCGAAATCCTTTAGAGCCTTTAAGTGCAACAACAACTTGATCAAACCTCTTGGCAGAGTAATCATAAAACATCAGTTGTTTGAAAGGTTTTTCTGAAAAGCCCAATTCAACTTCTGATGTTCACAGGGGAGGATAGTTCATGCTACAAAATGGAGCTCATGGTCCTGTCCCCTCCCCCCCACTTTCTCATTATAATGCATATGTTTGTTTATAAAAAAACCCAAATAGCTGTTTGATTAACTACAGGCCAAACTAAGACAGGGCTGAGTACCTGCTGATCATAAGCGACTATACCTAGAGTCAGTGAAAGTTTAGGACATCAAGAACAGGCTGCCAAATGCTGTGTCCTCCATGATGTCTGTTGCACATCTGCACCCTTATTCATATTGATGAGAGCTGGTCAGAGAAATTTTGACCAAACCATATTTCATTCAAATTAAAATGCTTTGCAAAATCAAGTCTATTTTACTGGAATTTCCTTTTGGAAGAAAACCAGGGAAAAAAAGTTCAGACAATACTGAAAGGTCCTGTTTTGATATTTTCAGATTGAAAATGTTTTATTTCTTTTGAATGAGTTCTCATTTTGAAATTTTGTACTACAATATATACTATCATATAATAAATGCAACATTTTAAGAAGTCAAAATCAAAACATTGTGCTCAACGAAAAACGATTTTTTAAAAATTTTCCTTCATAAAGAATTGATCAATTTTTGGTTTTCATTCTGATTTGAAATGAAGCTAAATTTCAAAATTGCAAAATGTTTCATGAACTGGAACTCCTGCCCTCCACACAGCTCTAATATTGACAAAACCCCAAAATGTAGCACTATTCTTTTTAAAGGAGGCGAGTGCATTACAGCAGCATTTCCCCAAGTCAGTTTTAGTAGCTGAGGCATTTTAATTAACTCTCCTATAGTACAAAATATCAGGCACAATTCCTGCTTCCCCCAAAGTCAATGGGAGTTTTTAACCATTAACTTCAATAGGAATAGAATCAGGTCCATTACTTGGCCTCCAGTGAAATAAAAGAAAGCAACATAAAAGACACACAATGCAAGGAAAATCACTCCTTGCAAAATCCTTCCTTACTTGCAAACCCTCTTGTCCCTCCCAGGACCTGATTCTAGCCTACAGCCCAACACCTTGAACTAAGGAGCCTAAATTCTATTTTCTCACTTTACCCCTGCAGCTGCTATAGTAACTTCCCACCAAATATGTCATAAAGTGTCCGATCTAATGTCCATTGAAATCAAAGGGAGTCTTTTTACCGATCTGAATGGGAACTGGAAAGGGTTATTACACTGTTTTATATCTAAACCAGATAACGATATGAGCTACCAGGGAAGTTTTCCCCGCTATATTTCTCGGCCATAAATCGTTAATGCTGTGAGGCAGGGGAATGCACTGTAGGCATACGGTAACACTTTATATCATATGACTGTGAATAGCCTATGTTCCCTCTCTCAGAACAGTATGGATCATATCAGCACTTGTATTTAGTCATGGTTTAACAACCCACAACCATAAATTTCCTGATGCATCTAAAAAAAAAAAAAAAAAAGATTACTGAGAATAGATATTTTGTAGCAGATCCATTATGCTATTTCATTACACATAACACTCAAAATGTAATTACAGTAATTTCTATATTGATTTTGTAATTATATTACATTGCATCAACATGCAAGGTGTTCGACTCCACTGTTGCCAGCCTGGATTTCCATTATAGTCAAGTGAACATGAGGAGGCTAAAAACATGGGCCTAATTTAGTGTTGCCAACTAATTGCACAAAACCAAACACCCTTGCACCGTCCCACCCTGCCTTGAGGCCCCAGCTCTGCCCCATCCCTTCTCTGATGCCATACCCCCACTCACTCCAGCCCTCTCTCTCTCTCACTCTCTCACTGGGTGGAGGTATGGGGTTTGGGGTACAGGAGGGGGCTCTGGGCTAGGGCCAAGGGGTTTGGAGAGCAGGCTCAGGGCTGGGGGTTTGGATGCGGGAAGAGGTTTGGGGTGTGGGCTCCAGGAGTTTGGGGGGGGCGAGAGGGTGGTTCTGGCCTGGGACAGGGGGTTGAGGTGCAGGAGTGGGTTCAGGGTGTGGGCTCCACCCGGGTGGCAGTTACCTCAGGCAGCTCCTGGTCAGCAGTGCAGTGGGGCTAAAACAGGCTTCCTGCATGCCCTGGCTCTGCACTGCTCCCGGAAGAGGCCGCCGTGTCCGGCCCCTAGGCAGAGGCACAGCCAGACAGCTCTGCATTGTGCGCGCTGCTCATGCCCGCAGGTGCTGCCCCCGCAGTTCCTGTTGGCCACGGTTTCTGGCCAATGGGAGCTGTGGAGCTGGTGCTGGGACAGCTTGTGCTGCTCCTCTGATCACCCTGTGCCTAGAGACTGCAGGGACATGCCAGCCGCTTCCAGGACCTGTGTGGAGCTAGGTCAGACAGGGAGCCTGCCTTAGCCCCGCTGCGCTGCTAACCAGACTTAACAGTGCTGCTGAATGGAGCTGCCAGGACCCCTTTTCGATCAGGTGTTCCAGTCAAAAACCAGACACCTGTCAACCCGAGCCTCATTACAAAGCAGTACATGCTTAAGAGACCACCGACTTTTACACCATAGTAACAGCAAATTCAATATGTTACCACACATCATGTCCTGACTAGTTTTGTACAGTTGTGTGATTAACCCAATAAAAATGGCCAATTCCTGTTCTGAATTTTCTTCTTCCCTTCTTAGAGCTCTCACACACATTTTAAGGCTTCCCATACACTGGGATATAATTTTGGACCAGACTAGAGACATCCTATTAAAATGGTCTTTTCCCACTGAGATGCCAGTTTGAACCCGAATGGTAATATCCATAGTTAGCCATTCCTAAAACTATTTCCTTCCAAGTGCAGTATGCCTCTGACATGACAAAGCTCTGTAACAGGACTACTAGCTTACTTAAAAGTTAAACCAAATGCATTCATCTGCATAGCAGATGCTAGTAGACCCCACTGTGTATAAAGCAGCATGGCCATTCATTGACCTATCTACTTAGATTCTTCAGTGATGTCCACCATTGAGGTCTCTGAGTCTCACAGTCTTCTTGATCTACTGCACTGCAGCTTTTCTCCCTCCGCTGGAATTTACCTGCCTACTTGTCAACACTTTTTATTTATTTATTTGCAAGTGAAATGATAGATCTGATGAACACCAGTAAATTCCACATTTATTTACAAAAAAATTGGTCAATCTCCCTACATTTATGGCTATGTCCAATAGTGTTTGTTGCTAAAAACACCCTCCTTTTTGTTTAAAAGTTTTTTCATTTGGTCATTTCATTTTGTTGTAATGTTAGAACCATATTTACAATGAGCTGTCTGGTGGTTGACTGCTCTGGTTAGCTTAACAAAGAGAAGGTTATGGGGTGACTTTGTTACAGTTTGTAAGTATCTATGTGGGGAACAAATATTTGGGAATGGGCTCTTCAATCTAGCAGAGAAAGATATAATGTGAAACAATGGTTGGAAGTTGAAGTTAGAGAAATTCAAACTGGAAATAAAGTGTACATTTTTGACAGTGAGGGTAATTAACCATTGGAACAATTTACCGAAGATCACGATGGATTCTCCATCACTGACAATTTTTATATCAAGTTTGAATGTTTTTCTAGAAGACCTGCTCTAGGAATAATTTTGGGGAAGTTCTATGGCCTGTGTTATACAGGAAGTCAGACTAGATGATCACAATGGTTCCCTCTAGCCTTGAAATCTATGAATCAATGAGTTAAGATATAATTTCTTCCTGGATAGTTTGGCTTCCCTGAAAACTGACACATGTAGTCTGGAACATTCAAAGATAAATGCTCATTTACCAGCGCTGTCAGCATCTTACCTACTATAGGATATGTGATAAGCTTCCAGGGTTGCTGTGGAAGACAAAGGAGTTGTTTTGGAAGGTCCTGATCCTGTTAGGTGCTAACAGTCCTCTACCACCAGTGATATCAGAGGATACAGAGCACCTTTGATGAAGTGCTGGTCCACAGAGAAGCCTTTGGAAAGGATCTGAGCTAACCTTCCATACAGGAGAGGGGATATGCAGACATGGATGAGACCCTCCACGCATGGATCTCATTAAAGTACTTATTATTAGGGGGCTAGATTTTGAGATCTTTACTCACATATAGCAGCTTCTTACTACACAAGAAATATTGACTTCAACTGGATTATTTGTTCACTAAGGTTCTATATTTTACAGTTAAGGGCACCAAAAGTTAATTCAATAAAGTCGGCCAAGGACATTGCAGGAAACTGCCATATCTGTCACACTATTCGACATGAGTAAGGGTATCAGAATGTGGCCTAAATTTATTTAAAATCTGAGTATTTTTGTGTAAGTAAAGCAACCATGGAATATATTTGCAAAGCTACTTTAGAAAATATATCTCAGACATATATTTATCTTCAACATATTTAAAGTATTGTACCATGGGAAAGAACAAGAGAATTTTAGATCATTCAAGGCATGTAGCTGGGGCAGTAATAAAATTGTTTAAATGGCATGATTGTTTGCAGGGGTGGCTCCAGGCCCCAGCATGCCAAGCACATGCTTGGGGCGCCATGTTGTGGGGGGCGCTCTGCCAGTCGCCGGGAGGGCAGCAGGCAGGGTGCCTTCAGTGGCATGCCTGCGGAGGGTCCGCTGGTCCCGTGGCTCCGGTGGACCTCCCGCAGGAGTGTCTGCGGGAGGTCCACCGGAGCCGCAAGACCGGCGACCGGCAGAGCACCTCATGCGGCATGCCACCGTGCTCAGGGAGGCAAAATGTCTAGAGTCGTCCCTGATCATTTGATTGATATGTAACATTAATGAAACCCACTGGACAGATTTTATTGATGTCCTGGCTTTAATTGTTAGTTTGCATTCTGGCTGTTGTAGAATTACCCTCCATAATATAAAAAAAGCAATAATTCAGAAAACATTTATGGTAGCATGAATGCATGTGAAATATTGCTCTTTTTTATGCAAGCTGAAAAATAAAATGTTCTGTTGATTCACAGGGAAGAACTTTTAAAGGCAAATGAGATTTTCTGCTATGTACACAATTCTTTAGGGAGAAGTCATCCCACTGTATTCTATGTAGCTCTGCCCTACAGTTGTAGTAGGGGTGGTGGGTTTTTTTTTTAAATGAAGATCCATAATTTACTATGAACTGAGCGGAGACAATCAAATGCATTTCTCTGAAGGGCCACGGCCAGATATAAACACTTCCTTCTGAGAAAAGTGCTGAAGTATTCTACTGTAATGGTCTAAAACACTGCAGCTTACAGTATAGGTACTGCAGTGTATTGGGCCATTACTGTACAATACTGTACCGAGGGACTTACTGGCCGCCGCTTCCAGCAGCTCCCATTGGCCCGGAGCGGCGATCCATGGCCAGTGGGAGCTGTGATTGGCCAGACCTGTGGATGGGACAGGTAAATACACTGGCCCAGCCCGCAAGGGGCTTTCCCTACACAAGCAGTGCCCCTTGTTTGAGGAAACTCTGGCCTAGTTCGATGTCATGAATTAGGGCTTGCAGCTAAGCCTGGAACCAACTAGCTCCACCTACCTAGTGAGGAACAGAGGACTGAGAGCTGAATGAGAGTTGGCTTGCAGCAGAATCACCTGATTGGCCAGGCCACCCAATTGGCTGGAAGAACCAAGAGGCATGCTCTGAAGCCCAGCAGCGGTATTAGGCCAATGGCAGCTCAAAGTATTCACCCCGGTTCCATTAGCTCCTTTGCCTGCTTGTTCCCAGGCTCACTCCAGCCCTGCTCCTGCCTTGTTCCAGCTCCACTCTTGTCCTGGACCCAGTCTTTCCCCTGCTTTGCCACACTCCAGATAACCTGGCTTTAAACCTTGTCTCTGACTTCAGCCCTTACCCTTGGCTCTGGCATCTGACCTGTGACTCCAACTCTGACCCTGGACTCCTATTCCTGACTGATGACTCTTGAACCAAATCACTAGGCCCGACTCCCCATGTTCCGGTCAATGACACTGAAGTCAGAACGTTTGCACAAAGTGATTGAATTAACAGCACAGAGAAGTTAAATTCCCACTGGATTACTAGGTCAATTATCAGCAGCATGAGAGCTGCAACCCCAACCTCCTCTTAGGCCAGCTAGCTCAAATTTAAAGCACCACCTAACTTGAGGTAGAGAACTGTGAAAGGAAGTTGGGTAGAGTAAGCATCTTTGTTGGATGGAAATAAGGGAAAAACCACAGGAAAAATTAGAGACAATGCTTTATTGTAAGGGACATTTTAGGCGAACACCATTTCCCCTAGCACATCATGGATTTTTCTCTTAAGTGTATATTTCTACTGCCCTCAGATATACAATGGAATTATTATAACCTTCTATTTAATGTTTAAAATGGTACTTACTATCAGTTTTAATACGTTTCAATAAATCTTAAAATCAAGGATGGGAGATCACCCTAAGGGACAAATCAAAGAAATAAGGGATGATCCCTTAAAATAAGGGATGAATGGTCACCTGAGAGTCAAGTTAGAGGCAACACTTAATTTACCTTAAGTTAATACCGCAGCGAAGATGAGCCCTTTGATTATAAGCTCTTCAGTGTAGAGACTGTCTCTTATTATACATTAGTACAGTGTCTAGCACAATGGAGCCCTGTTCTTGGTTGGCGCCTAGACACTCCCATAAGAAAGATGATGAATAACAATCACAACCCACGTCTCTTGACTTCCAGTTCAGTGCCCTATCGAATGGGCCATATCCTCTATAGCAGCAGTTAGAACGATGTTCATTGTAAAGGTTACCAAAGATAATGTAAGCCATACTAGAGCTGTGACGAAAGAGAATGTAAAATGCTTATGTGGAGAACGAGGGAGATACATGTATTATTTTTTATGAATATCAGTTGCACTTCAATTTACCTGTTTGATATTTTCCTGCACGACTGCATGGAATTAAGAGAGGCTGTTAGAGGGAAACAAAGAGGAAATGAAATTATGAGAGAGCTACGGTATTTTAAGGGAACACTAAGGGAACTACAAAATTGGAAATGCCCATTTGCTGGGCTCCAGCTAGGATAGCAGGTTTACCTTTCCCATGCTGGAACCTAAGATTAAAGGAACACTAAACCATTAAAGACACCAGCATAGAGAGAAAGGGAGGCGAGTAGGCAGCAGATGCTGGAGCTGCATCTTTCTTTGAGACAATGAGAGAATGCTGCAGGGATGTCTGTCTCCCCAAGATCAGAAGTAGGATTGTGTGGAACTTACCCAGAGCTTGCAAACAAAGAATACAGTTAGGCAAGACCAGGTGGACAGGACTTCTGTTGTTTTAGCCCCTTTCTCTGCTTGCTGTGTTCCTTTGGGTTAATAAATAATCCTTTGTTTTGAAGAAGCTGTTTTGAGTCTCTTTAATCAGCAACTGCTCAGAGGCTCTCAGGTGCCAAACCCAGTTGGGCCTGTCATGCTACACAGGGGAGCTGCAGCCCAGAGATCCAGTTTAAGAACACTGGGGCCAGGACATTCCACCCAGGAGGCGTGCGCTTGAGAGGGACTAAAAGGAGCTGAAGTGCAACTCACCCTGTAACCATGACAGCTTACAGCCTTTATTGGGCCATGGAACTCACTCCCACAAACGATTACAGTGACCATGGAACTAACTAATTTCAGAACTAAAGGCTGCATCCTGCAGAGTGTTGAGCACTCCAACCCCGATCCAGCAAAGTACTGCAGCATGTGAGTAGTACCACTGAAGCCCATACTGGCCTTCAGACTTACACAAAACTCTGTTTCCCTGGAGCAGCTCCTCAGCTGGTGTAAACAGCCATAGCTCCACTAACTTGATATTTCACAAAAGCTAAGAATGTGTCTCACTTTTTAGAATGAGGATGCTAATAATCACTTAGTTATCTTCATTAACTACTGTGTTTTTGTAAAGTGCTTTGAAGTTGCAAACTGATAGTTTTCCTAAACTTTTGTTTTCATTTTGTTTATCAAAACTTGGTTTGTAGTATTTTTCTTCTCACCAGCCTGATCGTTATTATTGATGTCAGAAGTTACTTGGTTGTTCTACCTTGCAACAAATCCACTTCACAATGAAAAATTACACAAAACCCCTCTATAATACGCTTTTACCATATTGCACTTTTTACAGGAAGTCACATTTGTGTGGTTAAACCTGCTCTGCAAATAACAGATGAATTATATCAGCATGTGAACTCAGCTAACATTACCTTTAAAAAACCTATGTAAATAAGAAATTGGATATAACGAGAAGAATGGTTAGTGCGATACACGAACATTAACCTCAAAGGTTAACGAGACACAAGGTACAGACCACATTCCTGCAGCAACCGAGGTCAGCTGCAAACGCTAATGGACTATTCTGCTAAACAGAATTATTTCAATTATTTTCATCACACCAAATGAAGTAATGATTAGAGTGGATAAAAAAATTTTTTAATTAATTAGATATTATTTAAAGAAATGGCTATTTATGGAATGGCACAATATTTGCAGTTTTTGTCCAACCAACTTATTCAAATTGAGCTTAAAAATACCCGTGCTCTACAAACTTCAAGGCAAAAAAGCATTCAGTCAAGTTACTACAAGAAAAACACCTCCCATATCTGGCATCTTAGCATTTGCTGCAGCTATGACTAGGTTGCTAATTTTGTCCTGCCATAGAATCTACCACTTCTACTTCCCATCCAAAGTCAGCATCACTTGTAGAGGATCCTGCAGCACAGGGGAGGGCAAACAACAGCCTGCAGGCTGGATCTGGCCCATCAGGGCTTTCAATCCAGCCCACAGGATGTGGCACAGTGGGGCTAGGGCAGGCTCCTTGCCTGCCCTGGCCCCATGCTGCTCCCAGAAGCGGCCGGCACCACATTCCTCCGTGGGCTGCCCTCTCCTGCAGGCACCACCCCCCACAGCTCCCACTGGGCAGAAATGGGGAACCGCAGCCAATGGGAACTTTGAGTGTGGTACCCACAGGCAAGGGCAGCGCATGGTGGAGCTGCCTGTCCCACCCCACCCCACCCCAGCCCCAGGAGCCACTGCCAGACATGCTGGCCACTTCCAGGATCAGCGTGCGGCCAGGGTGGGCAGAGAGCCCTCATTAGCCCCACTGCATGCCACTGCCACCCCAGAGCCACTCGAGGTAAGTGACACTGCACCAGAGCCCACACCCCGAACATCTCCTGCACCCCACACCCCATCCCCTTGCCCAGATCCCGCTCTGGCACCCCAACCCCTTACCCTGAGCCCCTTCCTGCATACTGCACCCCCTCCCACATCCCGCACTCTCTCCCGCACCCCAACCCTCTGCCCTACATTCATGCCCTGCATACAATTTCTCCACCCAGTTGTGGGTCTTGGGCCAAAAAGTTTGCCCACCCCTGCTCTACCAGATACCAAGCGAGGCAGGACTCTGCTCCTGCATTACAGCAGCAGTGGGAACAAGTGGAAAACTCCCTTGATCAAAACTGTTGTGAAGGTTGAGTGTATTTAGCCACCAGCTCAACTAAGGGGGAGGCATGGTCCCTCATTCCCCCCTATGATCCAATGCACAGAATGATCTGCTCAGGTCACACCATCTTTTATGCTCCCTTCTCTAATGCACTCTGAAGTCTGGTGCACAGGGGGCAAGCTATGCACCAGCCTCCTTTCCACTTCCTTTGATGTGCACTGAGGGACTGTAATTGTGGCTGGCCCTTGCATGAGCTGTCGAAGGGGGAAGATCCATCCACACTGTGCACCTGCGTATAGCACCTCCCATGTCGCTATAAAATATCTTAAATCCAAAGATACCAATAACAAAAATTACAATAATCCTGCTCAGTGGCTCTCAAACTTTTGTACTGGTGACCCCTTTCACATAGCAAGCCTCTAAGTGCAACCCCCCCCCTTATCAATTAAAAACACTTTTTAATATATTTAACACCCTTATAAATGCTGGAAGCAAAATGAGGCTTGCAATAAGGGCTGACAGTTCGTGACCCCCCCACGTTATAACCTCACGACTCCTGAGGGGTCCCGACACCCAGTTTGAGAACCCCTGAGTACATATATATAGCATCTTTCATCCATACATCTCAAAAAGGCTTGATGTTGTTAATGAATTAAGCCTCAGAACATGCCTGTCAGATAAGGAAGTAGTTTACAGAGAGGGTTTGTGTGAATAACAAGCACGAGGCCAACTACTATGTGTTTGTTATAAAAGACCAGGAGTCAGAAGTTGCTCTTAATGCTGATGGTGACAATCGAGTTCTCCTTTCTGAGGTTCTTAAAACACTGTATTGAGCAATGTGTGAAGACATCCATCCCAGACTTGTGAGCTGGAAACTAGAGACAAGTCATAGAGAATCCAGGTTTTACTCGGAGAGTCCAGTCCTGGTAGGCCAGGACTTTGGGGGCTTAGTCACTTCAGTGTGAAAATTCATGTAGTGCAGACATGCTCAATATGGCTCACAGTTATTTACCTCCCTGTCATATCTCAGTGCTTTGATGCAGCAAGTTACAAGTAACCTGGGATGCAAGTATAACATATGTAAAGAGACACCACAGAGTAACAGATGATTCATAGAGGTCTGATTGTAATCTCCTACCAATTCTATGCTGCTGTACCACTGATGCGAATGAATAGAGAATTCTGATTTGTTAGTGTCTGGTACCCACATATAAATGGCATACGAGCTGCGAGTCAGTAGCGAATCAGATCAGGACTGATGGAGTTGCTCTGTATTTACACCAATGAACTTGGGAGCAGAATCTGGCCCAAGCACTTAGTTTATACTGCTAAGATTTTGGGTAGTAGCTGGTGAATTCATTTTAACTCCTCTGTTTCCTGTTCTGATACCTTCTTGTGAAATAGAACAATTAACTTAAGGAAAAGGTTTCAAGGCAAACTCCACTTGGGAGCACGTCAGCTCAGCATCTTAAACTATAAACAGCTGCTGAACAAAAGGCATCTTACACTCAGCAATTTAGTCATTAAAAACATCATTCCTGTCAGAACAGTCAGATTCATAGGAACATGCCATACTCCAGGGCGGAAGCTTTCCCTTGACTTTCTAGCTATTTAAGCAACGTATGCTTACCTCCACCTTCTCCAGCACTCCACTGATCCATTAACTCTTTAACCCACTCACTGTTTCTTACTGTAATAAAGCGTGGTACTTTATAGCATCCCACAAGCCATCTTGCAACCAACCTCCATTACATACACCAAGTTCTTAGAAGTTACTATCAGGATGGTAAGTGTAGGAAAAAAATGACACAGACTTGAGTAGTCTACTACATATACAGAGATATAAAATTGTAATGAAGTATCCTTACAAGATCAGGCCACTGCTAATGTAAACTACTTCCCTTTTATAGAAATAAGAACAAGAAGTAACTAATTTTGGAAAATACTGAAATAACACGCACAGTCAGAAACTACACTGTGAATGGAAACTGCAAATTTTAGACACTAGCTAATGCTTTCAAAACACTCTCAAGCCACTGGAGTGTGTTTGAACAGAACAATATTTTAAACAAAGGTTTTCAAAAATTCAAACATATGCAAATTACAAACACAACACTATCAATCAGGACACAGACACATGCATAACTGTATACAACACAACAAACTACATAAGGCCTCAGTCCTTCAATGGGATCCACACAGGTGAGTTCTTATTTTCCGTTCAGTTCTCAGTGGGACAAATGAATCTCTGATAACTCCACTGAAATATCATTTGACTTGCACCAGAGATGAATTCGGCCCAGTGAATCAAGTTCAGCATTGGAAGCCAGAATCAGAGCAATCTATTATTCGCACAAAAATCTAATTATCTTTTCATAACTGAAACACAAACCTTCTGAAAATAGCAGTTTAAATAGGTCACGCTATTCTTTATATTACACCACATGAGTTTTGTTCAATAAAGTTATTATATATTCACAGTAGAGTCCCCAGGTACTCACCAGCTTGCCATTGAGGAAAGGATTTAGCAGAAGATTCAGAAACAATGTATTATCAATCAGTCACATGTAATTTGTACTAAATCAGGTATTCTGTTTCTCCAATTTACAGAGCGGAACAAAAACTCAGCAGTAATGCAGTTTGAGAGTGTACGCATAAAGCCTTATAACCAAACAGGAAAACGGAAGTTTTACCAAAAGAGAGAGCAGGAAATAACACTGGGTTTAAAAAAAGAAAAAGAAAATTTGTTCAGTATAAAAAGATGAAAAGAAACAATAGTCCAAGACCAAGAATACGGATTAAGATTAGATCAATTGCCATTTTTTTCCACTGGTAAAGTTGATATTAAAAGCATTTGATTAGTTTTTCATGTCATGGCTTAAGTGTCAAAAAAAAAAATCCAACAGATGTACTGTCACTTGTGCAACACAGTGTACTTGATCCTGTACAAAACACAGAGACTTTGTCTACATTGAGGGCTACCTCTAATTTCAGCACTAAGCACAGGGGTTCTCAAACTGGGGGTTGCGACCCTTCAGGGGCTCACAAGGTTATTACATAGGGGGTCACAAGCTGTCAGCCTCCACCCCAAACCCTGCTTTGCCTCCAGCATTTATAATGGTGTTAAATGTATTTAAAAAAGTGTTTTTAATTTATAAGGGGGGTTACACTCAGAGGCTTGCTACGTGAAAGGAGTCCTCAGTACAATAGTTTGAGAACCACTGAGCAAGTGTATCAGTGCAAATCCTCAGCGCACGCAAGGAAAGTCACCATTTGCATTGGTAGAGCTTATCTGCTCAAAAGAGTCTATACTCAATGCACTCCATACTCATCCTGAATAGTACTTGTTCAGTTCTGAGTGGGTAACCTGGGGTGGTATAAGTTGCACTGAATTGCTGCCACCGAATTGCTGCCGCCACGGAAACGCGCATGCCGCCCTAACAGCACATGGGCTGCCCCCGCCATCTGCAGCAGCAATTCGGTGCGCTGCTTGGGTGCAAAAACACACAGACTGCCGCCCCTTGCAGATTGCCACCCCAAGCACCTTCTTGGAATGCCAGTGCCTGGAGCCGGCCCTGCAGCCAGGTCAGAATTTGGAAAGGGAAAAGGTGAGAGTCAGCCACCTCTTACCTCTTTCTCTTTCCTGCCTGTGCTATACAGCCTGTGCTAACCCTTCTGCAACATGCAGCAGAGAATCTGGCCTGATGTAAATAGTCTTCCAGGTTACAAGTCCTGAAGGTTACAAAAAATAAAACTGAAGTGCGAGTGACAAGAGCAAGGAAACAAAGGTGCTTCTAGATGATAAGAGAGCTATTTTATGACAGTTTGATTTTATTTGAATTTATTTTGTCTTTTTTTTTTTTTTTTTTTTAATATCAGAGCTGATTTTAAAAAAACGTTGAACTCGCCCATATTGTGACTGCAGAAAAACATCGCAGGAAGCGTGTGTGGGATTCTCAGCAGTCACTGTGTGATAACAAAATTTCACCAAACAATGTGATTCATCGGGGTAGGTAAGGGCCACATCGGGGAATAGAAATTGTACGGGAGAATATGAATGCTCACAAAATTGGGGTTGGGGTACGGGAGGGGGTGAGGGCTCTGGGGTGGGGCTGGGGATGAGGATGAGGAGTTTGGGGTGTAGGAGGGTGCTCTGGGCTGGGACCGAGGGGTTGGGAGGGGGATCAGGGCTGGGGCAGGGATGCAGATTCCGGCTGGGGGTGCGGTCTCTAGGATGAGGCTGCGGATGAGGAGTTTGGGGTGCAGGAGAGTGCTCCGGGCTGGGGTCAAGGGGTTTAGAGAGCAGGAGGGGGATCAGGGCTGGGACAGCGGATTGGGGCATGGGGAGTTGCCCGGGGGTGCAGGTTCCAAGCAAGACTTGCCTCCAGCGGCTCCCAGAAGCAGTGGCATGTCCCTTCTCTGGCTCCTACACGGAGGCACAGCCAGGCAGATCTGCACACTGCCCCATCCGCAGGCACTGACCCTCCAGCTCCCACTGGAGCACATAGGAGATGAAGCAGGGCCATGCTTGCTTCTGGGAGCCATGTAATGCAGCCCCGACCCAGCGCCCCGGCCGGAGCGGGGCCAAGCCGCATGGTGTGGCCCCCGACCCAGCGCCCTGGCCAGAGCAGGTCCAAGCTGCTGGTGCAGCTCGCCAGCCTGCTTAAAACGGCTCTGGTCCATGTGCTGTAGTTTGCCCACCTCCATGAAAGATTCTCAGAGCTATTCCTGCAAGACACAAACAACCCACTGGGTCATATTGCTAATGAATTATTCCCCTGCTCTACACAGCCTCATAAAACAAAACCTTATCTTGCCTACATATTCTGATCAGTTTTGCCCCTCCTCTGGATAACTCTGGCACTGTGTCAAGCCAACCTTATAAACCATCATTACAAACTGCCTGGCTCCAAAGGGCTTTAAAGTTCACTGGGAATACAGCAGTCATGCTTGGCATTATCACTACGGCAATATGTAACCTCAAGTACAAACCGCACTTTGGAGTCTGTGATAATGAGACTGATCCTAAGAACTCCTATTCCACTCAGCCACCTAAGGTGTGCAAACACACACATTAACAATTTCACAGCTGGCACAGGAGGGACAGACAGATTTAAACAATGTTCAGTGTAGCAAGAGACATCATCTACTTAGGCCCTGTCTATACTGGCAAGTTTCTGCACAGGAAAGCAGCTTTCTACACTGCAACTCCTGAGGTGTACACACTACCAAGCGACTTGGAGCGCAGAAACTGCACAGCTGTAGCACTGTAAAAAAGCTGCCCCAATAAGAGGCATAGAGCTTTCTGCGCTGGGGCTACAGCACTGTGGTGCCAGTGTAGACACCGTGGTCGATTACAGTGCTGCGACTGGACTCTGAGAGGTGTCCCACAATGCCTGTTCTCGACTCTCTGGATATCAGTTTGAACTCTACTGCCCTGCCCTCAGGTGACCAGCCATCATCCTCACCCTACAAACGCCTTTGGAATTTTGGAAGTCCCCTTCTTGTTGGCTCAGTGACATGTGCAGTGGTCTCAGTGCATCTTTCCAGGTGGCTAGGCCTGCTCCGTACACCAAGCGATCCCCCACTTGGAGCAATGCCAAGCTGCTGGACCTCATCAGCATTTGGGGAGAGGAGGCTGTGCAATCCCAGCTGTGCTCCAGCCATAGGAATTATACCACCTACGGACAAATTTCACCATGCATGACAGAAAGGGGCCACGACCAGGACACAGTGCAGGGTCAAAGTGAAGGAGCTGCAGAATGGTTACCACAAAATGCAGGATGCAAACTGTTGTTCTGGTGCTGTGCCCACGAGCTGCCAGTTCTACAAAGAGCTGGACGTGATACTTGGCAGTGACCCCAACTCCACTGCAAAGAGATACTTCAGGGGCTCACGTGCCAGTTGAAAGTGAACTGAGCCAGAAGGAGGAAATCTTGGACGAGAATGTGGAGGGGGAGGGACCCAGACGCAGAGGATGACTCAGAGGTCAGATGCATGCAGCCAGGAGCTCTTTTCCACCCCAGAGGCCAGCCAGTCACAGCTGTTGGATGCTGGCAAAGCGCAAACAGAAGGAGGCGGCCCCTGGTGAGTGGATTTGATTTTGGGAATCACTAAAGTGAGTTCCTGGGGGAAGGAAGGTTGCAGAAACGAGGCTTGTCTCCCACCACATGCCTAGTCTGAGTGACTGAACAGGCTGTTGATTGACTCCCTCACTTCACAGGAATCTGCCTCAGATCTCCAGGAAACTCTCCTGGAGATACTGGGCAATCCGCTGCCACAGGTTCTTCGGCAGAGCTGCTTTGTTTCTTGCCCAATTAATGGTAACTTTCCTGCGCCACTGTGATATCACAGGGGCAGGTTGACCATTGCTGCACACAGGTAAGTGGCATGGGGCCAGGGCGGAAACTGCAGTCTTGGAGAAGATCCTCCCTTGATTCACTGCTGAGGGTCAGCAGCAAGATATCTTAAGAGCCCTGCAAAGCAACATACAATTATGTTAAGCCCACATATTGCATCATCTGCACCAATCACCTCCTACCATTATAAGCACTACACTCCTGAGAATAGCAATAAATATTAGTGGCTTTCAGCTTTAAATTACTGCCTTAATGCATCCCTGATCCTTATGGCCCTGAGCTGCACCCCTCTAATAGCCCTGGTCTCTGGCTATTCAAACTCAGCCTCCAGGCACTGAGCCTCTGCAGTCCAGCCTAAGTGAAGCTTTCATCCTTCCCTTCACAAATATTATGGAGTGTACAGCACGCGGCTATAAGCATTGGAATGTTGTCATCAGCCAGGTCCAGCTTCCCTATAGGCTTCTAAATGGCCAAAAGCAAACACAACTGTCGCTCAGCACATGCTCAGCCTGACATTGAACCCGCTCCTTGCTGCTGTCAGGTTGCTCCATGTATGGCTTCATAAGCAACGGCATTAAGGGGTACGCATGGTCTCCCAGGATCACAATGGGCATTTCTACTTCCCCTATCATGATCTTCCGGTACAGGAAGAAAGTCCCGGCTTGCAGCTTCCTGCACAGGCCAGTGTTCTGAAAGATGCGTGCATCACGCAACTTTCCGGATCAGCCTGCATTAATGTCTGTGAAACATCCATCGTGATTCACAAGCACCTGGAGAACCAAGAATAAATACCCCTTGCAATTAATGTACTCAGTGGCTAGGTGGTCTAGTGCCAGAATTGGAGTATGCATGCCATCTATCGCCCCTCCCCAGTTAGGGAAGCCCATCTGTGCAAAGCCACGCACACTGCCCAGAGTCACAATCTTTTGGAGCAGAATGTGATTAATGGCCCTGCATACTTCCATCAACATGAGTCCAACGGTAAACTTTCCCACTCTGAACTGGTTAGCGACCGATCGGTAGCAGTCTGGAGTAGCCAGCTTCCACACTGCAATCGCCATGCGCTTCTCCAACGGTAGGGCAGCTCTAATTCTTGTGCTGCAGGGCTAGGGCGAACTCATTACACAGTCCAATGAATGTGGCTTTCCTCATCCAAAAGTTCTGCAGCCATTGCTTGTCATCCCAGACGTGCATGACAATGTGATCCCACCACTCAGTGCTTGTTTCCTGAGCCCAAAAGCGGTATTCCACTGTGGTCAGCACCTCTGAATGTCACAAGCAATCTCATGTCGTAGCTACTTTCCGTGGCGAGACCAATGTCGCACTCCTCTTGCCTTTGTAGTTTAAGGAATATCTCCACTGCCACTCAGGACATGTTGGTCAGAGCGAGCAGCATATTGGTCAGCAGTTTGGGATCCATTCCTGAAGCCTGAAGAGGCAGGGTATGTGATACACAAACCATTGAAAGATGGCACCAAACGTGGAAGGAAGCACAGGGATTGCTGGGATGTGAAGCAATGCATCATGGGACACTGGGACAGGACCCAGGATGCCCCACGATCCTCTCTGTCTTCCCACAGCTCTTAGCAGCAGAACAGGAAGAGATGCTTTGTGGGATACCTGCCCAGAGTGCACTGCTCCGAATACTGCTGCAAGTGTGAACATGCTATTGCACTGGCAACTGACAGTGTGAATACACAACAGCTGTTTCCCTTCAGCTCTCTCTAAGCAGCACTATAACTCTGTCAATGCAGACATGTCCTTAGTGTGTAAATGTCTCACTGCAGCAGGAGTTTCTGTCACCAAGTTCAGGAGGGTAGACTTGCACCACTAGATTAATATATGAAGAGTGAGGTTTTTATGGCTTTATCTGTGTCTCTAGTAACAGATTATTACACACAATTTTTTGACGGACTTTCTCCTCCCTGAGCTGATTGGCTGTTTGCTCCAACCTCCCCTACTCCTTCCTTCACAGTCTCTTCACCTTAGATTCACACCACACCTGTGCTTCCTACTTTCTTGTCCCTTTCCCCTCCCGTTTCTTTCCATTTAGTTGATACCCTGTGTAGTAAGTGAAGGCCCTGATAAAGGCCCAGTATGAGGCCTGAGCTAAAGTAATGGTCAAGACTTTGCTAACATAAAGCAAAGTTAAGCTGTGAGCCAGAGGCAGGCTCTGCTCACAGAAGCTGGCAAGGAAAGGGCTAATGCAAGAAGATACATACCTAAAAGGTACTGAACACTAGAGATCAGAACATTCGCATACTTGTACATTGCACACAGATAACAAGGAACAGACTGACTCATCCCAATTACAGGGGCAAAAGGGTAATATGATGGATAGAGTTGTTTTGTTCAAACCAACATGAACAAGGTGAAAGGCGGCACCTTGCTACATAGAGGGGTTGCACCTCAATATGTCAGGAGTGATGGGTAACTTGTTTGTACCTGTGTATAAGAATGTATCCCTGGGGCAATGTCCTTGTCCGGCGGAGGGGGCAGTGAAAAGTTCTGCCACTGACTAAGCCAAGTTCATTGTCAAGAGGCACTTTCTCGTAGTATGCCCTGAGTTAGGCTAAGAAACCTACAGGAAACTGCAATTGTGTCCATAAGGCAATAAACCTGGCCGACGTGCCTTGCATCTTACTAGACTCTGTGGTCATTGGGGGTTCTTGTCGAGTCTGCTGCATCAGCTATCTGCAGAGCTGGGGCAGCACACAGGGCAAGCACACGCACGCAGCCGAGTGATACCAACAAGAAAACCCATCCTCCCCCGAAAAAATACTAACATGATGTTGGCTGTCATCACATTGTTCACTCTGCTTATATGCTATATCCCTTCCCTCACCCTGTGCCCATCTTTCTATTTAAACTGTAAGCTCTTCAGGGCAGGGACTGCCAACTGTTCTGTGTCTGTACAGTGTCTAGCACAATGGGGCTGGCCCTTAAGCACTGCCATAAGAAAATTTATAAAATATAGCTTACTTTTCACAATTTATGTTGATTATTTTCTGCATGTCAGTCAATGGGACTATGAAAATAATGTAGCCGGTTTCACGTTTCTTTTCAGTCAATGTCTAATTAGTTTCGTTTTCTGATTCTCATGCAGTATATTAGCACAAGGCTGCAATGCTGGAGTTGTAAACCCTGCAGAGGGATGTTTACATCCCAACAAGATACCTGTTTTATTGACATTTAAAAATAATCCATGAAAACATTTCTCTTCACATTAACTTTTATAAAAACACTTTTCTGAAGACTCAGATTTGGCCATAGCCTGTTGACATTGCTCCTTTGTGTCAAAGGCTGTAGGCGAAGTGCAGATCAGTCTAAACTGAAAATCTTGTTTCTCAGAAATTGAAGAACCTATGTTCAATTTAGGAACAAGTGGTTGTTCCTCAAAAGTAAATATGAGCAGTGTATGAACGATCTCACTGCTATACCATCGGTCACTGCACGAACAGCATTCCACTGTATGTTTTAGGAGCATGGCTTGAAAAATTTGTCTCTAAATAATTATTGACCCAAATCACAAAATAATTGTGCCAAAGTCACCAAAGTGGTTGTGCTGTGCTGTGCTCAGTACAAGTCTGGAGGGGACTGGAGAAAGGTGGCTCTATGCCACCTTTACATTTCTCTGATCTCATAGGCACAGGTCAGGTCCCTCGCAAAACTATTTTAGGCTAGCTGCCAAATGCCTAGGAGGGGAGGGGAAAGAGGCTCAAACTCAGTCCCCACTTAATTTTCCTGCTAAAAATAAGCAGTTTTGACTCTTAATATACACAGTAATTGGGTCCATTGAGTAAGAGAAAGCAGTTTTTTCTGACCGTAGCTGCACTTTGAGGGTGTGATTTTCAGAGGTGCTGAGCTAACTTCAACTGGAGTTGTAGGAGTTCAGCTCCTCAAAAATACTAGGCCCTGAATGATTTGCCCAAAGTCGCACAGTAAATTGGTGACAGTGAGTGGAATAAAATCCAATGCTGACTCCAAGTGCCAAGTTAATTTAATTAATCACTACTGTATACATTCCAGCAGAAAAAAACCAAAAACAATGAGGAGTCCTTGTGACAACTTAGAGACTAACAAATTTATTTGGGCTTAAGTTTTCACGGGCTAAAGCCCACTTCATCAGATGCATGGAGTGAAAAATACAGTAAACAGAATACATAATATTGCACATGAAAAGATGGGAGTTGCCTTACCAACTGGAGGATCAGTGCTAACAAGCCAATTCAATTAAGGTGGAAGTGGCCTATTCTCAACAGTTGACAAGAAGAGGTGAATACCAAGGGAGGGAAAATTATTTTTGTAGTGCTAACAAGGCCACTCCCATGTGACCCATCCACTCCCAATCTTTATTCAGGCCTAATTTGATAGTGTCCAGTTTGCAAATTAATTCCAGTTCTGCAGTTTCTTGTTGGAGTCTGTTTCTGAAGGTTTTTTTGTTGAAGAATTGCCGCTTTTAAGTCTGTTATTGAGCGTCCATGGAGGCTGAAATGTTCTCCTACTGGTTTTTGAATGTTACAATTCTTGATGTCTGATTTGTATCCATTTACTCTTTTGTGTAGAGACTGTCTTGTTTAGCCAATGTACATGCCAGCAATACTCCTCTGCCATGTATGTGGATGGGTCACTACAAAAAGTAATTTTCCTTCTGCTGATACTCCCACCTTCTTGTCAACTGTTGGAAATGGGCCACCTTGATTGCATTGGCTTCATTAGCACAACAAAAGTAGTTTTCCCTCCCTTGGTATTCACCCCTTCTTGCCAACTGTTAAGAATAGGCCACTTCCACCTTAATTCAATTGGCTCGTTAGCACTGACCCCCCCACTTAGTAAGACAACTCCCATCTTTCATTTTCTAATCATTCATTTGCACCGCTAAAATGCCTTGATGGATTTGCACTAGAAAGAGAGTACTGTGAAGGAAATATCACCTTAGGACAAAGTACAAATAGGATCTAGGTCTATGCAGACCTAACAAGGACTGAACACTAGATGAACACACATCTCTACCCCAATATAACGCTGTCCTTGGGAGCCAAAAAAATCTCACTGCGTTATAGTGAACTTGCTTTGATCACGTTATAGTGATCACGTTATAGTGAACTTGCTTTGATCCGCCACAGCGTGCAGCCCCACCCCTCCGGAGCACTGTTTTACTGCATTATATCTGAATTCGTGTTATATCGGGGTAGAGGTGTACGTCTAAAACAATTGGTTTAGATCTCTGCAAGATCAGGATTTCTTGTACGCAAGAGCCTAGCCTTAGCTACAATGGTATAAATATCACTGGAACCTTTTTAGCAACACGCCTACTGAACATATTGACTGAGGGATACTATTCTAAGGAGGATGAGGTGCTGTGTGTGTGTTTCTCTGAGAGAAAACTGCATCAGCAAGCCACACACAATTTTCAGATGAGATGTATGATATGCTATCAGTTCTAGGAGCTATCGATTGAATCTAGATAGATTACTGGCTCAGCCTCAAAATGATACATCATGTCAAGATATGAAAAACATTTAATTCCTTAAGAATGAAGAGAAGCACTTTAAGATGTCCTGGGTTTGAATGCACAAGACTCTTAAACTCAAGTCATCCAAAATAAACTCTACTATCTAAGAGCTATTTGAAAGAAGATAAGCTGAAAATACCCTTTTTCCACAATTAACACAATATTTCAGACCATCTGAATTACTTTTTGATGTGTATGTATTTGTTCTTTCATATTTAGGTTTTATTATTTATCTTAAAAAGAAACCCATTACAATGAGTAAACAGTAAAAGGAAGTATTTGCATAGATTAACGTCTTTCATTTAGGGAAAGCATAATTAATAGGCATGAGAATTCACTACTAAAATGACACACTAATAAACGTTGAAAATCAGTAAGAAAAATTGTATGCACAATATGTGCATGAATGCTGCATAAGGTATGCACAAATATACATAGATATAGATCAGATTTGCAAAACTCATTTCACAGTTGTTAGTCATATATAAATATATAAGATCATTTTTATATCATGCTCCCAGATTTGGATCCATTACATGTGCAGATAGGTCAAAAATTCTTTGTCCAATAACCATCAGCCCTGTACATAAAAAATGCACTACAAGTCTTTCAGGGCTCTAGTCTCCCCACATTCCATAGAACCTTCATTTCACTTCAAAGGGAGCTGTGAAAAAATTTAAAAAAAATGATAGTATAATATGATCTACTTCTTTAGTGTTAGGAGGTTTCTAAATATTTAATAAGATGCTAATTTGATGATGTGACAGAGAAGCTATTGTGCCTACATAGCCTGGCAGCTCCACATCAGTAGTTGTCAGATGCTATTAAATTAGGGTGAAATCCTTGTCCCGCTGATGTTAATGGGAACTCCTCCATTGACTTAAACAAGGCCTGGATTTCAACCTTAGTGTGCACCCAAAACAATTATTTAAAAATCAGGCAAACATTTGGCAGATAAAACACCCCCAATATCTTTCTAATGCGCTGAATTATGCAGATTTTGAGGAGGTGTTCTTGCGCTTCCTCAGATATCCTCCCCCCTCCTCTGCAATCACAGTGTGTCCTTTTGCAAGAGAAACCAGAACACTATCAACGCTACGATTCATAAGGAGGCTAAGAGGATCAGAAAGCAAGGCAATAGATTTGAGTTTTCAATGGATTTCATCACTTGCTGGTATATATAGGAGTGAAGTAGCTGATGATTTGACCAAAGTTGGAAGACCTGAAATTCAGGTAAGAATGACAATAGCTGATGATATTGATGCCCTATCATGGAAAATATTAGCTGACATAAATGGTCAACAGATACAAAAATCCTGTGATTAATATCCAAGCATCTCAGAAAAAACACCTACTATTGTGAGATTGCAGACAGGGCACTCCACAGGAATGCAAATCACCATGCTTCTGAATGTAATATTGTAAGGAAAGTGACACTCTTCAGATCTGACACCTTGGCTCAAGCCCTCACAAAGGACTGAATTCATTCTTGAACTTCATGGCCTGGCATGAGTATCAGGGGACAAGACGATAACAACAACATGACTTACGGTTCTGTTGCACAAGTAAGGGCAGGACTGGGAGAGGCGGACAAGGTATCTTCTACACGCTCACGAAGCCCAGCTTCCCAGAGACTCCTTATATGCTAGTGTATGGTGGGGACTTGGAGGCAAAGTCAGCGAAAGGCAAGTGGATCTCTGTCGCTGTGTATTGTCTATCCTGCAACACTAAATGATGGGATAGGCATAATCAGTGCCCAGAGGCTGCAGCAGAAGCCATGGAGAGCTCCTCCATGCAGCATGGGGGCAGGACTGCAATCTCTATCATCTTGGAGGAGCTCTGCAGAGAATAGCTGTGCACTGGGAGAGAAATAGGAGCTTCAGTTACAACAGGGGTAGGCAACCTATGGCACACGTGCCAAAGGTAGCACATAAGCTGATTTTCAGTGGCACTCACACTGCCCGGATCGTGGCCACCTGTCCGGGAGGCTCTGCATTTTAATTTAATTTTAAAGGAAACTTCTTAAACCCTTTGAAAACTTTATTTACTTAACATACAATAGTTTAGTTACATATTATAGACTTATAGAAAGAGACCTTCTAAAAATGTTAAAATATATTACTGGCACGCGAAACCTTAAATTAGAGTCAATAAATGAAGACTTGGCACAGCACTTCTGAACGGTTGCCGACCCCTGAGTCACAACTAATATATCGTCAGGAAGGATACGTGAAATGATAAATATAATCCAGAGACTATTAGTACCACTTAACAAATGTCTGTCGTTTCACACACAAAAATCCCCATTCCTTCCTCCAACCGTACAGCATTATAAGCAACTATGAGGTCAAGTTAAATCATCAGATGCATTTGCTGTCTGAGGACTATAACCAGCCCTGATGTGAATAACTAGTAACTGGTCTTTTTCTTCTCTAACCACTTCAACATGGGAACCCACTATACCTCCCCCAAAAAGTTTTCTAAAACTAATAAGTAAAGACTTCATTAAAGACCTGGCCCAATGCTGCTCTGCTGTATGTCAAACAGCAAAACTCTCACTAGCTTCACAGCAGGAACAGGCCTCATCTGCTTTCAAAGGGGCAGCCTATTTTGTCTGATGATACAAATAGCTTGTATCACGTTAGCAATTTAAGTCCTGTATTAGAGATGCTGAATTACAAAGAATTAACTCTGTGGTTACCTTAAATTCTCCTCAGCCCTTGTATCGCAGCTTATGGGAATGAGCCCAGACCCCACTCTAAGCAGCAATGGAACAAATCAAAGACCATAATCTGCCACTTCATGTACAGAATATCTATAACGCCATTTGTGTTGGAGTCAGCTAATTGCACAACCACAAATCAGCAATTTCATAACAACTGGAGCACCACGATCTAATGGCTGGTTATTTAATATGAGACAGAAAATGTTCCCCTTAAAATATGGAAGGACTTGGGATTCTGAGTGTCAAGACATTTTACTGTCCATATAAAACAAACATTACCATTTACATTTTAGCCCATAGTACAAAGAAAAGGCCCAATCTTGCAATCTCTCGACTGTCAGAACTGGCATTATAGCTAACAGAGGTTCCAAGCGTGGAGAGCCTGCAAGTTAAGGATGAAACTGTAGCTCCATATTTCTAGTTAGAAACAACCATGCACTATGGGTCTGATCCAAAACCAACTGAAGTCAACAAAAAGACTCCCTTTCACTTCAATGGGTTTTGGCTCATTTCTAATGTTTTCCTGCCTTTTCAAATTAGATGTTGAGGGACTAAGGAGGTACAGAATATTTTATGTCCAGCTCTGCAGTACCGCTTTTAATTTCTGTAAGAGATTTACTTAATTTTTTTCCTGTTAAAACAGTTCAGATAAAAGGTGGACAGTGATCTAGGTTTCAAGAGCAGCTATTTATGTTCTGAATGTTGGCTAACATTCATTTCTAATTACAGGAGTGTCCAGAAACATTCTCACATACATTGAACCAAATGTCAATGAACATCTGGTCTACAGCAGTTACCTTCACTTTTACCCTGTACATTTCCTTTTATCTCAGTAAATAAGGTTATCACAGATGGTTTTAACAACTGTAGACAGCAGGCAAGGTGACCTGTATGTGTTATATCCTTCCTTTTATTTAAAGAGATTCTATCTTTTAAAAATTTTAAATAGCTAAGAAGGATATTAACTTTACGATCATGAAAAAACAGACTAGGAACCTCTTACAGAAAGTTTTATAATTGCTCATTTTTAGATTTAACTTATTTCCAATGCTACCCAACACCAGAAGCAAAACTGCTGAGCAGTATAACCTATACATCATGTTTTATTTAACGTGCAAAATCCACGTATTGCGGCAAGGGCACCATGACACCGCCTTCTGGATACTAATGGAAATGCTTTTATCATAAGTACTCTAGAAATGCATGGATAAGTGAGGTATAACAGTTATCAAGTGTGAAGACACAATTAGGTCACGTGAAGTAAGGGACATTAGACTGAGATGAAGACATGAGAGAGCTGCTAAGACTCTGGCTAGGAGTTTGACAAATCACAAATTTAATGAGAGAGAATATTCATTGTGGTTTGTATTGTTTTGTTCCCTCCTCCCGCCCCTGGCAGAGGGCTGAAAGGAAAAGGGATACAGTAGGTCAAACTGCCAGAGATTGAGCATGGGTTTGATAAATTTGGAAAGTGCTTTCCCAATGAGTAAGAACCTCTCACTAAAAAAAAAAAAAAAAACAGATCCCAAAGTATAATCATAAAAATGAAGGTAATGTTCTGTAGGAGGGCTACATTATTTTCTTTAATGTTTAAGGAAGTAGTGTTAGGAAGGAATGTGTCAAGGTTATAAAGAGGATATCGTGTAGGACAGCGGAAATCCCAAATAAATGCCTAGCATTAGATAAGATTGTTATAGTAATGTATTTTTCAATAGTGATATTTCTCAGAGCACATGGAGGGGCAGGAAACGATTGGCTTGGGGTGGCTAGAAGCTTGCCTCTGCAGAATAGCACCCTATTTAGGTGGATTGGCAGGTTTGGCCGTTTACTGTGTCTGAGAGCATTATGATGAATTGTACTCTAATCCTTTGTTCTTGTTCTATTCATCTGGGGCTAGATTTTCAGTTAGTTTATATGGGTGTAGCTCCAAAAAAAAGTCAATGGAACTAGACCAATTTAAATTGAGGGTCCAAAATCTCAGCTGGCATAGTGTACATGATCTTCTAATTTTGGTCTGAATGAGGTAAATGTAAAGGTGTTTGCCTGCATATAGTGGCAGAAGTGTTGGTATGAGCATATGTCCAAAGCCCATTAGGGTCGACCAAAAGATTTCCACTGGATCAGGTTGAAGAAGAGTTTAAAAGAGGTTGCTATTTATGGCACTTTTGATTGTGTCCTGGGACAACTTAGCACTGGGAAGGAGGCTATTTCTCCTGGACACATTTTTTTTAAAAATGTAATGTAATCACATAGCCAAAGTGGAATTCAGTTTTAAGTCAATTTTACAGCTTTGCTGACTGAGGCCTAAGGAGCTAAGATCTCATGGGAAGATCTTATTGGCTTAAGCTGATCAGATCTTTATCCCAAAGTCACGCAATGAGTTGATAGCTTTGGTTATATGACCAAGTGTGAGAGAGATTAATCTGGATCTCAGTCCTTTGCTTTAATCACTGAATAACACTAGCCCAAAATGTTCATTCCCATGTTTTAATAAATTTTTATAAATCATATTCTGTAGATTATTTACATTTGTTTCTTCATCCATTGCTTCAGCCAATTGAAGAAGACATATTGAAAAAAACAACAACAAACACCACCACCACAATCTTATATCTGTCTTCATTTCCCTGGCAACAAACAAACAAACAAACCAACCAACCAACCCTACCTGACTTCCCACTTCTTTTGAGGATTATTGTTCTGACTTTCAGGACACACTTTAAATGGGTTTCTCTCTTGTGCACACACACTGGTTTGAATGTTCATATCAGATACTCAGACAATTTTTACACACAAGCGGGGTTTTGCTTTATGCATGCAAATAATCACATATCTAGGGTGACCAGACACCAAGTGTGAAAAATCAAGACGGGGGTGGTGGGGTAATAAGAGCCTATATAAGAAAAAGTCCCAAAAATCGGGACTGTCCCTATAAAATCGGGTCATCTGGTCACCCTACATATATCAAATAACTAACTCACAGCACAATTGCATGTGGTGAACTTTATAATCAGTCTGTTATCATCTGAGGAATATCTTATTGTTATTTGGTCTGTTTAAGCCAACTCCCCAACGTGCAAACAGAATACAAATCAGACAAGACTCTGTATCATCTCTTGGGCAGCACACTCAGTTTAGGCAGTTACAGCTTAATGGATAAAACATTAACCTCTGAGACTCCCTTTCAAATCCAGCTTGCAGTTTCATGACAGACAGTGGAACTGGGTTAGGGAGCATTAATTTCAAACAGTCCTTTTTCTAAAGTAATGCCTGCATTTTTGCCATAAGCCTTTTCTTTTCAATACTTCTGCCCTCCTTGCCTGTTTCATCTCTTTCTGTGTTTAGGATAACTGGCTTCTAACACCCAAACAATGGTCCTTTTTTACTTAATACAACCACAGCTGGAAATCAGGCAGTGAATTTTGAGAACACTTTTGTGAAATACACGATAACTGAAAACAAAACTTCCCCGTCTCTCATGGACAATTATCTTGGCCTTGAGCGTGGAATGTTTTTCAGCTTACGGCTCTGCACTAAGCAGTTCCTGGAATCTGTCATTTTCCCTACGATATTTTTTATGGACTTTCTGTACCTTAGATTCAGGTAGGACTTGTAGGTGCAGAACTGCCACCTCAGGTTGTTTCCAAGTTTTCTTATGTCCTTCCATCTGCCACCTGTATAGTGCTGTGTACCGGTTCCAACTGATCAATTGACCAGCATAGTAGTTTTTTAAAAAGTGACTCTTCAACAATCCCCCCCCTCAAAAAAGAGAAAACTAAAAACAAAGCTATTCATGTGTATTACATATGCCCATTGCTCTCGCTTTTATCCCCACTTAGAATTACATTCACACAGTTTTTAAACGAAAATAAGAATAAAACCCGGTGTTGCTTTGTTAGGTTCTTTGAGACTTTAGATTCATTCTTAGACTATAAGCTGTTTGGGACGGAGCACATCACATTCGGTATGTCTGCACAGTGTCTGGCTCACTGGGGACCTGATTCTGATTAGGGACTCTAAGTGCCACTATAATATTTAATAATTATCATCATCTCAGAAAATGCAGACAAGCCCAAGTGAAAGGGTCCTGCTCATATGTAAGCGTATTTCCACGGTAAAGCTTAATATTTACTTCATGTCCATGGTGCCAATGGATCACTGTTCCCCTCCTAAATCAGTGTCAAGCCATGTACCACTAGTGGGTTCTCTCCCCCCCTCTGCCCAGTCCACAGTGGAAACAGGTCCAGCTACAAAGTCTGGCCCTTAAGCTCAGGTAACAAAGACTCATGCTTTTAGCTCTAGAGGTTCCCCAGTTCAGTCACTGATGTGTAAGCCAAGATGACTATTGTCACACTTGGATGTACTGGACCCACCTTCCCTGCTTTGTGATGCCCTCTGGGAGGAAGCCTCATCTGTCTATGGGAGTGTACTATCCTATTTTCCTGGCAGCCAAAGCAGCACTCAAATGTGCAGAGTGACAGCTCATCCTCCATGTAAATTTGGAGCCTGAAAGTTCCAAGTAAGTGGGCTCAGGATTTGGGCCCTATCGGTAATACTTCAGACAGCCAATCTCACAAGCCCAATCAGTTTCCTTTGGTACAGCAAAGGAAGGATTATAGCTCTTAAACTATCTTCACTATCAGTATTCTAACCACACAAAACACATTATTTACCAGATAACCATGAGATTCTCAGAACCAGCTGGAGTCATTTATCACCATGGCCAGCAGGCTTTGGCTAGCAGGGGGGCAATAACAGCAGGACAGGCCTTGAATCACACATCTGGTCAACAGGCCGTGGGGCTGCTTGGGGCCTCTCCATGCTAGCTTGTTAACCAGATGTGCCAGCCACAGTCTGCTCTCCTGCTTGGCTTTTCACCCAGCCTCCTTGTCCCAGCTCTCAGGCTACCTATTCCCTTGCCTTCTGTCTACAGCCGGCTTCCAGTCTGCCTCTTCCCGCCTGCCGCTCCGACCTCACATGCTCTATCCCTGAGCTGCTCTGTACTCTGCATGTCACTTCCAGTCCATCTCTGTTGTGCTGAAAGAAAAGGAGGAGCCCATGGAGCATGGTCACCATTATACTCCGGTCCTGGAGTGCCCCCAGGGAGTGAGGGCTTGATCTTGCGCCTCTTGATTTCAGTGGAGCTGGATGTAGCCCTGAGTTAGAAACGTCCAAAGTTGATCCTTCATTGTAACAGTTTAAGCTATTGTGCCTTCCTGCCAGCCTTGGGAAAGTATCCTCCTTCACGTACTAAGTCTGGGAGTGTTTAATGGCAACCAACTGCTAGAAGCCTGCAGTGGCTTTGTGCTCTGAGCTCCTCCAACATTTGCCTCTGAGTTTGCGCTGCACAGAGCATACTACCGACTATCTCTAGACAGCACTCACACCTGGCAGCACTGTCGATTACAATGCACATCAAAGCTGTTTCAGATCCAGTGTTCTATGATGAAGGTCTATCTGTATTTATAGAGACAAGGTGGGGGACGTAATATCGTTTATTGCACCAGCTTCCACTGGTGAGAGAGAGTTGGTGCAATGAAAGAAATTAGCTCACCCACCTTGTCTCTCTAAGATCCAGGGACCAACAAAACCCTGCATATCAGTAGTTATAATGGTACCTAGCTACAGGCACTAGAAGAATTTGAAATGTAATTGCTATAGAAAATTTGCCTCTACTGCAAAGAGCAGAGAAGCAGAATCCCAGCCAGTCTCACTAATCCCCCTAGGCTGGGGCTGTGTTTCCCACAGTAGCTTCACAATAATTCAGAGGGATGGAATGATATAGGGTGGGTGGTCAGGAAGACATGAAAAGAAAACAGTGATGCATATAGCCAGCTGTGCAATTCTATTTTAGTGGGTGGGAACTATTGTACAGCTGACCTACTTATAGTGACTGCAAAACCCTTACTTATTCACTCACATGGACTACTCACATGAGAAAATGCTCACCACACTCTGGCCCAGAAACAAACATTGCCATTTGATGGGATGAATCAAGAAGCTCATTATAATCTTTGCCTCTTGCATGCTTCTCCTCCTAAGGGCTGTTCTACCTACAAACTGGCACCAAAATAACTAAATCAGTTTTAATTCACACCTTATGTTATTTTGGTGCAAGCCTGTGTATGGACACTCAATCCAAATTAAAGATGATTTTTGCATTGCCTGAAATTAAATCAAATCATGACACTAATTCTGAAATAAGAGAGTGTCCAGACACAGGCCTGCGGAGAAATAATGAATGGTCTAAGTTAAACCATATGCAGTTATTTCAATTCCAGTTGCGTGCAGACAAGCCTTTATTGTTTAGCTGTGATTTTTAAAAAGGCCTATGGGAGTTAGGTGCCCAAACCTCTCTGAAATTCAGTGGGAGTTTGGTGCTTAACACCTCAGGCTTCTTTGAAAATCCCAGGCAGAACATACAGCTGCAGTTCCCGTCGGAAATTAATGAGGTGGTGTTGTAGCTTCCTACTCAGATTTGAACCTTAGCGTTCATAAACTGAGAAGCTAGCATGAACCCTCTAAGCTTAATTACCAGCTTAGATCTGATATCGCTGCCACCAGCCAAGGATTCCAGGGCTTGGCTCGCTCTGGTCTCCCAAAACCTTCTCTGGGGGACCCCAAGATCAAACCCTAGAGTCTTACCCCATAGGAATAACCCCCCTCCCTGTTTTCTCTTTACTTCCTCCACCAGGCTTCCCCTCCGTGGTTATCCGAAGAAATATAGTACTTAACCTCTTGCAATTACCCAAAACAGAGGACAAATTCACCCTTCCCCCCCCATCTTTCTCTACTAGAGCTGCAACAATCACCATCCGTAATCTTAACACAACAGAATTCCTTCCCTTGTTCCTTAAGCCTACCAGAGAAAACTTCAAACACGGTCTTAAAAATGAGCCTTTATATAAAAGAAAGAAAAACAACACAACAGAGTCTCTCGTATATCAGGTTGCAAACTACGGTCATTGCTCTAACAAAAATATGAATAAACAGCCTATTAAAAAAAGAAATATAATTTTAACTTCCAGCAACTTCACACATTAAATACAAAAAAAACACAAGCCTATTCTTTTTTTACCTTTTACTCACAACTTGGAAAAGAGAATAGAAAGATCCCTCTCATAGCCGAGAGACAGACAAAAGACCCCCACCCAAAACATTCCCTCCCTGAGCTTTGAAAAATCCGGTTTCCTGATTGGTCCTCTGGTCAGGTGTTTGTTCCCTTTGTTAACCCTTTACAGGTAAAAGAAACATTAACCCTTAGCTATCTGTTTATGACAGGTGGTTTTAATTCCATTCCTGTTGAAGAGTGGCCCCCCAGCCACAGATCCGCCACAGCTAGTTTGGCAAAAACAGCCCATCTTTTTTGAAAAGGACAACATAAATCTGCAACTACCGTGTATGTCTGGGGGAATCAAGAGCTTTCGTTTTCCAAGGAATGACAACCACCCCAAAGAAAAGAACACAGTAGCAACCCATGAATCTCTCCTATAAATGGAAAAACATCCCTTCATGTGATTTTCAATTTCTACAGAGGCAGCACTGCAGAAAACTACCAGCTTGGGGGTAGGACGAGGGAGGGGCAGAAATCAGATTTACTTGTGGGTATGAGTGAGTGCAAATTTGGCCTTCAGTACATTGAATGTAACCAGTCCAATCCATTTTGGGGTCATGTTACATTATATGAAAAGGGGGGTAACAGCATACAGCAGGAAGAATCAAGAGTACTCAGGGGTGAGCAATGAAAACAACTGAGTGCTAGTGATAACATGATAAAGAAACACCAGAACCATACCCCACAGAACGTCAGCCTTTTGTCAGCACCTATCCAGGACTTGCATATAGATCCATGGCAAGTTTCTCTTTAAAGAGAAATGATAGACTCAGCATTGGTGAAAGATGAAATCTGCCTGCTGCTTATATCCTCCCATCAAAGAAACAACCGTGGTGTACAGGCTTTGATCTGAACTTTATATCACAGTTAGTGCACTTGAATATTGCCCACTTCACTGAAAAATGCTGCAATTTTGCACAAAGATTTCCACTGTAAAATTCAACACCTTATATAATTATCACAAAAAAAAAAAAAAAAGTCCCATGCAAAAACCTGCAGCTGGCTTTAAATAATTTGCATTCTGTTCCCCTAACTTCTCTTGCCATTTCACCTAGAAGCAACTGAAGAAAACATCAGAAAATTAATGGTTTAAACCGTAAACAGCCATCACATCCTTCATACATTCAGTATGAGCGCCACTGTTTTCTAAATCTTAAACGGAAAAGCCACAACTGCTAAATTCTACTTAAAAACCAAAAACAAATTGATTTCTCCATTAAAGGAAAGGATAAGATTATGGCAATTTTATTTTGCTCGCAAGTTAACAGAAAATAGCTTGAAACAGCTAGACTATTTACCCTTCAGTAAGTTGAAAGGAAATCATGTTTGTCTATCTATATAGGTCTTGGGATCTATAATGCTGCTATTGCTTAAACTGTCATTTTGAATGTACATTTTGCTTTGGAACAAAAATAAAATCAATGCTCCTCGCCCATGTAGGTCAAACCTAATGGCCTGTCATTATCACATCAAGTCCATACATTATGGTTCACGTTTTCAAAGTGGGGGTAGAGGGTGAAATTGTCTTTTAGAGCACAGTCCCCTATAGCAGCCCTTTTTGCTATACACAGTGATGCCACATTCTGAAATACATTTTATCCTGAAATCATATTACAGGATAAAATGAAAAATCAGCAAAGGAGCTCTCTTTAATGTCGCTAATGGCCCAGGCTCCTATACAGCGAAAGACACTGGTTGATCTACTGCTCTAATTAGGCTAGTAGCAATTCTGACATTTATGTTGTCTAACGCAGACATGTTAATCGCCAGAGGGAAAGCTGTCAGTCCTTCTAAAGATCACAGCATTCCCACATTGCACACTGGGGCCTTTAAATATTCAAGTGCTCATCGATTCAGAGTTTAATTTATTTTACTGATACCAAAAACCACAGACAGATCATTCAGTAAAGCCAACTGGCAATACAGGAACTCATTTTATGCTGCCGAGTGTAGTATTTCCTCCTAGCTTCAATATAGTCCAGTTTTACAGTGGGTTTTGTACGAACAATGACCAGGAATATGTGGGTTAGTGTATTCATGTATGTCAGACTCACCTAAGCATGAAACCAGTTACTTCTGGTCATTTATAAATATGCTGCAGGTTATATTGTATTGTACTTTATTCTATTCCCTTGATGGATACGTTTGCTATTTTATGTTTTAAACACAGTGAAAGTACCCAGAGTGACGGATGGGCACTTCGAATTTACAGGTCAAAATTAAATAAAGTTATTGTAGAATATTCTCTCTTTCCAGTGCCAATCTACCTCCACTTACTGAATGTGCTTAATTACACATGGATTTCATGGGTGATAGCCGATCTTCTTTGGTTCAAATATGTGGACTTTCTGTGGTTCTCTACTGGGGCCAATTCCTGCATTCCTGACGTCATGGGAGCCCCCTAAACTCAAAGAGCTCTGGAAATCCTCCATAGACTTTGCATCTCCAGAATGTCCCCGAACCCCGAGCTGTTCTGCCATGGATTCACTTACAAGTGCTTCCTGCACAGCACAGAAAAGGTGTGTGCCACAGTAAATACTAGCTCTCCAAGAATCTCAGAGGTGACGGGTTCAATGCACTGAGAGCAATCCCTCCTAGAGCAGCCTATTAGAACACTGCAGAGAAGAAAGGGCATGTGATCATCTGTCCCTGTGAAAAGTTCCTTGCTGCCCCCAGAGAAAACAAATAGATATATGAATATGCAGGGTAATGGGAAAAGCCTAAAAGCAGCCATAGGGGAAAAGGCTTGTGCGGTATCCAGAGGGCTTCTAGGGGCTAGCTATGTGGAAGTGACTGGAGGGGCAGCTAGGATTATTGGGGTGCCCATAGTTGGGTAGCTCAGAGAAAAAGCTGTGGAAAGCAGGGTTCATAGGGACATATGAGGGGAAGGTAGGGTGGCTAAGGGCTGGATGGAAGCTGAGATCTGTTCTGGAGCGGGGCTCAGAGAAATCAAAATAGATACATGAATATAGAGCATAACGGCAAGATCTTAAAGTGGGGGGATAAGGGAGCACAGCTGTAGTGTAATGCAACTTTCACTTCCATGCAGCGGTGCTGGAACAATTTGTATAGTGGGGGTGTTGAGAGCCATTGAATCAACCTGTAAACTCTGCATATAATGGAAACCACTTCAAGCCATGGGGATACCATAGCACTGCTAGTTCCAGACCCTATGCTTCCATTGAGTGATGAACTGACTAGTCTGTTCCCCACAGCACAGTACCTATGTTACTTTCTATTCGCCACCAAAGTAATAGTAAATAGCCCAAAGAATCATTTGCATCTAAAAGGCAGTATTCTCAGGAGCCAGCGTGACAATTACAGTGGCTTGAAAATAGGAGGCCTGATTCTCCTCTCCTATCTGCTTTACACTAGTAAAACTCCATTGACTTCGGTGGAGTTATTCGTGGCTTTCACTTCTCATGCAAGCGTATCAGGCCAAACAGCTCTATTCCCCACCCCTTGCCAAATTTATTATTTATTATTTTTATTGCAGGCCAACCTAAGAGCTCCGATCAGAGATCAGGCTCCATATTGTGCTAAGCAATGTACATAAAAGACAGTCCCTGCCCCAAAGACTTAATCTAAGTGTAAGATAGGAGAGAACAGGTGAAAACAACAAACAGACCCGATGAGGGAAGGGGAACAGCACAAGATAGCAATAAGAGGACTATGGACACAGCGCTCGGCTGTGAGCAAAGCATGTCAGCTGCCTAACCATTGCAACCTCTCTTGGTCTCATAGTTGTAGGTCTCTAGCACAGGACAGTTTAAGGAACTTGAAGGACAAGTGGTGACTTGGGGGAGCTCCTTGCACACATAAGGGATGGCATGGGAGAAAGCAAAAAGGTGCATGGAATGCACATGAGTTCCAGTGATTTAACTGGGATCATTCATATTCTGTGTGTTAAAAGGATGGCCCCAAAGAGTCTAACTGAGTACAAGAAATTGGAGCTGGGGCCAACAGCAGCTGTTTACAGAATGGATTAATATGCATTAGTGTTCCGACAACATAAGCATTCTGAAGAGAAAGAACGGAGCACTTAACAGCAGAAATGAAGGATGATGTAAACATCTTTTAGCAAAACAACCGCCTGCTGAAAGTAAGTTAAGAAGATCACTTTCCCCAGTTCCCCGAATAATTTTTAAAGAGCAATCTGTAAGGAGGAAACAAATATTGTCCACATGGTATGATCATGGCACCTGCAGAGATGTGCTCAGTACTAGTTAACAGAATTCTCAATTGAAAAGCAACCTGCACAAAAGTGCGGTCACAGCTTGGGCTCTTCCAGGCATAAATTTTCCCCCCAACACCAAGGTAACAAACTCCTCCAAAATAAAAGTTCTTCCTTTCTAGAGCACAAACACAGACAGAGACCTTGTTCTGAGCTTCTGACACAGTCTGCTCCTCGTGCGATTGGGGGAGCTTCCTCTCTGCCATAGCCCACAACTGCCGCATGAGCTTCAGTGAGAGTTTTCCTCAGACTCTCCTTGGGAGGCAGAACCTTAAGGATCCAAAGTCCTCTCAAGGTGTGGGGACAGGTAGAATAAAGAGCAGAATTCCCGTTTCAAACACACAACTTCAAAAGTACGATAGATTTAGGACATAAATGGCTTGAAAAGGTCTCTGAAAAAAACAAACATCTGCATCCCACATACCTGAAGTTTCTTTTTCTGTTTCCCATCCAGTGCTGTAGTCCGACAGGTCAGAGCAGCCTCACCATGCCACATTTACTGTCAAACAAGGAGCTCCAGCCAGATCCTTCTTTCAAGTCTGACAACCACCATAGCACTGTGGAGGAAATGCGGCACTACACCCATGGGCTCAAATTTAGCACTGAGGAGAATTATTTTTCATAGGAAGGTTGAAAATCTTGGTGGCTCTACAAAGTTTCATGGCAGAAGAATGTTAGGGCCTCAATTTCTGCTCCTCTAAGGCTTGTATTGCCATTTTCACCCTCACAAAGTGGGTGTAAAAAGCTGATGTCATACAGTTTTATATCCATGACACACAAGGATAAATGATCACTCAAGGTCATGGCGAATAAGGCTATTTAGTGCTATGAGGTCCATATGGATTTAGCAATTTGGGCAGCAAGTTTTCTACATTAATTGTTACTAAGGTACACGTCTTATTTCTTTTATTTGCCTCTATACACTGCTCTCTTGTCACAGCCTTTCCAGTGGCTATTTTTAAACAATTTTCCTCTAGACAATAGGATGGTGGACTAGATGTCTTGAAAGCAGCACTGGCTTCAAAGTGAAGCTATTGAAGACTAAGCAGCTGCACACTGCAAGACCCAAGGCTGCTGTAATTAATGTAATTACATGTTAATGAATTAATTTATTATTAAACTATTTTTGTTGTTGAAATACTTTTGTTGTGGTTTCTGGAATAAGCATGGTGACAGCTCTTTTAAACCACTGTCATACCAAAATCATGGGACTAACAGTTGTTGAACATCTCTGCAAGGTTAGTGGCTGCATGAGGGCAGTGGAACTGCCTACAGAATCCCAGCATCCTACCAAGGAATCCAGCGTCAGCCCCACAGTTCCCAAGTTCTCCATGTAGCATGCTTTTCCTTCTGCGATGTTCCCCAACCTACCTCTGCCCCCTAGCGGCATGGCTCACTCAGAAGAGTTGATGGGCCTAAACCTCAGATTGAGATTTCACATCAACAATCGCTAGTCACAAAGTTTGCAAGTTTCATAGTGGTAGCCATGTTAGTCTGTAACAGCAAAAACAAGGAGTATTTGTGGCACCTTAGAGGCTAACAAATTTATTTGGGCATAAGCTTTTGTGGGCTAAAACCCACTTCATCAAATACATGGAGTGGAAAATACAGTAGGAAGATTATATATATCTCAGTACATGAAAAGATGGGAGTTGCCTTACCAAGTAGGGGGTCAAGACAATTCAATTAACGTGGGCTATTATCAACAGGATGAAAAAAAAATCACTTTTGTAGTGGTAATCAGGGTGGCTCATTTCAAACAGTTGACAAGACGGTATGAGTAACAGTAGGAGGAAATTAGCACGGGGAAATTAGTTTTTAGTTCTTGTAGTGACTCATCCACTCCCAGTCTTTATTCAGGACTAATTTGATGGTGTCCAGTCTGCAAATTAATTCCAGTTCAGCAGTTTCTCATTGGAGTCTTTGAAGTTTTTTTGTTGAAGAATTGCCACTTGTAAGTCTATTACTGAGTGTCCAGGGAGGCTGAAGTGTTCTCTGACTGGTTTTTGAATGTTATAATTCTTGACATCTGATTTGTGTCCATTTATTCTTTTGTGTAGAGACTGCCCGGTTTGGCCAATGTACATGGCAGAGGAGCATTGCTGGCACATGATGGCACGTAGATGTGCAAGTGAATGAGCCCCTGATGGTGTGGCTGATGTGGTTAGGTCCTATGATGGTGTCCCTTGAATAGATATGTGGACAGAACTGGCAACAGGGGTTTGTAGCAGGGATAGGTTCCTGGGTCAGTGTCTACACTAGAGCAGACATGCATAAATATATCTGCATTGCTAAGCTGGCATAGCCCCCTAGAGCACCAATAGAAGCAGCAGTCTGATGGTATCAGAACATCACCTCCTGAATAATGTTAGTACCAATAGAAGCCCTCTTCTGTTAGCACAGCTGCATCTACATCACTGGTTTTGCAAGCATAGCTATGTCGCTAGGGGGGATAGTTTTTTCAGACCCCTGACCAATACAGACAGGCTGGTATATATTTTAAGTATAGACCAGGCCAGAAACTGACAGGCTCTCTGTAAACTACATTAAAGAGAAACACACCAGCATAATGGGATTAGAGAATACAAGACCTTCCACATTATTGAGTTGGACAGAGAATTGCTCTGAGTTATTGGGTTCTTGTTCTAAGAAAATTTATTTAAATATTCTAGGGTTATCAGTCAGAGCCAGAATCCTTTGTGAATTGGGGTTAGTGTTTGAGGAACAAAATATCAGGGAAATAGATATTTCAAACCAAACATTTCAAAAGGCCTCGAAGTGTTACTTATGGACAATATATTTTTCATGTGCTAAACTACCATGCTATTTTCCACCAGTGGAGGATCTGACCATATATGAGTGTAAATGGATACTCTTGTTGCATTATGTCCTTTTACACTTCAGTCCTATCTTGGGGCACGTTTAGAGATTCAAATGCTCAAGCCTTAACTATTTTCAGATGGAAAGTTGTAGGAAGAACTCTTCTGATTCACCAGCAAAAATGGAGTATGTTATCATCCTGGAAAATACAAGACATCAATAAAACTTTCCAGTTAGCAAGTCTGGGTACTAGTTGAATGTTGTAAGGAAAGTGTTTAATTTCAGATTTGTAAAACAATGCTGAATCCAATTACATTCTGATAATGTCTTTCTATTACTGATGCTTAAGGGTCACTTTGTGCTGTCAAATGAAAACCTGTTTGGTTCAGGAACTGACTGAGGTTCCAGTTCCCTGGGCTGTGCTATAGATGCTCTGTGCGTCTGCAAACTGATGCCTGTAATCTCCACAAGGACGCCAGCTACACCAGAGCACCCCCCTGCCATCCAGCATATGTGGCACTAACAGAAACCAGAAGGATTTTATTGGCATATAATTCAGGGGTACAGACGAGAGATGAAGAAAGCAAAGAAAGAATGACTATTCTTATGATAATTCACATGAAGAAGCAGCGATCTTTGGACAGCTCTGGCTTTCAAGTTGAGGTTACTATAGACGTAGATGTACATTTCCGTTCCTTAATCTACAAGGTTTGGTTTTCTGTTTTTTTTAGCTTGGTTCGGTTTTATGCTGCTAGGCTACAGGACAGAAAGGAGAAGTGCTGTGGTGGATCTGACCTTTATGGTAGTAATGAATTCACATCAAGAACAGCTGTTTTTTCTGAAATATTAAAGAATGGCAGAATTAAACCTATACAGTGTAAGAGACATGTTAATATGTCCTATTTGATACCAGCACTATTCTCATCCCATTGCTACTAAGAGTAAGAATAATATATAAGAGTGATGGTTATCTGTATAGACCGCTGCTTGATATGTTTAGCTGCATACGCAAGACCACATTAATTTGCCTCACGCTCCCCTCTGTGACGACAGTTCTGGTGGACGTGCGGATTGGTCTCCCTATGACTTTCTGGAGGAGACAGGATCAGGACAACTAACTTCTGCCATAGGTTCTCATTGCTGCCTCAAGTTTTTTGGCATGTGCAAAGTCACTACACCAGCCTCCTTATATTTCCATGCACACATAACCTAATGCATACAGAAACAAATTCAACCCTGGTGTAGCTCCACAGACATCAGCATGATAACAGGGATTATGTGGGCTCTGGTATATTTGTAACACTGTTCCTGGGAGAAAGCCAGATGCATTCCTATCACAATTAAGAGGCAATTAACATTTAAAAAATGTGCTGAAAAATATTCCATTAATTTTAGGGATAATGAAATACTGATATTGGGAAATAATTTTCAAATGCCAGTGATGATAAAATGTTCTGATCTATACTTCACAATAAAAACCCTAAGTCAAACTGCATGCTGACCTGTACACTGATTTCACTGAAGTTGAACGGAGTATAAACCATAGTGAAATTTGGCCCTATCTTTTTGCTTGTTTGAATCACTAATAGCAAATATGCCTTAATGGGGAAACATTATTTAAAAAAAAATCTGCTGTTGAAAATGGCTGTAACAATTTTAACACACAGCTCTGCTGGGGAAAGCACCTCCATATTGGTGACAAAGTGTCATATCACCACATTAATTTGCTTATGATACAACATGACATCACCATTAAAACAACATTTTTAGATTACATCTGTAGCTAGTATACACTGATCCTGTGATCATGCATGGGTCCTTTAAAGTGTCTAAATTAGAAACAAACAAATGGAAAACCAGAAGTTAAAAGTGTAAAGTAATAGATTGTTCTGTTTGCATTCCTCCATCCTGATGTTAGTGAGGATTGTTAAATAAATTTAATCGTCTTGTTCATTGCATTGCATCTGTTTCTTTTGTATTTTTCTAAAAAAAAATCTTTAGCAGCAATTTTATTTTCAGAGACTTGCACAAAGACATTAAAACACTGCTTTGCCTTTGCACTTCATTTATTTGCTCAAAAGACATCTAAGAGCAAAATCCTGCACTCAGATCTTGTTAGGATCCCATGGAGGAACTCTATTCCAATGGTCTCCCTACAAATGCAGAGCTCCCACTGAAGTGTGAGGATTTTGTGTTCCATGTCTGAAGTCAGGTATATATCATTCCTTACACACATTCTTCAGCTTCCAGATTTCACTGTAGGTTTGGCAATTTGCTAAGGTATAAAGGTTATTCAGCACATATTACTGTTTAGTAATCCCTCTGCTATTTATAGCATTACATCTAAAATGCTCTAGACATTTTAGTAATTTTGTTGTAAATACATTAGAGAATATGAAAAAATACCTAATACAGCCCAATCAAATACAAAACCTTATTTTTATAATCAGTTTAGAAGAGCATTATTGCAACACAGTTGTAAGATTATTCTACCTAAGTGTGTGTGTAAATAAATTAATATTTGAGTTGCAGCCTCCTGTTTTTAATAGGACAACAGTAGTGAGCAAAACTCATAAGCTTTGGGAATTGAATCAAAGAACACCCCACGTTTCTCCTCATTCCTTGCATTCCTGGTAGATTTTATGTCTGTTCCCATGGCACAAACTCTCAATAAATTCCAGCTCTCTTCTGTTGTGATCATAGAATCATGGAAACATAGAACTGGAAAGGACCTCAACAGGCCATCTAATCCAGTCTCCTGCATTCCAGGAGGACTAAATCACTAGACCAGTGACACTCAGACTGTGGATCTCGAACCACAAGTGGCTCTTTAATGTGTCTCCTGAGGCTTTTTGCAGCACACAATATTAAAACACTGATTTAATTATTAACCATTCTAAGTTCTTAACCAGTCAAGATGCTTTTACTGTGTTATTAACCAATTATGTTATCAACTAGACCATTTCTGATGGGTGTTTGTCTAACCTGTTCTAAAAATCTCCAATGATGGAGATTCCAGAGTCTCCCTAGGCAATTTGTTCCAGTGCTTAACCACCCTGACAGCTAGGAAGATTTTCACGATGTCCAACCTAAACTGCCCTTGCTACAGTTTAATCCTGTTGCTTCTTGTCCTATCTTCAGAGGTTAAGGCGAACATTTTTTAACCCTCCTCCTGGTCACCTCCTTTTATGTACTTAAAAGCTGTTATGTCCCCCCTCAGTCATCTCTTCTCCAGACTAAAGAAACCTAATTTTTTCAATCTTCTCTCATAGACCATATTTTCTAGACTTTTCATCATTTTTGTTGCTCTCCTCTGGATTTTCTGCAATTTCTCCACATCTTCCCTGAAATGTGGCACCCAGAACTGGACACAATACTCCAACTGAGGCCTTATTAGCACAGAGTAGAATGGAAGAATTACTTCTCATGTCTTGCTTATGACACTCCTGCTAATACATCCTAGAATGAGGTTTGCTTTTTTTTTTGCAACAGTGTTACACTGCTGACTCTATTTAGCTTGTGATCCACAAACACCCCCAGATCCTATTCTGCAGTCATTTCTCATTCCCACAGTACTCCTTCCTAGCCAGTCATTTCCCATTTGGTAGGAACAATCAATTGCATACATAAGTGGAGTACTCTGCATTTGTCCTTATTGAATTCCATCCTATTACTTCAGAACATTTCTCCAGTTTGTCCAGATCATTTTAATTCTATCCTCCAAAGCACTTGTAACCTCAGTGACAGTCATGCCAGCATAGGCCGGGTTTACACTACCGGTCTAAGTAATTTTTATCTTGTTTTTTCCCCAACTGAGCTTCAGATCCTACCTCAGTTTCACGGGCATTCACCATGTTAGACGTCTGACCACTACTAACTTTTCTGGTGAAAACTGAAACAAAAATGTCATTTAGCACTTCTGCCATTTCCACATTTCTGTTACTGTCTCCTCCTTCCCCCAACCCTTTGAGTAATGGGTCTACTCTGTCCTTAGTCTTCCTTCTGCTTCTTCTGATGGATTTCTAGAATGTTTTGTTATCCTTTATGCCTCTAGCTAGTTTAAACTCATCTTGTGCTTGGGCCAAGATGTGTGCGTTGATTTTTTATATTCATCCTTTGTAATTTGACCTAGTTTCCACTTTTTGTAGGACTCTTGAGTTTCAGATCATTGAAGAGCTTCTGGTTAAATCAGGGTGGTCTCTTGCCATACTGCCTATCTTTCCTATGCAGTAGGATAGTTTGCACTTGTGCCCTTAATAATGTCTCTTCGAAAAACTGCCACCTCTCTCAAACTGTTTTTCCCCTTAGACTTGCTTCCCATGGGATCTTATCTACCAACTCCCTGAGCTCACTAAAGTCTTTCTTCTTGAAATCCATTATATTTACTTTGTTGGTTTCCCTCCTGCCATTCCTTGGAATCAAGAACTGTATCATTTCAAGATCACTTCCACTGAAGCTGCTTTTTACTTCAAAATTCTCAACCAGTTCCTGTTTGTCAAAATCAAATCTAAAACAGCCTCTCCCCTAGTAGATTTCGCCACCTTCTGAACAAACATGGTCTCCAATGCATTTTAGGAATTTGTTGGATAATCTGCACCCTGCTGTATTATTTTCCCAACAGATATCTGGGTAGTCTTGCGCTTTGGATGATTTTTTGTTGTTTAAAAACCTCATGACTCTTCCTCCTGTCTATAGTAGACCCCCGCCTACTATGACATTCATCCCTTTTTATCCTTACCCAGAGACTTTCAACAAGTCTTCTATTTCCATGTCAATCTCAGTGCAAGTGAGTACATCTCTGATACACAAAGCAATGTCTCATCCCTTTTTCCCCTGCTTGTTCTTCCTGAGCAAGCTGTCCCCAAAATTTCAGTAACAGGTACTGACTTCTTCCAGGGCCCAGGGGTGCTCAACTCTCCGCTCCACCCCAGGCCCCGCTTCCCCCCAAACGCTTCCCCCCCAAGTCTCCACCCCACCCCTTCTCGCCACTGTTCCACCCCAGGCCCCTCCCCCACCCATTCCCCCCCCACCCCTTTCCCCCCCAATTCGCCCCCCCCCCCCCGCNTTTTTATTCTAACAGCTACATTTATTTCTTGTTTCTCAGCTCATAAATACACTCCGGTTAGAGCATGAAATAAACTAGCTAAAAATATTCTTCATTCCCACCCCACCTCTTCCCACCCAATTACGCCCCCTCCCCCGAGCAAGCCCCTTTCCCGCTCCTCTCCCACCCCCCCAGCAGCTCCTGCGTACCTTGGAATAGCTGATTGCTGGAGTCGCCGGTGGATGGGAGGCACTGGCAGAGAGGAAGGAAGCTAGCTGTCGGTGGGTGCTAATCACCCACTAATTTTTTTCCATGGGTGCTCTAGGGCTGGACCTCCCATGGAGTCAGCACCTAAGATTCCTGTTGCTGTGATGCCAACTGTGTCATAGTTGTAATTATTTACTAGTATTTCTAGTTCTTCTTGTTTATTCCCCATACTTCTTGCATCAGTATACAGAAATCTAAGACGCTGATTTGATTTCCCCTTTACATTCCCTCTTGTCTCTCCTTTCTTCCTGCTATAATTGCCCATGCTCCCCCTCCGATTCCGAACCTTCACCCAGGTCTCCATGGTTTTGACTTCTCTGTGGGCGTTTGTCTCTGGTCCCCACCAAAGTTTAAAGCCTGCCTCACTATGTTAACCAGTCTGTAACCCAAAGATTCGCCTTCCTCGACAGGTGGACCCCATCTGCACTCAACAGTCCTTCTTCCCGGGACACCATCCTATGATCAAGGAAACCAAAGCCCTCCTGGCAACACCATTACTCCTTGACCTAGTCACATCCCATTTTTTCCTCAGCCCCCAGTGGAGCAGGCAGAGAGAGGGATGGGGATTTATATCATACTGTATGTGCAACACACATGGAGTTTCTAGTTAATTACTGAGCTTGGAGCCTGGGATTTTAGGTGTTGAAATACAACTTGCTTTACTGGGATAACAGATTTGTTTTGCAGTATCAAAAAGGGATTTTAAAAAGTGTAAGAGAAAATAGGGGGTTTTCAACCTTAACAAGTTTCACCATAACAGCAGGTGACCATTCTCTGGCACTGATAAAGTCTGATGGTGAGCTCTATGCTGACTAGGCCATCCATCTTGAATCTGTGGCATGGCTGTAGGCATATATCATCTCCCTTAGTATGCCCATTGCTACAAACACCCGCTCTTCTCTTTCTCCATTGAGGGCAGAGATTCTTTTGCTTCCTGGGATGTTTGTTCCACATCTATATCATCAGATTAACATCCAATCCAATGCTTGGACCTGATCTCACTCCAATTAAAGATGATGGAAAGACTCCCACTAATTCCACTGGGAGCTGGATAAGCCCTGATAGTTCCAGGTAAACAAACTTTTATTTAAAAAAATAACTTGTGTAATAAACGTTTGTCTCAAATCTGGACTTAGAGTTCAACATCTGAGTGTTTACTGTGAATCTCCCCCAAGCTTATACCCAGCTTGGATTTTATCTCGCTGCCACCAACTAGGACTATTTAGGGTTCCTAGTTACCCGAGTCACCCCAACCTTTCCCTGGGGGACCCCCAAGACCCAGAACCCCTGGGTCTCCCTATCTCAACAGGAAAACAAGCTCTTCCCCCTTGTCTCCTCGTTATCTGCTCCCCCGCTTCCCCCTCCCTTTTCCCTGGGTGAGCCTGGGCGATGCAGTACTTAACTCCTTAAAGGCAAAACAAAGAGGGAAATCACCCTCCCCCTGAGGCGATGCATTCAAATCTAGTAAAGCTAATATAAAGAGATTTTCCACCCCCCCTTCCTGCAGCCTCACCGGAGAAACCCCAAAAACCTCAGCCAGGTTTTAAAAAAGAACGTTATATAAAAAGAAAGAAAATACAAAACAATATTACTGCATTAAGAGATCAATACAGGCTCTTGCTTATAAGAAAATAGGAATAAACAGTCTGATTTAAAAGATAGCCAAATTAAACCAGTCCAGCACATCAACACACATGTAAATACAACACAAAGCATATAACAGCCTATTTGCCTTGTTGCCTTTGTACTTACACTTTGTAGGAGAAATTAGAAAGAAATAAGAGTTAGCAGGAAAGTTGTTTCCTCCATAGCTAGGAGAAACAAAAGACCTAGAGTACACAATTCCCGCCCCTGACTTTTAAAAAATCCAGTTCTCTGATTGGTCCTCTGGTCAGGTGTTTGGTTCCCTTTGTTCACCCTTTACAGGCAAAGAAAATTAACCCTTACCTATCTACTTATGACAACTTGTGAGAAGAAACAAAGACAAAAAGTGTTCAGTGTAAATCTTGTCTAGTCTTAATTCATGAAAAGTTGCTGCAGTACAGGCTATGAGGCCTAATCATAAGAGATAAAGTTAAACCCTTACAACACTACAGATTAGTATTTCCTCACTGTAAACTTGTGAGATGTTTAGTTAATTTCCCTGAAATCAGGTTTGACTGTCATTCTTCTCCTAGGTGTGGTGTTCTGTTTGTACTTCACTGCAGCTTTCTTCTAAAGTTTCAGAGTAGCAGCCACGTTAGTCTGTATCTGCAAAAAGAACAGGCGTACCTGTGGCACTTTTAGAGACTAACAAATTTATTTGAGCATAAGCTTTCGTGGACTATAGCCCATTTCTTCAGATGCATAGAATGGAACATATATTGAGGAGATATATACACACATACAGAGAGCATGAAAAGGTGGGAGTAGTCTTACCAACTCAGAGGCCAATTAAGTAAGAGAAAAAACTTTTGAAGTGATAAATCAAGACAGCCCACTTCAAAAGTTTTTCTCTCTTACTTAATTGGCCCTAATCATTTTTGAGCCCCCTAATCATTTTATTACTTTAAATTTAATGATAATTATCATAATTAGGTGGGTGGCCCTTCATTTTCTTGTGTGCGGCCGCACAAGCATGCACCTTAGAGGAAACTATCCGTGGACCACCTGAATGGAGCTCACAGACCACCACAGTTTGAGAACCTCTTATCTAATTCATACACAATCATGTATTATCCAATTCACCACATCCCCAGCTGAGCTCAGTATCCCATGCCATACAAACGTTTCATTTCCTTCTCCATATCCGGTCTTTTCTAAGGTCTTCCACCTTCTGCAGCCTCAAAGGCTACACTCTGAAATTTAGGGTTTCCCCCTCACCCATGAGGCAGATAGTGTTTATTATTAAACAACGGTCATTACTGTAGTATCTGAGTGCCTTCCAGGATGAAAAGCAATAAAACAGATACCAATATCTATCAAGTGGGACTTTTCTGTATTCCTGTCCTGCATGTGCATGTGCTTGATTGTTTTTAATTAAAAGGTTTCTTCACTGATGTGCTATGTGTTCTTATCTGGAGAAGCCAGGTCAAAGAAACATGCTTTGTATGTGGACAGGAAACTGCTGAAGTTTGTGGGGAAGTTCTTTGTTCTTGGTTTAAGCCAGCTCTTAAACTATTCTAATGAGTTCTCCCCCTAGCAAGCGTTCCTGTACACAAAACCCAACCTTTCCTTATACAGAGATGTTAGACTATGTGGCCTTTACGGGATTATCAGACTTTATGGCAAGCACAGTTATTTCTCCCCCACTACAGCCAAAACTTATTTGTTTTCCTTGAAGCAATGAAACTGTCTTTTTGTTATGCGTGTGTACAGCGCTTAGCCCAATGGAGCCCTGCCTCTAAATGCTACAGCAATACAAATATTAAATGTTATTTTAATAAATTAAATATTCTATTCAATACATTATTTGTATCATAGTAGTGCCTGTGCAAACATATAGTAAGAGAAATCCTTAGGTTAGGGTTAGGTTTAGGATTAGGGTGAGAGGGGAAACAGAGGCACACTGAGATAAATCAGCTTGCCCAGGTGAGCAGCAGAGCTGAGACAAGAACTCGGATGCCCAGCCCAGTGGCCAAAGAACAAATTACTACCTAGTTCTCCAGTTAATTCAAGCCTAGCTCCCAGGCTCTTTCAAATTGTAATCCAACAAAGGGGTAAGCAACTGGTCTCTTGGGAATGGAAGCAACCTAAATGTGGTGTGATTTTTGGTGTAAGTGACCATTTATCACTAAATCCAGTTTGCCTGAGTGGCAAGATACAATGGATGGAGTCATAGACATCCAGTCTAAGACTGGTATAGTGATCCAGGAGTTTACATTTGTTACTAGCTTGGTAAAATCTAACTAGAGAACACACCACCAGTTTGAGGTGTCTGCCCTGTTTTTGACAGTCTGCCCCTATGGTATCAAGTATCAGAGGGGTAGCCGTGTTAGTCTGGATCTGTAAAAGCAGCAGAGAATCCTGTGGCACCTTATAGACTAACAGACGTTTTGGAGCATGAGCTTTCGTGGGTGAATACCCACTTCGTCAGACGCCCCTATGGTAGGCACTCAAGCTCAGGAGTCACTCCAGACAGCATGACAGTGAGTATAAACGCTGAGCTGGGTCACAAGTAAAATGTGCTGATTGTTCTCAAGAATGTACATCTGTCCACACCAGAAAACTCTCTCAAGCTGTACAGGACCCAAATGAGTTTAAACTGCACCAAAGAGAGGGTCTGGATGATGATTTAACAACCTGAGTCGTTTGTCTGCACTACAGGGATTAAACCTGGGACATCAAAAACGAGCCCCAACAGTTTGAGCTAATGCACAAGGAGACATTAGCTTGGAGACAGTAGTGTATTCATAAACTTATGTGTTCTAGCCACTACAGGGGAACAAAGTGAAAATTCATTCAGTATGTTACATAAACATCCTGCTCAAGAAAGATTCTAAAGTTTTAAAGGAGTGGTCCTTGCTACCATTACACTAAACGGTCTTGAGTTATTAAGGACTAGCCTAGAACATGGGAACTACCAAATTGTTTGGCACTTCACTCTTTGTATTTGCCTGAACTTGTTTTCTTTAATTAAATAAAAAGTTCCTGCCTGAAATCACTTTTATGGAATCACAAAAAACAAGAACAAAAACCTTCATGAGTATAGCAGTAGGAACTCTGCACACTTCATTACCTGACTCCTGGTATTGTAACTGATTTAAAAAACGAAACAAAAAAAAGCCAGGCTTCCCCCCCTGCTTTGGAGAGTCACTCATGGGGTCAAGATAATGCAAAACCTGGTCTTCCCATAGCTTGGGTCCTAAACACTGCAAGTATCTAGAGGATATTGATTATGCCTGAAAAAAGAGTATGTGCACATCTGTGCATGCAGAAACAGCAACAGATGTCTGCAAATTATGGAACTGGGTATTCCATTTGCACCACAAATTCGGTGTATGTACACAAAATGCTGCATACTCTCTTTTACAGAAATAATCAATTATGTACACAACAGTGGATGTACAAGGTCAGTGGCAGCAGCTGGACGTAGGGTTCTTGGACTATTAGGTTGACAAAATAGGCAAAGCTTTCATTTAAAATCACAACATCTGAAAACCAAAAACAAACAACCCAAACAAAAAGCCAATCACTACCCCAACTCAGGCCAGGTCTACACTGCGACTTTAAATCGGTTTAATGGCCGATATACTGATTTAACGCTGTATCCGTTCACACGACGTCGTCATTAATATCGAGTTAAATGGTTCCTTAAATCGATTTCGGAACTCTCCAAACTGAGAGGAGTAGCGCTCATTCGAATAGGATGAACTTCGATTAGGTTATGTGGACGGAAGTATCGCATTTATTGGCCTCCGTGGCGGCATCCAGGAGTGCAGCAACTGAACCGCGTCTGGACAGCAATCGGAACTTGATGCATGTGCGGGCAGTGTAAACAGGAAAAGCCGCCGCGAACTTGTTGAATTACATTCCCTGCTTGCCCACGCGTGGGAGCTCTGACAGCACGGCTGCGAGGCATTTGAAATCGAAAAAGAGCTCCAGCATAGACCTGGTATCGAGATACTAGGTCTGATCGCTGTATGGCGAGACAAATCTGTTGTATTCAGTCTCCGTTAACAGAACACTAAATGCCAAAAGCGTTTGAATAAAAACTCCAGGATACACAGCGCGTGTGAACAACGTTAACGGGAAGCCCAGAGACTCATAACGGACGCGTAGAAGGAGGGAGGGGGATGAAGACTCCACTACCCACAGTCCACAGCAGTCCTTGAAATTAGTTGCATTATTGGCTGAGCTCCCAATGTCTGTAGGTTTCAAATCACAGTGTCGGCGTGGTTGCGGAAAACAGCTCCTCAGTTTATTTCCCCCAACCCACACATGAAAAAAAAAAGGGAAAGATGCTGTGCTATGCGTGTTGCTCAAACATCCGCTCCGCCGAAAAAGGCGCCAAAAGTTGTCTGCTGCCTTCATCAAAGGGGAGGGGTGCGGCTGTACCCAAACGCGTCCCCGGGGCAGTGTTTTTCTGCCCATAGGCACTTGGTGCTCTCGAACACCGGAAGTGGGAACTATGGATAAGCTGAAGGAACAGCACCCACATGTGCACCGCTCCTGAAATCGATCGTAGCTTTGGACCATGGACGCAAACAATCGATTTCGGGATCCCACTGTGGACGCGCTAAACCGATTTTATTAGATCTGTTTTGTAATATCGGTTTAAGCTAATTCGAAATAATCGTGCAGTGTAGACGTACCCTCAGACATTTCCAGCCTGGAGTGAAATTTCTCCCCACAGAGCCTTAGCAATAGCACTGTCAACATTCCATTCGAATCACACGTTCAATATCTTCTTGTTTCAAACTCACAGTTTCAGAATGAGTCCTGTACGTTAATTTCATTTCCATAATTCACATTTACAGAGCTGCTGGTTTCTAGGTTCTGCTTCCCTATTCATTTACAATTTCCCAGCTGCTGACAAAAATTCAAAGAGCCTTTTCCATGATCTACACTGTTCAGCCATGAAATGTGGATCTGCAATTAGTCCAACACATTTCGCAGGGGGAAAACTAAAATCACTTGCATTATCCACCTCTCTCAAACTGGAAACAGGAACAATTCTTAGAACAAGCAGAGACAGGAGTCAAATCAACAATTTCGATAAAGGTTTCACCGATGGAATGTGAATGGCTTAATTACAAAGGAAGAAATTAAAAGTTGGCAGAACATGGACATGTTGTAGACATGGTGTTTCCAGACTCCATGCACCTTTCGATCAAAGCACCCTCCCTTGTGGAATGGAGATTTTAACCAGGATCCACACTCATGGAAAGATCAGACGTACATGGGCCCAGCCAACTCACATCCAAAACCATTTAATCATTGCATAAAAATACAAATATTCTTTTTTCTTAAATCCTGACCCTATAAAATAACGCCATCAATTTCAGGGGCACAAATCCTAGCTATCTAAACAGGAATATCCTTGAGAAGTACCTTGACTGCTGACTAAAAGGAAGGAAAGATGTCTTTTCCCTGTACTGTATATTCAGGTAGAAGAAGTTGTAACCCACTGGCTGTTTTGTGTCTTCTGTCTTCAAATGATACCATTCGGAGTATGAGATGCTGCTCCCATCTACACACAGACCCCAGCAGAAACAATCTCAGGAATACTTAAAGGACAGAATCTTTTCTGCTAAAGGCCTTGCAGGCACATCACATGGGAGAGGACAGACTAAAGACGAACTTTGGCTCTGCTCTTCTAGCACCTGTTTGTTATGAACTGCAGTTCGTATTTCAAACTAGAAAGCGCTCTCATGCTTAGCACAGGATAACAGTGCCATGCACCTAGAGGTGCTCTTCTCCGTTTTAATGATGTCTGCCTATGTATGTCGTTAATGAAGCTGCAATGACAGCAGCATCAGAATGGATAAGAATCGCCACAATGTGCTATTCACCGGAGTCAATTCTAAGCCCTAATTTAAAAAAATAGTTATTCTCTCTTTTCTATTTTTTTTTTTACATTAAAATGTGTGTTTCTTTTTATCCAATTAAAAACTTTATTGAGAAAGATCATTTTTTTAAGCTCCTTAAGACAAGCTAGTAAGGCATTCAGATCTCCTCACAGCAGAAGTCTCTTGGCGGTACCCTAATTTGGATGGTACGTTAGATTGGATATAATATATGCCTTATTACTCAGCTGCGCGACTGCAAGTTTTTAGGGCTTCCCCACTATTACTTGTGGGCTCAGATTCCATTCTGCACCTCCAGTAGGCAAAGCCCAGGGAGAGGGCTGGCAAAAAGGTAACTTTATCCAGAGAACAAGTGCTACAGCAGCAAATTAACCTTCCCTCCCTTATTGTTTTATCTTTAGCTAGAGAGAGGACCACTCTCCAGAAGAAGGGAGCAGAGAGGCCTGCAAATGCAACAGAAAGAGAAACTCAAAGGAGACAAACTGGAGAGGTTTTGAGCGATCAAAGATGCAGAGAGGATAGACGGCTTTGAATGCAAAGAGATGAGAAAATGCTGGGAGCTGAGAGCCATGGCTCAACAGTAAGGTACAAAGATGATTATGGCACATTTTGTTTGGCCAGGAGTCAATGGTCCCTAAAATACCAATGAAGATTATTAATCCCACAGAGACATTAGATAAGACACGGCATAAAATGCGTTGTTAGAACATAAAAAGCCGCATAAACGGGCACTCCATACCTTCACCATTTGGGACATAGTCTATTTCAGCATAGTGATAATGTTGTTTTGATCTAATATACTCGGCAAATCCAATCAAAACTAACTAATACTGAAGAACACATTGCAATTGCATTAGATATAGCCCTTTATAGTCCCTTTTCCAAGTGCATCAGTTTCATATTACCTTTCCTGATCGAAGTGCCTAGTTGAAATTCCACATGGGGACACAGGCTCTATTCCCATCATAAGCCATATTAGCTTTATATTTCTGCAAACAGCTCTGTTGCAACACTTCCCATTCATCCTCCTTCTGCCCACCCTCCCTAGGGCTGGAAATCCCCAGGGTTCTTTCTTGCTTACAAATCTGGAACTATTGCAGCTTTTGAAGTTAAATCAAGACACTTGAGACTGTGGATATTTAAATGTGTCCGTCTAGTATCCAAATATGTTACCTACGCTCATAATTATGGTAGATTACAGAAATGAGAGTAGCAGTCTCTGAATTTTCTATCTTGGATAATCAGAAATCAAATCATATTCCAGTTTTATTTGAGGTATAAGGCCCTCAGACAACAAAACACTCAAGCACATCTCTAACTTTAAACAATTTGGGTAAATCCCCAATCCAGCAAATCACTTCGGCCCCAGATTTTTTAAAGTAAGCAAGCGTTGCTGAGCAAAGTGTCACAACTTCTAACTAATTTATGAACCTAAATCTCATTTTCAAAGGGAATTTAGGCACTTGGAAGTCTACATCCAATTGGACTGTTGGTACTAAATGCCTAAATCCCTTCTGAAAATTAGATTTAAGCTTCTTAATCAATTAGGCCATGCAACGCTGAGCGCTGCAATGCCAAAAATATGGGCCCAAGTCCCAATTAAGTTAATAAGAATTAAGCACATGCTTAAAGTTAAGCACATCGTGAATGCTTTGCTCAAATGGGCCTCGCGTTAGAGACTTCCTCCTCTGAACTGAACTGTAGAGATGGGGACAGATCCTGCTTGCTTTTCTTACATGGTTAGTGACTTCAGTTAGGCAACTTCTGAGAGTAAGACTAGACCCATCTGCAAAATGGAGACTTTGCACTGTGGATAAATTCATTAGTGTGTGTGTGAAGTGCTCAGACATTAAAGGTGATAGCGGTCACATAAAAGCCCATAAATAAACAACAAACAATTGCAGCTAACAGGATGTGGTTGACAATACACTCATTTCTCTGGCTCAGCTGATGGTGAGCTATAAAAGTTGCATCAGCAAATCTGCAGTAGTCAAAAGTTAGGATCAGTTGTACTATTACTCTTAAGAAAAAAAGATGCATGGGGAATAGCGGACAGCATTACGTATGAAATGCAACATGGGCTGGAGTCAATGGGAGTCTTTCCTAAGAATGAACTTAAACTTAAGATTTTCATAAACTGGTGTGGAAAGACTTCTATTAATTAACGATCCTGTGACTAGAAGTGGATCCAACAGAGACCAAAGGATCTAAACAGAAGGAGAATGTGTTTTCCTGGATCAAAATATCTGGAGATGCTTTTTATTTTAATTCTTATATAGCTGTTATTATCTTATCCTAATCCTGGCAGTGCAGAATACAGTAGATTGATTAAAATTAGGTTTGCAAACGTGTGGAGAGACACAAGACTTCATATGACTCATCTACTTCCTTATCTATCAGACCTCGGAGGAGACTAATAGGACCCTCAACAAGAATTATTATTGTCTAAGGCAGAAGATTTAAAGCAAGTACCTTTGGAGTAACAAGCAGAGACTCCATTTGCCTTGAGGGTAGCACGTAATGTTTCAAGAAATCTAGGAATAGAAAACTTTTTACCTCAAGAAAGCAGTGTTAAGTATTTTCCTGGCAATCAGGCTAAATATGAATAAATGTAATTGCTATAGCGCCTTCCACTTACCACCACAGAAGGGCTATTTTGGGAAGTCAGATGCTGAATCAATAGAATATATTAATGTAAGAGAAAAACAGCTTGTGAAATGCCTTCTGAATGAACAACATTTGGATTCATATGGGAGCAGCTTTTAACATAAACACCTACCTCATCTTTAGCACTTTCCATCAGTAGATCTCAAAGCACTTTACAAAGGGTGGCAGTATAATTATCCCCCATCTGTAAAATGGGGAAAGTGAGATACAGAGAGGTGAAGTGATCTGCCCAGTGGCAGAGCCAGAACTAGATCCCAGGTCTCCCGAGTGCCAATTTACACATCGCACTCCACCACTACCCTTTTAGAATTTGTTCATATTCTACATCTCAGGAAAGAGGAGAAAATGAGGATGCTCCTCACATTGTTCCAACTGGAGTGTGAAAGATCACCGTTCAAATCCATATTTCTTTACCTAGATTTCTCCAGCTGAGGGAAAGTTCCTGCTGAGAATCATGGCTTGCTCTCTCCAAAGGCCTGGGCAAGCTAATTGCTGAAACAAGGATCTTCCTCAAAGTCAGTCAGTTTCCTCAAGGCCATATAAGTTGGCAGATAGATTAGAAATCAGCTAATGGTTAAGGAACAACTAGGATCTCACCTACTGGAAGGTTTTTTGTGCTTTATGATAAAGACTCACTAATAAATCATCCCTTTGTCACACCACACTCTCTCTCTCTCTCCTCCTCCCTATCTGTAAAACAGAGATGATAAACTAAGGCAGAAAGACTACAGTGACTTAAGCTTCAGGCCACACGTCACTCGATACGCCTCTTTTTATCAGTGTAGGTATACAAAGAAAAAAATAACTCACCACCCACTCAAAAACAGACACCCAAGATTTCCAAACTTTCAATTAGAAATCACTTTCCATTTTCCAGCCTCTCTCTGCAAACGCTGAAGGCTGAGATGAGTCTCACTATTTGCAGGTTCCCAAAACCAGAAGGGCCTGTGGCTATGGGCTTTGCAGAACCCAAAAGCCAGCTCTGCAAACTCTAAGAGAAAAACATACTGTGATGATAACGTATAGATCTGCCTCTTTATCTGGGGTAAAGAGATAAAGGTTAACAATTTTCACACTTTGCTGGGCACAAATTCACACCACTGTATTTAAAATACAGGAGAAATACTGAATAACTAAGAACCTGATCCTGCAATGGGATCTGCTCACATGGGAACCTGCTGAATTCAACTGCACACCATGCCTGCATAAGGATTCATCTGCACAGATCCTCTGACAGGAGAAGGGTCTTAACTCCTGTGTGTGTGTTACTTATTCTTTATCTCCTTGCATCACTTTTCTACCATCCCTGCTCTGTGAATTAATATGTCTTTCTAGATACTTGTAAAAAACACTTTCAAAGTGGCTGACATTTCACCTGTACGATCTAAACAGCAGTTACACCACAGAGAATCTAGATCTGCTAATTCAATATGTACCTTTTCTTCCAAGGAAATTATAATGCTGCAGAACACTGTTCAGTATCTCTAGTACATTTATTTCTAGAAGCAAAATATCTGCCATTTAAGGTACAGTATGCCACTAGATAAATATTTCTTCAGTGGCCTGTTATTTTAAATCGAGAGTTTTTTGCCGCTGTATGCTATTTTGCTACTGGATTAACCTCAACTAAAACATCTGCTTACTTAGCCAGCTGCTTTAAACAAGTGCCTTCTTTAAAACTAGGTCAAACAGATGATGGCTTTTACTATAAGCCAAATTTCTTTGTGTAGTTAATTTTCTCATTTGTCTAAGCTGACGGGTGGAAAGCTATCAGTACATTTTCAAGTGAAAGCAGTTCTCTTGCTGAGGGGATGGCAACAAGTATTTTATAATTGCAATGAAGATGTCAATACAGCAACATTAAGATGATTTACATACTCATCTGATGGATGGAGGTGCATTCTGGGTATAGTAGGAAGTGTGCACTAATATGCAGCTAGTGAGTTCTGGCCCATGCCAGCTGACTTAGTTTGTGGGGCTGTTTCATTGCTGTGTAGACTTCTGAGCTTGAGCTGGAGCTGGGCTCTAGGACCCTGCGAGGTGGTAGGGTCCAGAGGTCAGGCTTGGAAGTCTACACAGCAATGAAACAGCCCCACAGTCTAAGCCCCAACAGCCCAAGTCTGCTGGCATGGGCCAGCTGTGTGTGTCTAGTTGCTGTGTAGACAGACCCAGAGTGTGTCAGCTAAATACAAGGTGGAACAAATTGTTTAGCATAAGTAGTTAACATACATTGTAACGGATCATTCAAGGCTAAGTGAATGCAGTCATAGGACAAAATTCATAACTTTTCTAGACACTAAAAATCATGGTTTCAATAAGGACACTGGATATATGGCTTATTACAACAACCTGTAACCCGTGGCTAATCCCCTCTTTTTGTCCTATGACTGCAAGGATGTTAATAGGCTACTTCACCTGGAATGGTCCCTTAGAATGTGTGTTAATTACCTTGCTAAACAATCTGTTCCACCTTGTATTTAGCTGTGGCACTCTGAGTACCTTTCCCAACCTGAGGAAAAGTTCTGTGTAGCTTGAAAGCTTGTTTCTTTCAGCAACAGAAGTTGGTCCAGTAAAAGGATATTACCTCATCCACTCTCTCTAATATCCTGGGACTAACATGGCTACAACACTGCAAAGCACAAGGACAGAACAGATGTAGCTCTTGGGCAGAGGTAGCCCTCAGTTTAACATAGGGTAGGTTGCTGTAAATATTACTTTAGAAATATTAATGCAGCACTTCCCAGTGTGTGGGATGCACTACCATACAGAGTAGGACACAAAGAATGAGTTTGAGATGGGGCGGGACATGGGCTCAATTGTTCTCCAGAGCACTTGATAACTGCTTGAGTTTGCAGAGAACATGAAACAAGTTAGACTGAATCACAGAATATTGGGATGGGAAGGGACCTTAGGAGGTCATCTAGTCCAGCCTCCTGCTCAGAGAAGGGCCAATCCCAGTCAGATTTTTGCCCCAGATCCCTAAATGGCCCTCAAGGATTGAACTCACAACCCTGGATTTAGCAGGCCAATGCTCAAACCACTGAGCTGTCCCTCCCCAGTCCCATTATTTCCATGGATACTAACTCAGCTGCCAATGATATTTTAAATGTCAAAACGGTTAATGATTTCACTGCTCAATGAAGCATATAAGAAAGGAGAGTTACTATCATACTATGAAGATCCATACAAGGAATACTCATTTTAGGGGTAGGACTTTAACACAAGGAGGGGTTGATCGGGGGCACAACTTGTTTCATTTTCCTGAAGGGGGGACTCAGCTTTCAAAAGTTTGGAAAACACTATCAGTGAATAGTCTGGTCCAGAAATGACTAGGCCTGAAATAACAAAAGAACCAGAACACTAAAAACTCTCCTTTCTTCGCTCATGTGGAAGAGAAAGGAAAAAAAAGTCTCTCCTGTTTGTTCTGTGGCTTACTGTTGATGGAACTCATTGATGGAAAAATGTCTTGGGGACACAAGGACACTTCCCTCTCATTCGTACAGAAGGATGGTTTCAAGAAATTGCCGACTACTATATGCACTGCAGGAATCACATTATAAACATACCTCAAGGAATAATTTAAGGTAAGCTTACAGCACCCCAGAGAACTGCTTTGGTGTCAGAATAGAACTGTTAAGTGCTCATTCCAAGTGGGCAATAAATAGATCAGCATGTTTGATGGGGTGCAGTAGCAGCTGTGTAAAATACCTTTGTTGAAACCATTCAACATTCTCTTGCTTTTACCCAGATCACAAGTGAATTCTGTCTTAACTAACAACAAAGGCAACACAGTCAACCAATAAACAGACAAAGCTGTGATATTGCTCAAATCAGAAAGATTTAGCATTCCCATGTTTAAAACTTAAAACTGAAGTTAGATATGAAAGATCTTCAAAATATAGAGGCTATAAGTTAGGGAGAGTATGAGAAGAGATTAGAAAACAGAACGTGTACTAGCAGAATTGTAAATTCTCTAGAACATCTTAAAGACAGAAGCACTGCACAGCCACCACCTGTTAATATTTGACCCAGAAAAAGACCCCATTCCCCCAGGGGCGGCTCTAGGGATTTTGCCACCCCAAGCACGGCAGGCAGGTTGCCTCCGGCGGTTTGCCTGTGTAGGGTCCGCTGGTCCCGCAGCTTCAGTGGACCCTCCGCAGGCACGCCTATGGGAGGTCCACCAAAGCCGCAGGACCAGCAGACCCTCCACAAGCAGGCCTGGAGCCGCTCATGCATTCCCTAGTGGTGTCCATTAATCTTTGGTTACAGCTCAAGGACCAGAAGGTGCTGGTTTGGGTTAAAATTCCAGGCCAACCTTCTAAAAAAATAAATCTGCCTGAAAGTTCATAAGCAGCCTCAACATCTGGGGCGGAACAAGAGTTCTAACTACAGGTCTCCTCGCATCCCTTTCTTCAGGGCTTGACTTACTTCCAAAAAACAGAAAAAAAATCAGCTCAAACTACTGGGTAATAAATATGCAAGGTTTTTGCAACAGGGAGTGGAAAGGACACACCCTTTCCCTCTGGTAGCTTCCTTTGCACCAGTTTTCCCTTTCTTTAACCAGTGGTTCTCAGCCAGGGGTCCGGGGCCCACTGGGAGACCACAAGCAGTTTTCAGGGGATCTGCCAAGCAGGGCTAGCATTAACTTGCTGAAAGCTGAAGCCGCACCCCTGGGGATGAAGTTAAGGACACCAAGCCCCGCCACCCGGGGCTGAAGCCGAAATCTGAGCAACTAAGGGCTTGGCTACACTGGCACTTTACAGCGCTGCAACTTTCGTGCTCAGGGGTGTGAAAAAACACCCCCCTGAGCGCTGCAAGATACAGCGCCGTAAAGCCTCAGTGTAATCAGTGCTGCAAGCTACACCCGTAGAGGATGTGGTTTGTGTGCTGTGCTGGGAGAGCTGTCTCCCAGCGCTGGCGCTCCAACCACACTCACACTTCAAAGCACTGCCGCGGCAGCGCTTTGAAATTTCAAGTGTAGCCATACCCTTAGCTTCACAGGGCTCCCTGTGGCGTCAGGCCTCGGGCAACTGCCCTGCTTGCTATCCCTTAACGCTTTCCCTGGTTTTTCTATGCAGAAAAACGATTGCTGTGGCACAGACTGCCCATGGAATTTTTATAGCATGTTGTGAGGCCTCAAAGAAAAAGGTTAGAACCCCTGCTTTAAATAACATCATGCACCTCAGCCACGTGATAAGCAGGAACTCACTAAACCCTTATATGCTGGAGCACCTTTACACTTTAGAGACATACACCTTAGGCCTTGTCCTGATATCAGCCATTAGTAGTCAGCAACCAATTGAGCTGCAGTGGTGTAAACTCCTATTGTAGACAGGATAAACTGCTGTAAGTCGCAATTTACACAAGTGCATTTAACAGTAGGTTTCCCTGTTCACACGAGAGCTCTGGCTAGCCATTTTTTGGCTGAAATTGGAGCCAATCACCAGTGTAGACAATCTCTAGGACATACTGCTTTCCTAGAAGGCTGGCCTGAAATTTTAACCCAAGCCAGGACATTCCAGTCCAGGTGTTAGAGAGGGAGTACAGTTTAGTGGTTAGAGGAGGCAGGAGATATGATTTGTATTCCCAGCACTCCCACTAACTTGGCATCTTGGGCTAGTCATTTAATCTCATTTTTTTCCATTAAATGTGAAGTAGCGATAGCAACAATCCCACAGGGGTGCTGTGAGTCTCAATTCATTAAGATCTTTAAAGTGCTTTGGGATTCTTGGTTGGGAGGAGCTAATGAAGTCCAGAGAGCTATTAACTATGGTGTATACAGAATTATTATTATCCATTGTATTTACAGGAATAGTCCTCCTTGTCATTTTTCTTTCATGTAGACTGGAATAAATAGTGATAAGCTACTACTCTGGATAACTCATCTTTAACCATATTCCTGTCTGTATTTATTCAGGGTTTCAAGTCTTGTTTTCAGATGCTTTGTAAACTGACCAGGATCCCATCTTTACAGTTGCCCACACTAAAGCATGCATGAATGCAAGGCACTTTCATTTATTTGTTACTATCTGCTGAAAAGTGATGAGATATTTAGTTTAAAAAAAAGAAAAAGAAAAAGAAAAAACCCCATTCTGCCAGTAAGTACACCAGACAAATAGATTTGAATTTCAGCAACATAAGCAAATCTGCAGGCCTCTGCCAAGTCTAATGGACGAACACACTAATAATTCCGGTCTAGGAACTGCACTTCTCACTTTATACAGCAACTTGGACTGGAAAAAGAAAACAAAATCTAACTGCCTTCATCTTACACCTCTGAAACCCCACCAACCTATAAACAAATGTGTCTTCTCTCTAAGAAGATGGTCACATTGCAACATTCTGTATTCTAAGCTGTGAGGGACATGGTTTCACTTACAGCATTAGATAGAAATGTAGATGTATATAGTCAGACAAGAACACACTGGGTGTCACTCAGAGCTTGGCCTGTTGATGGTTTTTCCCTAATAAAAGCTGTCAGCAGCTACTACAAGTACTTCTAAGTAGGACTTGAGTTGAGACAAATTGAAGGACACTTGATCCCTGAGCTAACTGAGGCTGGGGAACATGAGAGTAATCACGGAGATAAGACTGTATTATTAGGCATATGTATCCTTGTCAATATGTACCTCCTGGAGGCAATACAATCCAGGGGGCTAGCGCAGTGGCTCTCAACCTTTCCAGACTACTGCACCCCTTTCAGGAGTCTGATGCATCTTATGTACCCCAAGTTTCACCTCACTTAAAAACAAATGCCATCAACAGCCTCAGGAACAACTCTGACATCATAATCAAAAAGGCTGACAAAGGAGGTGCTGTCATCATCATGAATAAGTTGGAATATGAACAAGAGGCTGCTAGGCAGCTCTCTTAACACCACATTCTACAGGCCATTACCCTCTGATCCCACTGAAGATTACCAAAAGAAACTACATCATCTGCTCAAGAAACTTCCTGAAAAAGCACAGTAACAGATCTGTACAGACACATGCCTAGAACCCCGACGAGGGGCGTTCCATATGCTACCCAAGATCCATAAACCTGGAAATCCTGGATGGCCCATCATCTCAGGCATTGGCACCCTAGCGGCAGGATTGTCTGGCTATGTGGACTCTCTCCTCAGGCCCTATACTACCAGCACTCTCAACTATCTTCGAGACACCACTGACTTCCTGAGGAAACTACAATCCATTGGTGATCTTCTGGAAAACACCATGCTGGCCACTATGGATGTAGAAGCCCTCTACACCAATATCCCACACAAAGATGGACTACAAGCTATCAGAAACAGTATCCTCGATAATGTTACGGCAACCCTGGTGGCTGAACTTTGTGACTTTGTCCTCACAACTATTTCACATTTGGGGACAATATATACCTTCAAGTCAGTGCACTGCTATGGGTACCCGCATGGCCCCACAGTATGCCAACATTTTTATGGCTGACTTAGACAACGCTTCCTTAGCTCTCGTCCCCTAACGCCCCTACTCTACTTGCGCTACATTGATGACATCTTCATCATCTGACTCATGGAAAAGAAGCCCTTGAGGAATTCCACCATGATTTCAACAATTTCCATCCCACCATCAACCTCAGCCTAGACCAATCCACACACAAGCGGTCCATTTCCTAGACACTACTGTGCTAATAAGCGATGGTCACATAAACACCACCCTATACCGGAAACCTACTGACCGCTATATGCTTACCTACATGCCTCCAGCTTCCATCCAGGACACACCACATGATCCATTGTCTACAGCCAAGCTCTAAGATACAACCATATTTGCTCCAATCCCTCAGACAGAGACAAACACCTACAAGATCTCTATCAAGCATTCTTAAAACTACAATACCCACCTGCTGAAGTGAAAAAAAACAGATTGACAGAGCCAGAAGAGTACCCAGAAGTCACCTACTACAAGGACAGGCCCAACAAAGAAAATAAAAGAATGCCACTAGCCGTCACCTTCAGCCCCCAACTAAAACCTCTCCACGCATCATCAAAGATCTACAATCTATAATGAAAGATGATCCCTCACTCTCACACATCTTGGGAGACAGACCTGTCCTCACTTACAGACAGATCCCCAACCTGAAGCAAATACTCACCAGCAACCACACACCACAGAACAAAAACACTAACCTATTCTTGCAACAAAGCCTGATGCCAACTCTGTCCAAATATCTATTCAAGTGACACCATCATAGGACCTAAACACATCAACCAGGCCATAAGGGGCTCATTCATCTGTGATATACCATATGTCATACCAATGTGATATATGCCATCATGTGCTAGCAATGCCCCTCTGCCATGTACAATCTACGAAAAAGAATAAATGGACACAAATCTGACATCAGGAATCATAACATTCAAAAACCTGTAGGAGAACACTTCAACCTCTCGGGTCACTCAGTAACAGACTTAAAAGTGGTAATATTACAACAGAAAAGTTTCAAAAACAGACTCCAATAAGAAACTGCTGAACTTGAATTAATATGCAAATTAGACACCATCAACTCACGTTTGAATAGAGATTGGGAATGGCTGAGTCATTACACACATTGAATCTATTTTCCCATGTTAAGTATCCTCACACCTTGTTGTCAAAGTGTCTGAAATGGGCTATCTTGATTATTACTTCAAAAGTTTTTTTTCCCCTCTCCTGCTGATTATAGTTCATCTTAATTAATTAGCCTCTTAGAGCGGGTAGAACAACTCCCACTTTTTCATATTGTCTGTATGTATAGGTATCTCCTTGCTGTGTGTTCCATTCTAGGCTTCCAGTGAAGTGGGCTGTAGCCCATGAAAGCTTATGCTCAAATACTCTGAAACCTATCAAATAAATCTGTTAGTCTCTAAAGGTGCCACAAGTGCTCCTGTTCATTTTAAGAACTACTTGTTTACAAAATCAGATAGAAAAATACTAAAGTGTTACAAGACACTATTACAAAAAATTGCTTATTTTCTCATTACCACCATATAATTATAAAATAAATTGGAATATAAATATTGTACTTATATTTCAGTGCGTAATACAGAGAGCAGTATAAACAAGTCACTGTCTGTATGAAATTTTAGTTTGTACTGACTTCACTAGTGCTTTTTAATGTAGCCTGTTGTAAAACTAAGCACATCTCTAGATGAGCTGATGTACCCCCGGCCCCTGGAAGACTTCTGCATACTCCCACATACCCCTGGTTGAGAACCACTGGGCTAGGGGACCTGGGTTGAAATTCTGGCCACCATTAAAGTCAATGGGAGTTTTGCCATTGACTTCAGAGGAGCCAGGATTTCACACCTCAGTTCTCTTCCTATCACTGGCAGTGACTTAAGTCAAGCTCTCTGTCTCCATTTCTCCACCTCTGAAATACAGATAATGGTACCGGCGCCTCCTTTGTAAACTGCTTTGAGGGCTATGAATCCACATCCACTGTGTCAGTGCGCTGAAAAAACTGTGGGCCTGATACTGCCAGGTACTGAGCATCTCCCATGAGGCGATGGGTTCTCTCAACTCCCATGGTCTCTGACTCAGCGTTCCAGGTGCTCAGCATCTCACACAGGCGCTCCACACTGCATAGGATTGGGCCATGTATCCCATAGTCACTAAAGAGAAGGAACAAAGCGTATTACTCTTGCAGAGCCGGTAGCATCTGGTAGTGCAGCTTCAGAGAAGGCAGTGTTCTCTCAGCCCCAGGGTGAAAGTGCAGCTGTTGCTGTAAAGACGGGGGGGGGGGGAATTATCAGGGGGGGCAAATGGAATAGTGAGTGAAATCTTTAGATGAATGAAATACGCTGAGTCATTGCCACAGAGTGCTTGCTTGACCACACACAGCTATGCAAGCAGAGGGAGGCTACTTGTCATTATAAAAAAATATTCTACTGAAAGCTACAAAGGCTGGTTTTGATTAGCCAGTTCAATTCCATACACAGTGTGACGTGTAGATTCTACTCTGTTCCCCAGCTGCCAGGATCATTTCACAATCCTTTATCTTTATGGACACCCTCACACACCATGATAAGGACTTGTACCCCTCACTGAGACGTGCAAGTATTCTACTAATCCACATCCACTGCAAAACACTTTTGAGTAAGCAAGGACAACTGAACCAATTGCTACCTAGCTTGAGTGCTTGTGTTTTTGAAGGACACGGGTCACTGTTGGTGTGTGGTCACTCCAACATTAGGTCTGGTAATGTTTGCAAATAATCTTGGTATCCAAGACAAATTCTCAGCCTCCTGCCCCAAGTGTCACTCTTATATTTACCCCACTGTCAAGGGAAAGGTGTCTAGTCTACAGTCTCGAGAGACAATCTGTAGACAATCTGACTAGAACTTTGGAATGTGACCATACCTAAAACAGATGTTGTGTTAACCAAGGTTTCTCTGGTCTAGAATAAACGTTAATGATTCTGGGCCAGAACTTCTGCACATGGAATGGTGGTAGCTCCAGCAAAGGCACAGGTCCATCTATTCCCAGCAGCGAAGGCTCTGGCCTTCCATCTTTACTGCTGCCTTTCTGAGTTTGCTCTAACACAGATGTAGGACCAGAGGAGACAAACAGCACCACTTCCCGCAGATATTTTCCAAATCTAGCCACATCTAATCTTTGCTTTATTGACTGGTTTGTGGTCTAGTAATGGTTTCACCGAGCAGTCTTAGTAGAATTTCTGTCTTTTTTTACTTTAATGCTTCTGTAGATGAGCTTATCATGCAGCTGAGGAAATCTCTGGTTAATCTGCTGGATACAGAGAGCTCTGGAGTACAGCTTTCCTGCTCATCATCATCAGCTAGCAAGAGTCCCTAGCTGCAGTATGCGTGTGACCTTCTGTACTGCAGCACAGCAATGGAGGGATTTTGCTTCTTTTTCAGCTTTCCTCAACAGCTTTTTTCCACCAAGTTAAGGATGCTCAAGTGCAAGTACTGCCTGCTCACCTGAAATCCCCAGGCCTGTTTATGCTGTAGGGATTTTTTTCCTCAAGAGAGAAGGAATGTCATGCCTGTGACAGTACCTCCCATAACACTTTATGGGAATATGACATAACTGGAATATGTTTTGTGCTGCCTGTGCCACGTAACGTATCTCTGTAAAGGTTATGGTCTGTTATAGCTATTCATCCTATTTGTACATATAATTTTGTACTTGAGGTTAAGAATATTGATCATATACCTGCTTGATTTCTAAAGTAAGCTTTGTGAGGCATTTGGTCAGCTTCTTTAGGAAGGAATTCTCAAGGTTAAGTACCCAATCAGGAAGCACTCAGGGAATAATGTATCTTGGAATGCTCCAGTTCACATGAGAAGTCTTCCTGGAGACATACAAGATACCACGTGGACAATGGCTTCTGCTTGCAAAGACTGAGTCCTCATGCATGGACATGTGATTTGCCCAGGTGACTCCAGAACTCCATCTTGGAGCTGGACTTTGCATAGGAGTGAGGAGGGGGGTCTCCACCCACAAGAGAGAATCTATTTAAACCCATGAAAGACTCCTCCATTTTGTCTTCAGCTGGCTAAAGAAAGAGCCTCTCCACCTCCAAGATACTTGAAGGAAACTAGAACAAAGGACAGTAACTACAGGGGTGTGGGTGATTGCTGGACCCAAGCTAAAAGGAGATTAGTCTGTAAAAGGGAGCATTCTGCAACTGGTGAGGATCTTATCTGTATTTAGTTTGATTAGACCTAGGATTTGCACATTTTATTGTCCTTGGTAACTAACTTTGTTCTGTTATTACTTGGAACCACTTAAATCCTGCTTTCTGTACTTAATAAAATCACTTTTTACTTATTAATTAACTCAGAGTATGTATTAATACCTGGGGGAGCAAACAACTGTGCATCTCTATCAGTGTTATAGAGGGCAAACAATTTATGAGTTTACCCTGCATAAGCTTTATACACAGTAAAACTGATTTATTTGGGTTTAGACCCATTGGGAGTTGGGCATCTGAGTGCTAAAGAAAAGCACACTTCTGTGAGCTGTTTTCAGGTAAACCTGCAGCTTTGGGGCAGGTAATTCAGACCCTGGGTCTCTGTTGGAGCAGATGGGTGTGTCTGGCTCAGCAAGACAGGGTGCTAAGTCCTGCGCTGGCAGGGAAAACAGAAGCAGGGGTAGTCTTGGCACATCAAGTGGCTGCTCCCAAGGGGGTTTCTGTGGCCCAACCTGTCGCAATGCCTTTCTGCGCTGTTGTAGTACACAGGACAGTACTGGATGCTGAGTTCATTAATTGTTTTCTTTCATGTGCAATTCCATGGTAGTTTCAAGACAATCACAGATCTTAAATCCTCAGAAGTGCTGGGGACCCACAACACTCACTAAGCCTCATTTTGCAACACTCCTTCCCTCTACTGCAGTGGTCCCCAACATGGCGCCTGCGGGCACCATGGCACTCGCCGGGGCATTTATGTGCGCCCGCCTAGTGCCCAGAAGGGGAGAGAAGCCGCAGCCCTGCGCCTGCCGGGGACAGAAAACTCAGGCTCCGAGTGTGGTGTTCTCTGTTCCCAGCAGGCGTGAGGCATGCCTAGTGCCCAGCAGGGGAGACAAGCCGCGGCCCTGCACCTGACGGGGACAGAGAACTCCAGGGCTTCAGGCTGTGGGCGCTGGTGTTCTCAGTCCCTGGCAGGTGCAGGGCCGCGGCTTAAGCCAGAGAGAAGCCATGGCCTCACACCTGCCAGAGATAGAGAACTCCGGGGCTGCAGGTGCTGGAGTTCTCTGTGCTCGCGGCTTCTCTCTGGATTCATATATTATGTTATATTAAATATGATGATTTTCATATTATTTAATGTACAAATACAAAATAAGCCTTGAAAAACTGTTGGTGCCCGCCACACTCTTCTGAAAACATGAGTGTGCTACTGGCCACAAAAAGGTTGGGGACCACTGCTCTACTGGATGTAGTATAGGTGCAGGGAATGCTGACTTGAAGCCACCCTTTGCAACTCCTCAGCTTTTGCTCCATTACAATTTAGAGCAGCCTCAAGGATGCTCTAACTTGTGTTGGCTTGCAGTTGTCCTCTATGAGGAGTTATGTCAACGGAGATTAGCTAACACTCCTTCCATGTACCTCCTCCTCTGACATACCCCCTATGCTGGGGATAGGGAAATGGGGCTGGTATAGGGTCATTACCCTGGTTCTATGCTGGCTCGAGAGAATCTCTGTGTTTGGTTATTCTGCAGATGGCTGCCATCAACATCCAATTTATGCCACTGGAGCAGCATAAGAAGCCACACTGTAAAGAGCAATTGCAACCACTAACTTCAGTGGGTGCTTAGTCTCACTCTGAATCGGGCCCCAAGTTTCAGTTCTTTGCCCTGCAGTACTGCATGATCTAGAACATAAACTGGGCAAGACTGTCAGTTGGTGTAAACAGGACCGTCTCCAGCTTTTTTGCTACCCCAAGTGGCGGGGGGGAGGGGGGGGCGGAGAATGACCTGCTGCCAAAGTGGTGCCAAGGAGGAAAACAGGGATTGCAGGACCCGCCGCCGAATTGCCGCTGAAGACTGTGGACTGATTGAGCTGCCGCCAAAGTGCTACCACTGCTGAACTGGATGTGCCGCCCCAACAATGGACAGACTGCCACCCCTTTCTATTAGCTGCCCTAGGCACCTGCTTCCTTCGCTGGTGCCTGGAACCAGCCCTGGGTGTAAGCTATCATAGCGCCACTGAAGGACTGAAATGATGGAGCTCTATCAATTTACACCAGCCAAGAATCTGGCCCACAGTATTATTTGTTGGTTGAATTCTTCCTCCCCATCATCTTCTCTCCCCTCCACGCCCCCAGATCTCCACCCACATGCAGTGAGTCTCTCTGTATGCATGTTGCACTCTCCGAGCTCTCTGCACCACCTTCTGCCCAATTTTTTCATTTGAGTTTTTCTTTTGCTCTTTTTTACACTATTCCTCATAAGCAGATTATTAAACAAAGTGTATAAACTGGGATTATGAGCTCCTGGTGCATGAATGTATTGAGAGTTAAGGTTCTGACCTATTGCACCTATCTGGTGAAAACTGGAATAGATAAAGTGACTTCAGTGGAGCTACTCTAATTTACAACAGCCAAGAATCTGGTTCAGTAAACGTATTACCCAGTGCTAGTGGCAGCAATATATATAACATGCAAGAAAAATCGTTGATGTTTCATCTTTATGTTTTGACACATCCTTTTCCTGTCCGAGAATAGGTTTTTCCCTCCCTGTGGCATTGGGTATATATTATACACTGTCCTTCTTGCAATCAGATTGCCCCTTGCAATCAGACTGCTTCCCGTCCATATGGGGATGTGTCCAATGGTGCTATACTGCATATTTACATATTATAAGGTCTCAGCACTCATTTGGCTTGGAGGGTTTGTTTCCCTTGCTCCAGTGTAGGATTATGGTTGGGCTGTATGCTTTGTTTTCAAAGCACATATATTGATGCTGCAATCACTTGGCATAACTGGGACATGCATTTATTTATTCCCAAGAAGTGCTGTAACTGTTGTTTACATGCAAATTTAGGCATAGATGCTATTGCCTGAAGCTTTTCATGGTGACAAGGTCACACACAAAGTACATTTCATTCACCTGAAGCTAAATTTTTCCTATGAGTTAAGCTGGACCTTCTTGACATTACCCTGTCTTCTTTTGTCAGAAAACGCTTTTGTCCACCATTCACTACCACCACCACGTTATCACTGAGGACAAGAAATATCAACAAACATATCTTTAAACTAAAAACACTAAACAAATCCCAAACCCCCAAACATTTCTCACCTTGTGTGAAAAATCATCTGCAGGGAGCTGTAATGTCTGCATGCCGAATTAAGTGTGCACGTATGAGAGAACACTTTTTCTAATCTGTCAGGTTACAGGTTATTTACAAGTGAAGAAGATTAGATAATCACAGATGCAAGAAAACGCCAGATTCTACAATTTTAGGGGCTTTCTAAATTTTTTCTGTTTTCTGCAATCTAAGATTTTATCTACCCTTGTCCTTTTAGACACATATGTTTAGAGCCTGATTAAAAAAATAAATAAATCAAAAAAAGAGTTCAGCACCCACAACTGGGCCACATTTTCAATATATTCAACTCCAAATCAGGCACTGAATATGATAACTAGTTTTCTAGTGCCCAGCATCCAGCAGCTACTACTGAGAAGAATGGCAGTACCTAGGTGCAAGGCACTTTTGAAAATCTGGCCACACCCACTGAGGCACCTAAACTGAAGTGTTAGGTGGACTTCTGGTCCTTAGATTTCCCCCCCCCTCATGTTAAAAAACAAAACAAAAAACCTCTTACTTGAATCCCAGATAACATGGTAACGAAGGCCAAACAGAAACCTGGACAGAAAGATGGATACTCTTGAACCTGAACTCTGTGTTAACTGATACTCTTTACAAGGTTGAGTTAGAGCAGAAAACAGTCTCCAACCAAATAGAAGCAAGGGAGCTGGTCAGAACATTTCTACCTAAATTAGTCAAAATATTCTGTTCTCTCAAAGCTAACAGTTAAAACTGATCTGTCAACATGAAACCTAAGACAGCAGGACTTTCTCACAGCCTAGCTCCTGTTGGATAGGGCATGGACATGGGAGACCCTGGTTCACAAACTTGTTGTCTGATTCAGACTGTTCTGAGATGAAAAACTCTGCTTGGAATCAGGCAGAGCGAGGACTGAATTTTGGTCTCCCACAGGCCAGTGTCTGACCCACCAAGCTACTCCCCACCCACCCCACCGTCAAAAAGCTCAGGATTGGATTTAAAAATGGACACACAATCCCATTTTTATGAAAACATTCAAGAGGATTCAAAAGAGAATCATCTACCTCTGGTCAGCTCTAGTGATCTCCCTCATTATGCTGCCATCTTCCTGGCATCCCGGGTACCCCCTTTAAACGTTAACACTACTCAGCACAGCAGTCTGAGAAACACTCAATCTGGAGTCAAGGTACTTTGGAAAGATTGTTCTCCGTGCTCCTTCCTCCTCTTCTCCTTTTTCTTCTGCAAAAGATGACTTTGCTCTCATTGTTGCCTAGACTTGAAGAAAATGGGGGTATTTTTACAGCCCCTTCATCCTGGGAATTCTTCCTCTTCACCACCCAACCTTACCTCCTCTCCAGCAAGTACAATGAGGATGGCAAATGTGTTTATGTTTTAAACGGCTGTATATATCACCTGGTATGGGTGCTATTTATACCTGGATAAATATCTGACAACTTGGCAATATCCTGTGGGTCACATTTTGCTCTTCTACCAGTGCTACCCCCATTGTGTGAAGAGTAGAGCCACATTCAGCCCTGCCACGAGCAGGCACAACTCCCCTTGAGTATGAGTCGTGCCCTGTTACACAAGAGTGCAGTTTGGTCCAGAGTTTAGATCTAATAAGCTTGAACTCTCTAAGCCTGCTGTGTCTGAAATCCTTTAGCTGCTGTTTAGCTGTTCAGATCTTCACCAGTCTGTAGTCGTACATGTCCTTTTACAGAGACAGTAACCCCATAATCACTAACTAACTGTCTTCTCAATGGCTATCACAAAGTGTTAAAATCAGGAGGGTTCCCAGTTTTTCTTTGTTTGGTTTTAACTGTGATTTTCCACTGCTCCTGCCAGCTCCTCACTTCGCTTCATGAAATGGAATATTTTAATCAAATAACAATCCACTTACTCTCCAAAGTACCTCTTTCTGTGTCTCTCAAAGCTCTTTACAAACATTAATTAAGCATCTCAATAACCCTGTAAAACAGGTATCATTATTAGACCCTTCTGAGAGCTGGGAGAACTCAGGTGTGAGAGGTCAAGGTCACACAGGGAATGAGTGGTACCTTTGGCAATAGAACCCAAGAACCCTAACTCCCAGTCCCATCTGCTACAATAACTAGACCACACTGCCTCCCTGTGCTGGGATTTGTTAGAGCACACAGTTTAGAAACAGCTCGTGTTTAAAGGAGAGGGATGAGAGGCAGATCTGGATTCTGTTCTGGGTTCTGCCAGAGGCGCGCACGTGAGAGAGAGAGAGAGACACACACACAGACACACTTGGGTTAAGTCCCTCCCTGAACCTCTGTGTTCCCACAAAAATAACACCAGTCTCACAGGCATAGAATATCAGGGTTGGAAGGGACCTCAGGAGGTCATCTAGTCCAACCCCCTGCTCAAAGCAGGACCAATTCCCAACTAAATCATCCCAGCCAGGGCTTTGTCAAGCCTGACCTTAAAAACCTCTAAGGAAGGAGATTCCACCACCTCCTAAGTAAATCCATCCAGTGCTCACCACTAGTGAAAAGTTGTTCCTAAATCCACCTAAACCCCCCACTGCCAACTTGAATCATACTCCTTGTTCTGTATCTGCTACACTGAGAAGAGTCTAGACCATCCTCTTGGAACCCCTTTCAGGGGTAAAAGCAGCTATCAAACCCCCCTCTCCTCTTCTGCAATAACACTCCAGTTCCTAATCCTCCTCTGGGCAAGTGCCCAGCCCCCAATCATTTGTTGCCCTGTGCGGACTCTTCCAATTTATTCTAGCATCCTCTGTAGTGGGGCCCAAAACTGGGACACGTATCAAGAGCCTCATCCTTGTCAAATAGAGGGCGAAGATCACATCCCTCGATCTGCTGGCTAATGCCCTACTTATACAGCCAAAATCATACCTCTTGCAACAAGGCACACTGTGACTCATATCCAGCTCTCGTCCATTGTAACCCTAGGTCCTTTTCCACAGAATGCTTCTAGCATTCGGTCCTAGTCTGTTAATATGAATGGAAATTCTTCCTCCCACTGCAGACCTGCATTGCCTGTAAGACCTTGCAGGTTCTTTTGGCCTGTCTTCTAATTTGCCTATTCCCGCTGTATCCTACCCTAACCCTCCAGCAAAATCACCACTCCTCCCAGTTAGCGTCATCTGCACTTGCTGAGAGTGAGTAAAACCCCAATCCTCCAGAATCTTAATGAAGATATTGAACAAAAGCCGCCCCAGACTGACCCTGGGCACCCACTGTGAAACTGGCTGCCAACAGACAGGAGCGTTGGATGCACTACCGTTGAAGCCCGACGATCCTAGAGCTATATCCGCCTTTAGTCCAATCGTCTCCATACACTTTACTGCGCAAAAATACTTGGGACCATATCAAAAGCTTTGCTAAAGTCAAGGAATAACACATCCACTGCTTTCCCCTCATCCACAGACCCAGTTATCTCCTCATAGAAGGTAATTAGGTTAGTCAGGCATGACTTGCCCTTGGTGAATCCATGCTGACTGTTCCTGGTCACTTTCCTCTCCTCTAAATGCTTCAGAATTGATTCCTTGAGGACCTGCTCCATGATTTTTCCAGGGACTGAAGTGAGGCTGACTGGCTTATAGTTCCCTGGATCCTCTTTCTTCTCTTTTCTAAAGATGGGCACTACAGTAGCTTTTTTCCAGTCATCCAGGACCTCCCCCATTCACCATGAGTTTTCAAAGATAATGGCCAATGGCTCTGCAATCACATCCGCCAACTCCTTCAGCACCCTTGGATGCAGCACATCTGGCCCCATGGACTTGTGCTCATCCAGTTTTTCTAAATAGTCACAAACCACTTCTTTCTCCACAGAGGGCTGGTCACCTTCTTCCCATACTGTGCTGGCCAGTGCAGCAGTCTGGGCGCTGACCTTGTTTGTGAAGACAGAGGCAAAAAAATCATTGAGTATATTAGCTATGCGAGGCTTAATTTATTAATGTTTGTAAAGCACGCTGAGGCCTTCATATGGAAGCTGCTATAACAATACACAATATTATTATTGCTATTCCTTTTTGTCCATAACTACGTTTTTCTCCCCTCTCCTAGTCCAGTAATGCAGCGCTCATGGGGCATGGTTTTTCCAGTGGGGAATGTGTCTTTCAAATTCAGTCTCTCATAGTGAGAAATTATGAGGTCCCTATTCAGTTTTTGTCCAGGCAAATGCAAAAAACATTATCACTCTTGTTATGAGAAGGGAGGAAAGCATAGATCTCCCATGCTCTGGCTTCGGATTGGGCTTCATATTCCTGTTCCTGCTCCCACTGAAGTCAACAGGAGTCAAACACTGACTTTCCTGAGAACAAGATGAGGCATATGGAACCCAATCCAACACTCACTGAAGTGAGTAGAAATATTTTCGATGAGGCCATTAGGGAGAAAGTTGTAGGGAAACTACAAAGTACAATATATATGTTTTACAGGTAGAGGAAACAGCAGATCCTGCCACAGGTGTACATAGTCACACTGTACTGGAACAGGTGAGTGGGTAACTGGCCTCCATTGAAGCTGAATAGCTGGAGTTGGGGGTGGAGGAAGAGAAATTGAACACCTCTTGAAGAGGTCACCATGCTGTGGAAATCAGCACTCTGTCCAAATGAAGTCACCACTACAAACGAGAAGCAAGGGGTAATGGTTGTGTATTGGGAAGTATTTTAATCAAATTTTTTCAAACTTTTATTGAATTTTGATTCAAGGATGTGCAAAAGCAAATCAGGCTAAGGCTGGCTCATCCTTCCCTACTGGATACAGATGGTTTTATTAAAAAATAGAGAAAAAAAAATCACCGCATTGTGTAGATTAAGTTGCTTCATTCCTTTCAAGATAGATATTAGGATTCAGGGTCTTGTTTTTATTTAAAAGCCAGGCATACATTTCCATACATCTCTGGAAATACGTATTAGTCTTGCAAGACTCAAGCACCTGAATCTTGCCTATACACAGACTGTCAAATTTTGTTCATGACAATTACAATAGGGACATTAGATAAATATTTTCCAAGGACCAAGTGGAGACCATGAGGACATAAAATTCAGGACTGCTATAGCTAGAAGAGTAGTAGAACCTATAGCAATCCTCCTGCCCACTGGACTCTCTATCCATTGCAGTTACAAATATTATAGAAACTCTCAGATGTCCCAGTCAAGATTGGGGCCCCACTGCATTAGGTATTGCACAAACAGTGTACATGGACATATTTACTAATATTTGGATCTCTAGGATAAAGGTTATGTGCCTCTCATTCACAGGAATTTTTTACTCCCTAATAAAAACATCCCTACCCACGTGTACTCCCTAGTACCTTTATCATTGGGATAAAGTTAAAAAGAATTACTACAACATAGCAGGAACATATTATTCCCATGAATATCAATCTCCAGCAAGTGTATTCAGAGTCACGTGTGCTCCAGGAATGTTATCTCATGTTACTTTTCCTTAGAAAAACACAAACTCCTTTTCTTAGGACATCTAATTGCTAAGCCAATTAAACATGAGAACAACTGTGGTATCAGTTCTTGAGAAAATTAGGAAGTTTTCACCTACAATTGATACAATAATCAGCTGTTTGAAGAAGGGAATTTAACATTCCCATGAGGAATTAACATTCTCTCAGTAGCTATAGGTTGGTAGCATGATTGAATAACTATTGGCTGTCCAAGAGAAAAGGTTTTTCATATTTTTAAATGTGATTTCAACAGCCACACAATTAAATACAAAACACTGAATGGCTACATTTTGTGGGCCTTACTCAAGCTAAATACATATGAATCTTTAGCGCATCTGGCACATAAATATCTTGCGACACCAGCTACAACAGTGCCATGCGAATGCCTGTTCTCACCTTCAGGTGACACTGTAATTAAGAGGGAGCCATTATCTCCCATAAACGTAAACAAACTTGTTTCTCTTAGCGATTGGCTTCAAGTTTCTGATTGCAATGGGAGTTTTGCTTCAGGAGAGCCCACAGAATTTGGCCTTAAAATAGTCATAACATTAAAATTGAGATTTTAATCTCACACGATGCAAGAGTGTCAGTGGAATGGTTCTCACTGCAACCAGAAGTTGACCTGTTTGTGCCCATGCACCATTTTCTCCTACTGCCTTAGGAGATGCATAATGTGGCGCAGTTCCATTAGCTGTGGGTATAATAACTGAATGTTCTGACTCTGGTGGTCCAATTAAAAATCTTCAACCTGGACATTAAAATGCAAAAACTGGCATAAATGTAATTTCCCTATTTGTAAAGAAGGAATAAAAAGAAGAGCACTAGTTGCTCTGTTGGAAGGTTTAAGCCACTAAAGCCTCAAAATGAACTCACCATCTCAACTATAACTGGATTTGGTCTGCTAAGATTAAAACAGACATTTCAAACTCCTGCTTACAAAAATTCTTAATTGCTATTGGTTAAGTATCCCTCAAATGTTTTGTTCATGATGCTACAACTGCAGTAAATTCAGTGCTGCAAGTTACATCAGTTTGAGACACTGTCTGCCAAATGCTGCTCAAAAATAGCATCTGAATCTGCAAAACCCTCCACACTCTGTTTTAAACAAACATTCTCCCTTGCCTGTTCTGTTTTAACACCATTTAACTTAAGGAAGTAAAGCTGCTTAACTCCCTAAACTTCCTTCTCTTGTCAGAAGAGAATAAACTACCCCACTTGGTACATTTTTTTTTTTTTTTTTAACTAGTCACTTCATCTTACCTGTGAAGTCACAATCCCTTGGATTCAGAATAATAAGTAGCTTTGGCTTTCCTTAATTATAATACCAGTGCCCCTCACAAATTCTTGCAAAAGCTGAAATGTTCATTGAACTTCTCCTTTCCTCTCCTTTGATCATTAATATTGTCACTTTCTCTAGCAATCTCTAGTTAGGATCTAACTCTTCGAAAGTAACTAAAGGATTTTAGTACTCTTGAATTTGGGGCCTAATTTAAGAGACCTTAAAGGGAGGCCTGATTTTCAACAGATGATTGTTCAGTACTTCTGAAGATTAGGCCCCTTTAAGATGCCTCACCCGAAAATTGATGCAGCCACAGTAACTAGTCATTTTTGGAAAGTTAGGCTCTCATCCACCCAGAGCACTTGGCTTTATCTGGTCTGGGGATCTTTCTGCTATGCCCTTCTGAAGATGTACCTATCTGCCTCCACACCAAATTTCAATCTCATTTCCCTCTTCATAGAGTAGGATGGAAGACAAACAACTTTCTTTTACGTATTCTTTATTAAAACGTATCCCACTGGCACATCCAACTGGAGGTACCTGAAATGCTGGTAATAGGATGGGGAAAACTGCAGCCAACAAGTAAATCTAGGCTTATTTGCCACTAGAATTTGCTTTAGTCAAACAGTACTCAAAAATGGTGAATTCTCTTCTATTTTGAGGTATTTATATTTTTTATTTGGCAGTGGTTAAAGCAGAAGACTAGGAATTAGGAGTCCTGGGTTCTATTCCAACTTTGCAACAACACTCACCTGTGTAGCCTTCAGCAAGTCACTTAATCGCTCTGTGCCTCAGTTTATGCATCTATAGAAGTGGCATCATAATATCTTCAGAGAGTTATTATACTTTATTAATGTTCCTGAGTACTTTATATTATGTGTAATCTAAGGTTCTCAAATAGTCTATTTCTGTACTGAAATACATTATATCAATTTTTGAAAAATAGCTATTTGCCATATTCACAAACGGTTGACTTTGAAGCGACTAAAATTTCCCTTTTTTGTATTATTAGTTTTGCTCAGTGCATAGAGGAATAGAAAGTTCAGAATTAAAAATACTGAGATGTGATGGCGAAGGTGCATTAGAAAAACAGACACTAGTATTGGGAAGTATCCTAAGTGATACCCCAGGCTAACATACCTAAGGCAGCAAGAGGAAAATCTACACTCAGTTTAACAAAGCTTTCTGTTGCTACAAAGACTGATCTTGACTGGACATAACAAAAGTACAGTACATTCTTGGCCAAAAGCACAGCAATCTTAACATTATGCACAACAACCTATCACAGTGAGGCAAGAGTAGACCAGTGAGAGGTTGAGAAAATCCAGCTTGTGAGAAAATTTACTTCAATTTACATATAAAAACGCACATTAGGCTATTGAAAGACTATAAAGAGAGTTAGTAAAGACAAGGGACCGCATCTTCAGCTGATGTCAGGAGGCAAAGGTCCAATGACCTTACAAACTGAGGATCCGGCCATGTAAGTTTCTGTAACCCTCAGTTAAAAAGAAATAAAAGTTTGCCTTGGGGGTAATGCCCTGTCCCACTGTCAGGAAAAAAAAACAAAAAAACACAAAAAAACCCCAGCCCTTGCCTAGAATATGGAATTATGAAATTTCCAATGGATTTCAGCTACTTCGTTTCCTCTGAGGTTCAACTCGTGGCTCCTCAAACACACTAGTTATATTTATCAAGTGCCTTTCATCCCAAAGTGCTTTACAAATGTTTTATAAACAGCACACCACGGCTGCTTTCTTCATCCAGTCCTGAAGTGAGATGCTTCTGCAGAGAAGTCCAGCTGCTGTTTAAGAGTACCCAGCACTACCCAACCATTCACCAGGAGCTGAAGGTCACTATATCAAATTGAAACTGCAGAGGGAACTTGGGTAGACAGAACAATCACTCTACAGTATCTGGAATTTGTCCAAGCCACCATGGCTGTGCACCTCTTTCTCAGAGATTTTTATGGATTCCTCAGGGCCCATATCTAGTCAGAAAGTAGGTGTAAACTTGCACGTGCACAAATGAAACCCTATTTTGCATGTGCTGAATTGTATATGCATGCACAAATGGAAGCTGCACATGCACTTGGTAGACAGACACAGATCTAGACCTGTATACAGACAAATCAGATTTAAACTGGATGCACGTTTTTGTACATGCAAGTAAGCACCTACTTTGTAAATGGAAGTCAGGCCCTGAGTGAGCACAAGTGGTCATGACTTCAGTTCTATATTTTATCCAAAAAGATGGCACCTCCAACAGCATAGTGCCTTTAATACCATGTTAAGTCTTCAGTTAAGGAAACAGCACCACCTACTGAATCATCAACTCCATATCTTACAGGCATAGGTCCTCCATCCAAATACTGAACTAGGCCAATCCTTTTTAGTTTGTGAGATACACAGTGGTCCCATCACAAGTAAATACAGCTACAGAAATAAGTGCGAATAATAATCCCATAAAGAAGATCATCATCCAGATACACCTTCAACAGAATACCACTGAAATGCCTAAGAAAATAAATGTCTTTCTAAATGTTACTACACAGATACCACAATCCTGCCAGCTTGAAGGATTTTAGAATGCACTAGTAGTTAATGCATGTAAAGTTCAACATAATTTTCCAAGCAAGCATAAGAAGGGAAGGCTAGTACATTCACAAGCCCGATGAGGGATATAGACCAGAATCTAAACCTCTCTGCTGCAGAACTATGTAAATGTCTTCCTTGTCTTCACAAGAATGCAGCCTCCACTGGAAATTAGCTAGAGCTTTTTAAGTACACTTTTCAAAATTACCGTAATTTGTTTTCTAGTGACAAATCTGGTTGGAATATTGTTGTATTAATAATATGTTTTAAACACTTGGGTACAATATAAAGAACTACTAAATCAAATAATGACATAGTAGGCTGTGTGCCTGTTTGCAATTTAAACTTACTGCCAACAATTGGCTACATCAAAATTTGTGAACAATCCTATGACAACTGCAGCTACACAGCATCACAAAGCGTTCCTGTAAAATCTCTTCACTGAGGCAGTATCCTACAGCATTTCATAAGCAGTAGAAGTTCTAGTCATTGTTAGCCTGTATTTCTTCATCATGTATGGTTGGATTCTAGACATACGGTGTTTTTTTAATTATTTTTTCCATTTGCTCATTTCTACTACTCACACACACACGTACGTCATCTGGCAAAGTACAGAATAACAAAATATAATCAATATTTTGTCGGATGTTAAAGTTTAACAGAAAAAAAATCAGGTACTGAACGTGCAGTATGAATGCAAAGCCTAACTCCTTCATGTCTAGTTACATAATTAAACAATCTTTTTTTACATCTAAATAAATCAAAGGGATTTTTTTCATTATATTATAGCAATGGCATATAGAACAGAAAATATATCAAGAGATTACCCCAATATTGTCATGATACTATCACCATTTTTATCTGGCCAATATTATAACATGACCTACAAGAAACAGTGAATAAACCTAAAACAAAGTGAAAGACCCACTGAAGATCAGAGTACTCGCACTGAAATTGTAAAAACATTGCGTTACAATATCTATTCATTTTATTTCAGCTATCTTCAAAAACCTGTCATGGTTTAAACAGACCTTGAATCGCATTGGGAGAGAGTTATATTGCGGGCGGGGGGGGGGGGAAGGAGGATGGAGAACGAGCCAGTATTGAGCAGCACTAATATTAAATAAAAAGATGCTAATTTTGTAGTTTAACAAGCACAGCTGTTCATGTGTTTGCAAACAAAAACCCAACCCAACCCTAATCTAACCATATGAATCACATTTAGAAATATCATATGAAATTCTACAGCTACAGGATTATGAAAAACAGGCATGTAGACTGTGCTGCAGCACAAAAATCTAATCCTTGCTATGATCTAAGCATCAATATTTTTCCCTTAATTATCATAATCAGAATTCTTTAGAGAAGATGCATCTGTCAGGTCTCAGGAACCAAAAATAGCAAAGACCCTTTTCAGCAGAACACTTTCTGTTTTAAAACTCTATACTATACTTGCAGCTTCTGGCTACGAGACTATAAAATTTGTGCAAGACATAATCAATTATCCAGCTTTACTCTCCATCATGCAGTTAGCTATCGTTTACCTGCAGCTCATTCTTCTACACACTTCTCCCAATACACAGGGTAGATATTTTAAAACGCAAGAAATATTTACATTTTGGAGAGCTAACTGTAGAGCCGTCTGACATTACACAGCAAAAACCTTGTGAGAACAAAAACCAAGCACACTGATGTATATAAAATAGAGAGCCTACCTGAATTCTTCAAATGCATACATGGCCTAGCAACTAGACAAATTCTCTGAAATTTAAAATAATCTTCTTAACATGCAGGAGAACCATTCAGTTTGTCAAACTGCAGCAAAATGCATAATTAAGAGGCAGTATATTTGAAATATTCTGAAGAGAAAGGGTATGCAGATACTGGCCTGCAGCCTACAGCTCAGCCAGCTGCTGACAAGCAGCAGCTAACAGGGAAAGGCATAGAGTACCATGTGATCATTCCAGCGAGTCCGATTAATGCAGTATACTCCAAGAATACAAGGCTGATATCTTTATTATTCAAGCCAAATAAGTCAAATACTATACACTCAGTGGTTAAATTATGGTTCATATTTTACATCAAAAATAAATTCATGTAGAGGATAAGGAGGAAACAGACCAGAAATATGGTATTAATGTTACAATCGGATAGGCCTAATTAATCCATCTAAACTGACTTTCTTACCTTGCAGTGATACTTTAATATCATGTAGTGTTTTTATTCACATGAACTGTCAATGTTGCAACAGATTACAACCACAATCCACCCCTTCCAGGGAAGCCAAAACACATTTAAGTAGTTTATCTACAAGAAACCACCACCACCTACTGTAGACTAATCCTGACCAATTTAACTCCTTTACTGCTGATTTCTTTGCTATTACATTCAATCTGTCCCCATACACGTGGTTCTCAGAAATTCAGGGGGGTAAATGCTAATAAATTACATCAGTGCAACTGAATGAAGGATGAAAGCCAAAAAGTCATTTCAAAATAAAAGAGAAAACAACAATGAGATAACTTAAGGATTTCACAAATTGTATCATGTAACTGAAGATGCCTCAGCTGCCTAGCAACAGAGCAATGCAATCTCCGAAGCAACATGAAAAGTTCTAAGGCAAAGGAGACAGGGATTCAACCAAATGGAAAGCTTCTTTAAAATGTGACTAAAACCAGGCTTCCTTGCATGCCTCGTGATTCAAACGTGGCTCAAACAGCACAAGGGTAGGAAGTTGCCCAAGTATAAGTGGTATATGACAAGAATCACAACACAACAGAAGATACCTCAAGCTCAGGTTACAAAGGCCAAAAGTTGCATGTACTAGATGTAGATAAGGAAAAAACAAATCAGAATGCTGGAGTAAGACAGACACCAGAGCAACATTCCTAGAATACTTCAAAAGGCAAAGCATATGTTCTTCCAAAACAATCTGGAGAGGCTTTAGAGACCTTGTGTTTTATAAACATGACAAAAAAAAAAAAAAAAAAAAAGAGGAGAGAGAGAGAGAGAGAGAGAGAAATCCATAGAAGTCTGTGTTCCCTGAACACCAAGCCTCAACGGGCATTTTGGGTATGTAAGAAATGCAGGATCAGGCCCCACAATAGCTATTTGTTTAGGTAAAACATGCACCTTGTTCTCAAGGAGGTTTTATTGAGGATTCCAAGAATCCTAACTCTGAACCCGGGAAGTGTGTTTGACAGCAGAGAGGCTGGAGCGAGAGGAAAAAGACAAGAGAAAGAAATGACACTGGAGACTTACAGAAAAGCTGCATTGAATTCATTTGGGGCAAGAGCATTTTTTCCCCACAGTAAGAACAGCGGATTTTGTTTGCATTGCCTCATTTGTTTAAAACAGGGATCAGCAACCTTTGGCACGCAGCTCGCCAAAGTAAGGCCCTGGTGGGCCGGGCCGGTTTGTTTACCTGCCGCGATCAGCCAAACCTGCAGACATGGCAGGTAAACAAACTGGCCTGGCCCGCCAGCGAGCTTGTGCCAAAAGTTGCCAGTCCCTGGTTTAAAAGGAAACAAGTTATTAAAATGGGAATAAGTGTATATTATAGTAACAGAAAAACATAACTGGCCAAATTTTGACCTTGGTTACACCATCTGATGTAAATGAAGGGTGAATTTGGCCACAGTATCTCTTATCCTCAAAAATGAACATTAAAATGGAGAGGTGAAATGAAAAGTAGGTGCTTCTGAGTATCCTAATTAGAAAAAAAGAAGAGCTCCACATTATCAGAGGAAAGAGGAACAAAAATATCAGAAAACCACCTTGCTTCTTCAAGGTAGGGTCCAGTGAAAGTATAAGAGATTCCCAGACACTGAGGGGGAAATCCTGACCCCAGTGAAGATAACAGAAGTTTTGCCATTGCCTTCATGAAAGCCAGGATTTCACCTTGAAAGTCAGGATTAAGATTAGAGATCCCACAGTGATGAAGGAAGAAAATTGAAGCACTCTCTTCTATCCTCCTTTTGGCCCAACCCTGATCTGACTGAAGACTGGCTAAGCTCCCACAAAGTTGGCCTCTGTGTGCAACATTGGGATTTCTAATGCCAGCTTTAAAATATATTGCTTTTAAACAGTATTTTATTAAATCTATTCACCTTGCATTTGAATTCACTAAATCACTGCTATGCTTTCTAATTGTTGCAACTCCTTATGAACTAAAGAAACAGTCTACTTTTCAAACCCTGATGCCCTCATCAATGGCCACTCTGTGAAGGCTGGAGAAAGTCTCAAAAAAAGGTAAAACACACTACAGAAGGCTTTTACATTTAATAAAGGTCAATTGCCGAGAGTTCTTATTGAGATTAAGTTTTAAAACTTATTTTTATCCAGTGTTTTCTCAGCTGCTTGTAGTGTCACATACTGCTCAAGCATGGTTCTCAGCCTACAAGGGAATTAACAGTGTAATTTCTTGATATTAATTAATTATTAAGACTAGACTGGACAATCTAGAGCAGGGGTCGACAACCTTTCAGAAGTGATGTACCGAGTCTTCATTTATTCACTCTAATTTAAGGTTTCGCGTGCCAGTCATACATTTTAATGTTTTTAGAAGGTCTCTTTCTATAAGTCTATAATATATAATTAAACTATTGTTGTATATGAAGTAAATAAGGTTTTTAAAAATGTTTAAGAAGCTTCATTTAAAATTAAATTAAAATGCAGAGCCCCCCAGACCAGTGGCCAGGACCTGGGCAGTGTGAGTGCCACTGAAAATCAGCTCATGTGCCGCCTTTGGCACGCGTGCCATAGGTTGCCTACCCTTGATCTAGAGCATAATGTCGCAGCATCCACATGAACTTGTACGACTTAAGTGTCTAATGAAAACATAAGGGGGCAAAGAAATGCCAAACCCTTAGTGATCTACTGCCATCACTGTCACACAGCATTTTAAACCTGAATGGAATAATCCTGCCGGAGGCCTTCTAGTTAAAATCGGAAGACCCTGCAAAATCAGGTAGCAAGTCATAAAGAAGGAACAAAGAAGCAAATGATGCAACTTCTCACATATTGAGTATGGATATTTAACACTGGCTTTAACGTGTCAAAAAGGAGACAGAGTCCTGTACATCAGAATCAGCAAAAGACAAAGAATTGCTCAATGACAAAGTCATTCATTCTCTGCTTGGATGCCCAGCTCAATCAGAAAAAGACCCACTTTGCACCAAAAATTATTATGTTATGGAACAAACGTATAAACCAGAATGTAAGTATGTGTCAGTGACTGGACAGTAAAGTAATGGGAACCCCAGCCTTTCAGTTTCCATCTTCCAATCTGACCCATGTTAAAGCCGAACTAGTTACTATAATTTATTAACATTTGACAGCATTTCGGTGGCTTACATAAAACGAGTTGGTGGTTTCAGTCTAATTCCTACTAGACAGGTGTCCATGTGACAAAAACTGTCATCCCTGTTGGAAATCTTAGTAGAGGAGAAAGTGATTGAAGGGGCTTTGAAATATGACAATCCAGAACAGGGTTGAGGCAAGTTGCCAGAGGCTGTGGGTGAAATTCTCCCGTAGTGCTTAAATGGAACACAAAGTTGTGTGTAGACATTATGTTAACCTTCTACACAGAAGTCAGTTTCACTTAGCGTAAGAGCATGTACTATCTTTGCCTGTGCAGCACTCACTCTGTTGACTCAAGTTTCCACTGCTCCCCTATCCATCCAGATGCTCATTGGTACCATCTGATCACACAAGATTGAAATAAAGTGCTTCTTTATCTCACTAAGGGGAAAGAAGTCCACTATGTTTGTATCTGTCATTGGACTGTGTTACAATTTTGGTGATGTGAATTTGACCACTTTGAAAAAGGAACTCAATGGAATGATCCAGCATTAATTTCAATTGGAGAGGAGGCAAAAACAGAGTGGAAATGGAGAAGGAAAATAAAGACAAGGCAGCACGCTGAGCAATACTGATACATTTGATCAGTGCTATCTTTTCTGCACAAGGGTAGGTATGGCGATCATAGAGAACAGCCAAGGATATAGTTTAAAGATCTTCTTCAGTAGGGTTTTCTTAGAGTTCAACGGTCTTTATTGGGTTTTGCAAAATAAGATTTGCAAATGTTTAGTGGAGTGGGGGAGGGAAAGGTTACTTTAGATTATTCTAGTATTGGGAGAATCCCTGAAAATTCCAATAGCCCAAAGAGACTTTATTGAACAATGACATTTATGGCATCTGTGGTGATAATATTGACTTAACAGCATGCTACTAGTAGCAACATCACTGGCAATCATCAAACCTCCAGACATTGAAAGAGAAAAAAATAATCATCAAAAAAATAATTTTCAGCTATGATACTTATAACATGTTTTGTCATGAGATAGTGACATGGTGTGATGAGACAAGAAAACTACTCTTGTTCATTTCAATCTCTCTCTTGACTGAGAAATTCCTCAGTTCCTTCATTCTGTGGTCTTTATTTTGACCAGCATGAAGATTACTCTGGCAAACGAAGCTTGGATCTGTGTGTGGGGAGAAAAATACTCTGATGGGAAAAGGTTACAAACACACAGGATCCAATTCCATCACCTGCACAATCCCAGAAGGGTTCCATGAGTATGTCTGGCAACAGATTCCCCCCCGCCCCCAATATTCTTTAATACTGTTAATATTCAATGTAAATACAATTGATTTGTGGAAAGCTAGCATAGCAGTAATGCATTAATGAGCATGCTTCCCCTTCCTCCAGCTCACCTGTCCCATACAGGCACTTCTGATGACGCTTTAAAAGTGTCCCAGAGCAGGGACATTTGTACAACAAAAATCTGCCCTCACCCCTTTCTGATTTTGTCTGATCATCAACTGCTTCACTCCCTGCAATCCATCTAGTGCCTAGGGATGACCACGGGAGTGGACATCCTGAGATCAGTCCCAAACCTGTGCTCCTTGGCCAGTCTTGCTGCTTGGACAGCACACTCTTTTTCTGTAACAGATGCTCTGTACATGATCCAAGGTGCTGATGAGAACATAGCAGCGACTCACCACAGCATTGAAATGGATATGCTTTCAACACAGCCATTTGCTTTGCTTTAATACTTCCAGGAGGGTGGGGAGACCAGGTAGACGGACACAGTTCCTAATGTCTTTCTAACCACTGGGGTTAAGTGGTATCAGATTCTGCAATAATACAGAACTGATTCAATTCTAATTAAAACAATCAATTAAAACTTAAAGAATGTACCTGTTTTGTAGTCAACTTTATCATTTACATCAGGGTCGTGCTCAAAGGACCAACTGGGGTTTTGGAGGCCCATTGTGTTGGTTGCTGTATAAATATATAGCAGACATGGTTCCTGCCCCCAAAGACCTGACAGTTTAAATAGACAAGACATGGCAAAACAGTGAGAGAGAGAGAGAAAGCATTTGCTCTGAATGTCAAAAGTAATGAGGAAACCAATGCATTCACATTATTGCCTAACCAACAATTAACAAGATTCACTGTTTTAAGACACACTGTTTGAAACACTACTATATTTGATCAAAACCTTCAAAATATATGCCTGACCTGGATTTTTGCCTGCGTACAGAAAATGATTTAATGTACTATAAAATCTGTACCAAAGAAAGGTACAAGGCAGCATGAATTGGAAATCAAAGGCAGTAATGTATTATTTATTGCTTTTTTAATGCAGCAAACTTTAATTTGACTCATACAGCATAAAAGTTGTCCTAGTAATTAAGAATTATATCACATGAACATTCACAAGAAAACACCCAAAATATCTTATAGGCATTACACCTCGTCTGATTAGTATCCTAATAAACTATTTGAAAACTGAACAGCAGACAAGGACAGCACTAGGTGAGTAAATAAAATGAACTACAGATGTCAAGTTTCCATAGAAATGTCCCTCAAACTGGCTGTAATTAGGTAAGCCAGCTTTTTTAGGGTGAGAGGGGGTGTTGGTATTACAATATAAATCACCACCAAATGAATGTTCAGCACAAATTAAGACAATATATAATAGATACCCCCAGCAGCCATGCCGTTTCAGTGGACCTTTTGGCTGTCATAGGTTGAAAATGCACATGTAAAAGGTGGGGAAAATTTAAATATATTTTTTAATACTGTTATATGAATATAAAGAAGAATATTCACATGCCAACAAAAATACTCTGGATATCTACAGCAGTTTTCAAGTAACCAAATGGCCCAGAGGATCTTCTAAAGCATTTAATTACATGGTAGAGCGTTTGCAGTCAAAAAAGTTACAGCCAACATGAACTAAGCAACTTCCCACACACAGCTGAGTACATTAATGCCTATTAAATCTTGGTGTCATTATCAAGCATGTTGTCAGGACACAGATGAGTCCTACCCTGTGAAAATATTACCACGTATTCCTTGGCATCTACCTGAATAGCCATAGGAAGACAAACAAACCTTCCTAACATTTAGTAGTGAACTCCTTAATGACGTGGTAGGATGCAGCGTAGGGAATTAAGACTTTAAAAGCTCACTTTTCAACTACAACGTAATATCTTCTGAGGGCCTAATTCTGCTTTCATTTACACCACTGCAATTCCATTGCAGTCAATGAGATTGCACAGGTGTAAATGACAGGGCAATTTGATCTGTTAGGTGAAGTTTCTCTACCACAAGGCCTATGTGCCAGTTATGTCCCAGTAAGCCCTATTTTGAGGCTCTAAGTGGAACTGGTACGGGGCAAATGCTTTAGACTGGCTCTGTGAAAAAGAGGGTGAATTTCATCCATTATGAATATAGCAATTGTTCATCATAAAGCACTAGTGGTATATAACTTTCCAATATAAAGTTTGATACTATTTTTCCTTCCAAGTGGTCTGGAATCACTATACTCTTGGGTTTTGGGGTGGTTTTGCTCTTCAGCATGATGTCCCAGTGCTTTAGTTAAGATATCTACATCCTCACTTCCAGGGCTCTGTATATTCAGAACAAAAATAAAAATAAAGTTTTGCCTGACAGAAAAGGTGTCAGAGCCATTGCCTGGCAGGAATATACTATGGAATTATTTTATTAGAAATCAACATCAACAATAAAACCCAACGTCTTGGAGATTTCAGACTAGTATTCATTCACTTTTATCAGCAAAATATTTAGGGGGGGAAGTTAATGGAAGTTTTAATTTGTTAGTCCTCATACAGTGCTCAAAGACACTCATCTGTTAGGTGTATCAGATAACTTTGTGGGAAGACAAGCAAAAATCAGTGGTCTCATGCCACTAGAAATACGCCTCCATTAAAGGATCTCTGAAAGTTTAGGGACACGTCACGCTGTTTAGGTTTTGGCCTGCATTATGTAGGTGCATCACCCTATAGACAATGTATCTTCCAGAGTTCCCCAATGAACAGGAAGAGATCATAGACTGCACCATCAGCTGGAAGTGACAGAAGAGGAGAAAGTCCTGGGTGAATTGGTTGATCACTGGAAGACTATGAGACGCAAATGTGATGCCGCCATGAAAAAGGCCAATGCAGTCCTAGGATGCATCAGGTGAGGCATTTTCATTAGAGATGGGGAAGTGTTAGTACCATTATACAAGGCAGTGGTGAGACCTAATCTGGAGTACTATGTGCAATTCTGGTCTCCTATGTTTAAGAAAGATTAATTCAAACCAGAACAGATGCAGAAAAGGTCTATTAGGATGATATGAGGAATGGAAAACCTACCTTACAAGAGGAGGCCCGAAGAGCTTGTCTTATTTAGCCTAAACAAAAGAAGGCTGAAGGGAGATAGGATTGCTCTCTATAAATACATCAGAGGGATAAATACATGGAGAAAACAGCAGCTGTGCTTCCTAAGTGGCATGAGAGCACAAGGATTTGGGGTCGGGGGGGGGGGGGAGGGGTTCTGTACCTACCCTCCTGTCTCCACACATACACAAATCAAAATCTGGGCCTTAGAATTTTGTACCTACCACAGTGAACATGTGCAAAGGGCACTCTACAGCTCAGGGAGAGGCAGAAGACTTTCAGTGTTATTAGGATACAACATTGAGACTTCATCCTTCTCTCCTACAAAAAGCTTCTGGGTCACTGATGGCCATGATTATATTTTAAGATACTGGAGGTAGCTCAGGAATTTGTTTTCTTGAATATCTGTGGATCGGGAGCACACACAGCCTGAAAAGAGGTCACCAGGTGGATGTGGGGTTGTGTTAGCACTATAAACTTCTTTGCAGAGCTTCAGCAAGGGCCTCTTCTTTCAGAGTCAGGTATCAAAAACATGTCGCAGCAGCCCCGTGACATCACATGACAAATAAAACTGATGTACAACTACAGAGTGACCTACAAATGGTTTCTTTTTAAATTGTGTTGGTTTCCCTTTTTTATTCACTTTTTTTTAACCTTATAAGTAACAGGATTTCCAAATCTGCTCTGTCCCGGTGTTCTTTGAAAGGAAAGGTGGAAGTCTGCTATGTACTATCAGCAATTCACACATGTTAGTTAAAAGAGGCATCATGTCTCACAGCTGCACATTAAGCCTTGGAGTTAAATGCATGTTAAATACCAAAAAACAAAAAACAAAAAAAAACAAACTGTTCAGCTTTCAGTGTCAGAAGGTTTGTAGTCACAGACAAGACCAGATTTTCTAATATATTAAACAAGCAGAGAAACCGGTTGTCTTCACATATCAGGCAACTAAAGAGAGCATGAGCCCATTTCCCGCCCCCCACTTTCTAGTTCACCTTAGCCCTTGTATATATGCTTACACTCCATGTCCAAAGCACTGTATCAAAATTAATTATTTAACTCATATCTATTTGAGGCAGATATTACTACATGTTCTTAAACAGATGGAGAAACCAAGTCAGAGAGATGACAATCTGCCCAAGGCTATGCAGCCAATTAGATAGACCCAAGATTTGCTGACTCCAATCCTTGCACTCATTGCTTTAGTCTGGTGATTCTCAGCCAGTGGATCATGACCCCCTAAGGGGTCACAAAAGACAATTGAGAAGGGGAGAGGTCATGAGATGATGAAAAAAATTTTATTACACTCCAAAGCAAAGAAAATTTTGCTTCCCCCACTCTCCACACACTCTTATTGTTCAAGGTCAAGCATTCGCTGTCAACATCTTGTAACACACACAAAGAAATGATACATACTTAGTGTTATCATTGATACTTTTTTTAAATCATTTTATAATAAATGTAAAGAGGTTGTAAACATTTTTGAATTTGAACAAGATGTCACCAATCTGAACAGCCTGAGAAACTCTGATCTAGACAACCATGCTGCCTCTCAACAGGTTATTGTAACATTCCAGCATGTAACAATTTTCCCTGGGTCCCACTGGCACATGTTGTTTTCCTGTTATTCATTTATTTAATCTACTAGCTGATCCCTGGGTCAGTTATTAGATCAATGACAAACAAATTGCTTTAGTAGCCATAGAAATGCATGGGCAATGATGTGCAATGATGGACGAAAGCCAGCAGAAAAAGGTAACTATAACTAGCAGTTATGTCATTTCTCAACCACAGGCCACCATTCTCACACACTATCTAGAGCACATCTACCTAGGTTTTACTATTGGGATTGTCCACGTATAGCACCAGTGGTAGCACTTCCACATTTGAGTAAGGGCATGGGGAGTCAGTTTCCACACAGTACCATGACTTGGCCTCAGTACAGCTACTGCTTTCCACATGAAGTTGACTATGTTATCTCCATCACTTAAACTAGACTTCCTAAGTAATCTGCCTGGAACACCTTAAGAGTCTGCCTGTTGACACAGTACAATGGGATAGTTTCTATCCACCCTGGAGCAGCATAGAGGGTGCAGTAAGCCACTAGAGAATTCTGCCATGTATGAGGCAGCACAGGCTCCCCTTGTCTTGGGCACCACCCGGCATGACGGGTGGGAGATGAAATGGCCAGGGACCTCTGCACTCAGATTAGTCTGGCCACACTGTCTCTCCACTATCTCTACTCAAGTCACTCCAAAATGCTGCTGCTAATGCCATCATTCTTCTCTCACTCACCACGCTCCTCTCTATTTCAGTCTTTCCATTCCTGTCACTCCCTACAGCCTGCTACTGGCCTCTCAGCTGCGTCTTCACTGTGCAATTAAGCTGGGTGATCAGCCTAGACCAGGTGCAAGCATTCCCACAGCACAGCCCTATTCAAGTTGCTGAGTCCTCACAGTTACCCCCAGACACACATGGGTGCGTGCGGAATCTCCCGTAATTCTTTGTGCTGAGATGCTCAGAGATTCTTGCCCAGTCATATGTGGGATAACTTAGGGGGAATTGTGGAAAGGCACTGACAGACTGGACTGACAGCACTTGAATGATTTAGCCTGCATGCTCACTGAAAAGTGAGCTGATTCTAGGCCAGTGGCCCCCAAACTTTTTATGTCACGCCCCCTCTTACCTATAATGTAATCTGTCCAAGTCCCCCGCCCAACCTCAGGAGCCAGGGCCAGGAGTGGGGCAGCAGTCAGCATACAAGGTCGGGGTCTCGGCTAAAGGCAGAGCAGGACTGCCCACCGTAGGGTCTGGCCCATGCCCCGCCATGCCCCCTTGTAAGTTTCTCTGCAGCCCTCTAGAGGGGCACACACCACAGTTTGGGGACCACTGTTCTAGGCCCAGTGAAGGACAGACATGGTTGTAATCCGTCTCCAGGCTTGCAGCAACTCCAAACCAGAGGTTTGGCTGTGTGAATGACAGTGTTGAGGCTAAAACCCAGGTTAACTGGGCAGAGAAGACATACCCTGTTATAGTTGCCTCTCCTTCCCCCCGCCCCCTTCGCCCCCCTTCTCCACTGTAACTTTTCCCAATGAGCCAGTTCACAATGGGGTGGAATTAGGATGGGGACAGAGATCTGACCATTTAAATTTCTAGAGTGGCATCTACAGAATCCCACTAAACAACTACAAATCTAGAAGCACTCAACAACAAAACAATGAGCAAACAGATCTGCAGAACTCAACGTGCTAAAAAACCTGCCTTGAAACAAGCCACTTTTAAAAGTCAGATAAGATTTATACATATAATTTCTGGCCAAACAAAATGTGTTTCTATTTTTGACCTACTTATTGCATTCCATCCTCTCTTCTTCATACAAAAATAATCCTAACCAACAGTCCCATCTTTTGTTAACCATCACTATCCAAACACTGGAGATTCTTTACTTAAGAGCCATGTAAAGGAAATTGTCCCAGAGCCAAAAATATTCTCTGGTGACAGCCAAATTTGGAGCAACTCTCCAAATAAGGTGATAACTTTAATCCACATATCTTTTCAAAGTCTTACTAATCATCATTGCCTAATGAAGAATCATATTGTTTATAAATGTCTGGTTTTGCTGATATTACAATAGGGGTGAGATGGGCAGAGTTCAAAGGCTGGTTTCAAATCAAATTGGGGTAGAAGTCCCATAAGATTTCTGGAAACTTAGAGCAAGTGAGACCAGCCTTTTCTGAAGTATTTTGGCATTTTTTCCAGTACAAGCTGATACCAGGAAGTGTATAGGTACACAAAATTAAACCCAAAAGATAACCATTTCCTCCCTCTACCACACTGGTCTCCAAACTGTGGGGCATGCCTCCTCTAGAACGTTCAAGGGGGCACGCAGTGGGGCTTGGGTCAGCCCCTCTGGGGAGTGGGAGGGGAGTGCCGCCCAGCCCAGCTCCGCCCCCAGCCACAGCACCACTTAGCCCCCTGCTCTACTCCCAGCCCAGCTCTGCCCTCATTCCCTCTCCGTTCCCAGGTCAACTCTGCCTCTAGTCCTAGCTCCTCTCCCATACCCAGTTCTGCCCATTTCAGCCCAAGCTCCTCTACTGCGCCAACCGTGTAGTAATGGGGGCAGGTTCAGACAGATTTCATTACCCATAAGGGTTGGGTGTGACAGGAAAAAGTTTGGACACCATCGCTCTAGGGATAGATTTTCAAAGAGATTTAGGAGCACAAAGCCAAATTTTGGGTTAAGTTTCAGGTAAGTTCTTTATTATTTATTCAACATTGGCTCACCCATCTCTAACAACACCATGATTGCTGTGTCATTTTGATAATTTATAAATACTGTGCAATTTAAACTTATCTTTAAGAAGTTACTGAGAAGTCCCTCGTATGCAAAAGTACAGAGCTGCTTTCTAGAGAACAGAACAACACATACTTCATCCCAGTGTCACAAAGAAACTATGATAACTATACTTCAAAGATAACAGTAGTTTGATTTTAACATATGTCTCATCCCTTATTTTAAAAAGATGAAGTCCACTGATTCCATTCATTTACTCCTGAAATACACGAGCGTGAGATTAAAATAAAGCTCCATGTCTATGGCCCTGATCCTGCAAAAACTTCATCACAGATGCAATTTTACTCAGATGAGTAGTGCCAGCTGGACTACTCATTCAAAATAATGCATGTACATAAATAAATATTTATAGGGTCAAGGCTAATATTTCTATAATTTTCTTCATATTTGTAAAGGCCTTAACTAAATCATATGTTAAATTTATATTACCACAATTGTACAGATTGAGTCTTGCAAAATGATACTTTTGGATAAAAATTAATATAATCCTAATTCTATCATTTAACTTTTTCTATTCAAATGTTATTAAACATTGTAAGAATTTATTGTAATTTCTCACATTTCCATGTTCTACTTCTAAAATGTATATATATGATTTTTTTAAATAGCAATTTTCCTTAATATTGATAAAATCACAAAGGGGAAAATAAATGGCACTGCATTTTCTTGGTGCTATTTGATTAGAAAATCTTCCATTTCTATACTTTAAAATTATCCATGTTCAATAAGTAACCACTCTTGGGGGAGGGGGGGAAATCTCTGCCATTTTCAGATTTATCTTTGCATTTCGGTTGCACTCACCCATATAGTATACATAAGGCCAAATCATCAGATCATCATAGAGGATAAAAGGGAGGAAAAGCAACATGAAAACTAGCTAACGGAGCCTGTGGTATTGAGTGTAGCAGACCAAACCAGTGCTGCTGGTGGCTGTTCAGAAGGTATATGCATTTAAATTCCATGGCTAGGGATTATACATCAAGGGAAAGCAATACAATACAGAATCAGGCCATGCGTAATGCATGGAAATCACATCTAAGAGTAAATTAATTACATTAATTCAGTTAAGTACATTAAACTAAGTTAATAACCTTAATTAACTGATGCATTGATTTTAAAAGGGCAGAAGGAATCATTATGTTCATCTACCTGGTCTGACCTCCTGCACCACAGAGAATATAGAATTTCACTCAGTAATTCCTGCATCAAGCCCATAACTTGGGTCTGAACTAGTTCCTATCTTTCAGAATGCTATCCAGTCTTGTTTTAACGATTTCAAGTGATGGAGAACCCACCACATCCCTTGGTAAAGTGTTTCAATGGTTAACTGCCCTCATGGTTAAATATTGCACTTTATTTCCAGTTTGAATTCATCTAGCTTCAACTTCCAGACACTGGATCTGGTTACACTTTTTTCTGTCCGACAGAAAAACCCTTCAGTATCAGACATCATCTTCTTGTACAGGTACTTATGGACCATGAAGTCACCTCTAAACCTTCTCTTTGGCTTGGCTTACAGTTTTAATTAAATCCGTTAGAAACAGATATAATTCAAATGGCACAACTCCTTAGCTTGGATCTCTAGCACGTGTTGATATAAGTGCTTATATCGATAGAGTTTAGTCCTCTAAATGTAGCCTTTTGTTAAGATAAACAGATTGAGTTCTCATTGTAAGGCATATTTTCCAGACCTTGAATTATTCTTGTAGTTCTTCTCTGAACCTTTTCCAATCATAATTATTTCTGTAGATGACAGGTTTGGGGTTGTCTGGAACTGGCATGGTACCCAGAGTCCCTGCTGTCTTCGATTTTGTTGCCTATGGGTCTGGGACAGCAATTAGCTGCAATACACTGCCATTGTTTCAGACACTCTGCACACTCGAGAAGACATCACTATACCGAGTTCTACAGCCTTTAAATTTGGAAGGGTATCTTTCCAACTATGATGGTTAGAAATTGTCTTTTTTCCCCCCAAATGAAGCCTTAGATTCTATTGACTCTGTGTAGCCCAAGTGTGCTACATGCAGGACAGATGATATTTGACACCACTGGGCTACAGGAAACTAGGACAAAGGAAATCCTGGAGAAACCCCCAGGAACAGACAAGTTTGTTGATAGTGATTTTGAGATACAAAAGAATTAATCCCCCAGGCCAGGATAGGGTTTGGACTCTAACTCAAGGTCAGTGTGCTCTGCTGAGTTCAGGTTATGGGCTCAGCCAATTCCCTGGCTATGTGGTTTTTCTCTTGCTTTTCAGCTTTGTTAAAACTCATCTTGAGTCTACTGAAGAAATGAGAGACCTGGCAATTTCAAATCTTCATTTCTCAGTCTTTCAACATTTTCAATATCCTGGCTTATACTAATGGGACATTATAATGATGTACTGGAAAAAAAATCCTAGAAAAGGATGAATATATGGCTATTTTTTAAAATAATAGATTACTAATCCATATTTGAAAACATCCTGCGCATTAAAAAAACACCCACACACACTAACTGCCCAGGTTTTTTAAAAGAGAAAAAAAAAAGTAACCATAAGGGTTCACTTCCTGCAGATAAGTGTGAAAGTTACTTTTCATATTTATTCAGTCTCTAACCTAATTCTCACCTTATTTACCCTCCAATTCTCAGTGGTGCAAGTTCAGAGGCAGGTCCTCCTAGCGTACTTTAGCTGTTTGTCCTATAGTACTCCATTTCAATGAGATTTTGTCCTGCATGCAAAAATATGGACACAAAATAAATGCACATCATTTTTAGGGCATGAATCTCTAAAACTTCCTTCCGATGCAGGTGCCGTCTGTGGAGTCGAACTGCAATTCAGATCCTTCACATTTCTTCGCTCTGGCCTCAGGGAACTCAAATTTGACCCAACACTCCAATCCCACTTTACTGACATGGAGGTGTAGGCCATGCTTCTAAGAGAGAATCATATTTGGACTATGACTTCTAGTAGCTAATGACATCTCTAATAAGCTTTTTCAGGGGATCTTCTGCTCTCATTTGCTTGTATAGTCAATGCAGGATCTTTGCACTTTGAGTTAGCAGGACTGGGCTCTTCCCATACCATCCCCATGTGAGGGATGACCATGGCAGTGAAGGGAAGTTCTGCTCATAGGAAGTTCACAAGATCAGGCCTTAATTGGATCTGCGGCCACATGCTTTGGCCAACAAGAGATGGAGAATGAAAGAACAGACTCATATCAAGGGCAAGATGCCCAAAGTGGATATGGAGGGTGTACACTAAATTAAAAGAAAAAAAGGCATTGTTTTAGCACTTGAGCTTGGAAGTCTTGTATGTGTCTATACATTGGACCCCCTTCTCATTAGTTAATTGATCTGATCTTTGAATTAAATTATTAAATAAATATTCATTGACCACATATGCTGGAGTTTGACCTTACTGCTAGAGCGTTTCTATAAAGCATCTGGGACATATTTGTATATAGAATCTATGACGACTGGCTTTTCTCACTGTTTCCCGTACAAGCAGTGGCAGAAAGGTTTCCATCCCCTGATGAAACATCAGCAGAATACATTGCCTGGGAGTGGAGCCAAGATCTGTGACTTTCCAGCAATTACCACCAAGGACTTTATCTACTCAAACCAATCTGTGACCTAGTAGTGTTTCAAGTGGGCATCTAAAAATTGATGTTACCCAAAAATCATTAGCTTCTTTTGAAAATTTAAGCCTTGAGCCCTAAGCACTAAGAACAATTCTTTCCATGTTCCCTCCTTCCACAATGGAATGAGTCTTAAAAATCCATCAGTAAATACAACTGGTATTCAACACAGATTTCACTTTGAGTTACTAACTGCATGAAGCTAAACTGAAAAATAGTATTCATACTGCAGACCTTTCAACAAAGATGCTTCATCATTTGAGGCATGTCACAATATGCATTTATTCCCTTTGTGAACTTGCTTCCATCTTCTCCAGTTGAATGTCTAGTTCTGAAACTTTCTCCTGTGCTATTTCTGTAATGCTCACAAGCTTTCACACTATACAATTTCAAAACAATGGGTTGTTGGATTTTTTCCTTTTTTTTGGTCTCCAGCAAAGACTTGTAATTACATTTGGTTTTACAATTCTGCCAATAGTTTTTGCTTATCAGCTCAGGACAGAAAACAAGCAAATCTTATTTACACTGGGCAGATGGAAATTGTAAAGTTTAGATCTGAACTTTTAATTAAATCAAAAGCAAAGTTTAAACTTTTGACAAGAATGAGGCAGAGTCCTAATCTACTTAAAAAAAAAAAAAAAAAAAAAAAAAAAAAAAAAAAAAAAGCAGTTATTATTATTAACTTCACTGGTGTGTCGCTTCACTGAATTCAGAGACAGTGGGTCAAGTTTTGCCCTAATATATCCTGAAGTCAGTGGGATTTCATAGGGTGTAAAGTGAGAAAATGGTCCTCTGTGCCCTTCCATATCATAAATGATTCAGAAAAACACTGACTGTCTGTGGTTAGGCTGGAGACCATTAATTAGGAGAAATCCAATCCCTTTGGCTTTTGCCCTTTTAGTATCTTAAGAGAGCCAGTGTGGAGAGAAATATTGCAGAGTCAAAAAAACACAGGTTAATGTTATATCTCAGGACTGCACCACTGAAATCAATACACAAAAAATAAGAAACTTTAGGATGGGGTAGTCAATAGGCAGACCACAAGACGCTTTTGAATGGACCCTTAACTTTTTTTTCCTTTTATTTTCTCTGGAGTCTGGACCTTGACTATGCTTTGATTAAGACATTTCAACCTTGATAAAAAAAATAGACTCCCCCTGCTTTAGGGCAAGGGAAAGGCCAACCTGGCTCAACACAAGCAACCTATTTGGGTGTCTCTTAATTCCACCTTCCTGTTTTTCATGACACATTTCAAGCACTTCTTTGTCAAGAAACAAATCTAGGTGACTTGAACTTAGGACAGATCTATGACCCCGGCTGTGCTGCTCATCCTCAGACAGTGAAACGGCTCCCCTATAGCTGGGGTAACTTGGAGCTGTCTTGAACCTGGCCCAGAATCAGGCTATTTCCCCCATTTTCCCTGCCCCCACCCTACTCCTCCTCAGTTGTGTTGGTCTGGCTTTGCACAGGGTTCTTTGGAGCTAGTAAGCTCCAACTTGCCACCCAGTAACCTCCTGTCATCAGAATAGGCGCTGAACTCTGACAGAGGACCCCAGTCCTGGAAACTGATTGGCAGAATACTGGGCGTCCGGTGAACCAAGCACAGGCACAGGCAGCTGTCCATGAAACTGGGTTCTCCTGGCTTTGGGCTACTTCCCCTGAGATACCAGCTCCTACTGCCTGCTGCTGATCTCCTGGTAACCTGACCCTTCCTGATCTTGTTTACCCTCTGGCCTGTCTTGGACTCTGACCTCTTGCTATCGGACTTGGCCTGACTCCTGCTGTGACCACTAGCTCAGATCGTCCTGACACCCCTGTCATAAACAGATAGCTAAGGGTTAATGTTTCTTTTACCTGTAAAGGGTTAACAAAGGGAACCACACACCTGACCAGAGGACCAATCAGGAAACAAGATTTTTAAAAGCTCACGGAGGGAATGTTTGGGTGTGTGTCCCTTTGTCTGAGTCTTTTTGTCTGTCTCTCGGCTGTAAGAGGGATCTTTCTATCTATCTTCAGTTTCCAAGTTGTGAGTACAAAGGTAGAAAAACAATAGGCTGTTATTGGTTTCTTTGTATTTACATGTGTGTAGTTGATGGGATGTTTAAATTTTATTTCTTTTTGAATAAGGCTGTTTATTCATATTTTTCTTTTTAGCAATTGACCCTGTATATTGTTATCTTGATACAGAGACCATTTTTATGTCTTTTCTTTTTTTTTATATAAAGCTTTTCTGTTTAAAACCTGTTGGATTTTCTTTTCTAAGTGAGGCTCTAGGGGATAGAAATCCCTGTGCCAGGATTATGGTCTCTCTCAGGGAAAGACTGGGAGGGGGAAAAAGAAGGAGGGGGGAAGGTAAATTGCCCTCTCTGTTTTGTAATTCAAGGAGTTTAAGTACAGTAATCTTCCAGGATAACCCACGGAGGGGAAGCCTGGTGAGGAAGTAAAGAGAAGACAAGGGGAGGGGAGTTATTTCCCTTTGTGGTAAGACTCAGGGCATCTGAGTCTTGGGGTCCCCCAGGGAAGGTTTTGGGGAGACCAGAGTGAGCCAAACACTGGAAATTTTTGGCTGGTGGCAGCGCTATCAGATCCAAGCTGGTAATTAAGCTTGGAGGTTTCATGCAGGCACCCACATTTTGGACTCTAAAGGTTCAGAATTAAGAATTATGCTTATGACAACCCCTCCTCGTTCACTTCTGGCAGGCCTAGTGACTCAGTCTCCACTGTACCACCACTAGTTCCTTCCTTAAATCTATTATATATTGAAAAGCAACTAATTAGAACTCCACAATGCAATCTTTTGTTTCTTATTCACTGCAAGAAACAACACCTTGCAAGGGACATAGCCAACTCCTTTCATTTACTGCTCCTGATCTTTTGTCCATTTATTATGACTTTGCTCTAATTCCAGATTGTAATCCTCTCAGAATACCTTGTAAAGCACTATACATACCCAAGATGCAATATAAACAAACAACAATTACATTCCAAGGACTTTGGGACAGGAGTAATCCCTGAGGTTGACTTTGGGCAGCAATGTCCTGGATGTACAAGGAACAAGGCATACGTGGCAAGGATGGTCAGGAGCTGCAGACTCCACTAGACCCCAAATCTGGCAAGGTCTTGAGAGGAGAGAAAGATGTGGTTTGGTTTGGCTGCTGGTGATTCGATGTTTCATATACATATTATCATGGTGTCTCTGTACCACCCCCATAGGTATTTTTTCCTTATTTGTACATGTTTAATATTTTACATCCCAGCACTTGGTCAGGGTGACAGATGCTACTAGAGCCTAGCAAACAATTCAGACTCCAGAAAGCCTCTTCACTCTCCCATTTGGCTGAGTACATATTGCTCTTGAATCCAGTACATATGTTTAATCCCTTTTGACTTCAATGGGAGTTTTATACACATTTCCTAAGGCACAGCTTGGCTCTTAACCTGTATCTGACACTCATCTCCACTCAGTTATAGCCACCTGCACACATCTGTGCTCTCCAAGCTCTCTGGATGACAGAATTTCCTTTTTTTTTTACTTCTTCTTTTTAATTAAAATAATTGTTTAAAATGCTGCCTTAAGATGTTTTCTCCATATGAAAAAGTTTCATGTGGGATGCAAGGGAAATCTGCCATGCTGATAATCTTCTACTCACAAACAGGTGTGATCAAGAAAAAAAAAGTTTCAAGCCACGAACCAAAACAGAGTGAACCATTCGACTTAGAACAGCTGATTTTTGTATCTTGCTTTCCTCAGCCTGAATGCAAAACCATACGTTTGAAAATAGCCAGTGTGCTGGTTTAAAAGTTTGCTTTCAATCCATTGCAAGAGGAGAAAAAGGAAAAATACTTACTGTTATACAAGGTTAGGACAGGGTTAGGGCTATTTCTGTAGCAGCCTACAAAACAGCATTTCAGATACTGTAATGATCCTGAAGTACTATATTTAAGAGAAGCTACCCAACTCTATCCATTTATTAAAGTACAGACAGTTCTTATTTTGGGGAAAATGTAACAGCAACAAATAAGGCAAAAAAAAAAAAAAAAAGTGACTTTGTATCCAGGCCACTGTATAAAACGCTAAATAAAAAGTAAATATACACCATTTGGTGCATTTGTGACAGGCCAAATACTGTTTGTTTTACTTACTTGACTGTGTTAGAGGTGCTACAATGAGATTAGCTGAATGAGGAAAGCAAGCACAGCTTATTTAGTGGCACATCAACTGTTGTTTCTTAAGAAAATGTTTGCTGAGATCAGATGTTCATCTGAATTAACCCAGAAGATGCCATCAGTCAACAAACAAATCGCAAATTTCAAACTTTCATAATACAGTAAAAGTTACAATAGGTTACTGAAATGACTCCATTACATTATTAGTTTTAGTCCGTGCTAACGTTACTTATTGAAACAGATATTAACCAAAAGTAACTGAACAAAAGTTCCACTTATTACTGTATCAGATACAGTATTTGCACTTGTATTTATTTATACTGTATATTGTGGCAGCTCCCAAAGATCCCATCAGGATCGGGGCCCAATTGTCCTAGCTGCTGTTCACACACGCACACACAGGGAGTGCTGTTATTGCCCAACAATTTAAAAAAGAAGGAAGAAGGAAAGGGGAAAGCACACCATCAAAAGGTATTTCATAGAATATCAGGCTTGGACTAGATGACCTCCTGGGGTCCCTTCTAACCCCGTGCTTGAAGCAGAACCAGCCCCCACATCCCTAAATGGCCCCCCTCAAGGACCAGAACTCACAACCCTGCATTTAACAGGACAATGGTCAAACCACTGAGCTATATTTAAGGCAACCTGTGCTAGCTCTGCTCCTATTAGCATGCTAAAAAAAGGAGGGTAGCCTGAGTGGCAGCTCGGGCTAGCCACCTGATTGTGTATCCAGTGGTCCAGGTGAGTACTTACTCAGGTGGGCTAGCCTGAGCCACCTCCTTGGGTACCCTACTATTTTAGTGCACTAGTACCCACACTAACTCTGGTTAAGCTACTATTTTTAGAATGCTAATAAGAGCAGAGCTAACACAGGTACATCTGTGTGACCTAGGAATCACATCTCCCAGCTCAAGTGCAGATATACTCTGAGTTCTGTTTCATTCTCTTTTATAGGAGCAAAGAGTCCTGTCCCACCTTATAGACTAAAGGCTTGGCTACACTCGGAAATGTGCAGCGCTGGGAGTTACAGCTGTGGTCGTACAGCTGTGTAGGAACAGCGCTGCAGTGTGGCCTCATTTGCAGCATTTGCAGCGCTGTTGGGAGTGGTACATTGTGGGCAGCTATCCCAGCATTCAAGTGGCTGCAACGTGCTTTTCAAAAGAGGGGTGGGGTGGAGTGTGACAGGGAGCGTGGGGGAGACAGAGAGAGTGGATTTTTGGAGCAGACACTGTGACAGCTCCCTGCCTTGCAAATTCTGGCCATTTCCCCCACCCCTCTCTCAATCACTCTTAAATGCAAAAAGGCTTCAGACCAGATAAGCAGCTTCTCCGACGGACTCCCCCCCCCCCCCCGCCGTGCTGTTTCTCTCCTCAAGCAAACACTAGCAGCTGTTCTCAGCTCCCTGCCTTGCAAGTTCTAAGGACTGGAAGATACACAACAGCTACCTTCAATCATTTTAAAAGTTTTGACCCTTCCCCCACCCCTCTCTTATTCACTAAATGCAAATTATGCACTCCTAAATAGCCTTCAGACCACATAAGCAGCTGCTCAACACGGACTCCCCTCTCCCCTCAAACAAACAGCTGTGAACATTCCAAAGCAATTTCCCTGCCGCGGCTCGCTCGCTCGCTGGAGCAAAGAGCAGCTGTGTTTGTTTTTTAGAGCCCATCTTCAGCCATTCTTCCGGTTTGTTGTAGACAGGAATTCTGGGATACCTCTTAATACCCTGGAGGCCAACAGCAGCGCTGTTGGTGTCCACACCTGATGAGCAGCGCTGCATCACCAGCGCTGGAATCGCTACACTCCAATCAGACCAGGTGTACAGCCAGCGCTGCAGCTAGGGAGTTGCAGCGCCGTCTGGGCTTTGTAAGTGTGTACACAGAGTAAATTGCAGCGCTGTAACCCCTTCACCAGCGCTGCAACTCTCCAGTGTAGCCAAGCCCTAACAGACGTATTGGAGCATGAGCTTTCGTGGGTGAATACCCACTTCATCGATATTTACCCATGAAAGCTCATACTCCAATACATCTGTTAGGGCTTGGCTACATTAGAAATTTCAAAGCACTGCCCCGGCAGCGCTGTGGGAGTGATGCCGCGGCAGCGCTTTGAAAGGTGAGTGTAGTCAGAGCTGCAGCGCTGGGAGAGAGCTCTCCTAATGCTGCTTGTAAACCACATCCCTTACGGGTGTAGCGTGCAGCGCTGGGAGCCGCGCTCCCAGCGCTGCCACCCTGATTACACTGACACTTTACAGCGCTGCATCTTGCAGCGCTCAGAAGGGTGTTTTTTCACACCCCTGAGTGCGAAAGTTGCAGCGCAGTAAAGTGCCAATGTAGCCAAGCCCTTAGTCTGTAAAGTGCCCAGGACTCTCTGCTGCTTTCACAGATCCAGACTAACACGGCTACCCCTCTGATACTATTCTCTTTTATGTTAATTATTGGAGCACGGGTGGGGTAGTTAACAGATGCGTGAGAGTCAGGGAAAGAAAGGAAGAGAGGCACTGATGAGGAGGGAGAGAAGAGCACTTGGGAGAAGGAAGGATACATAGAGAGAGGTGCATGGAGTACAGGGATTATATAATATTAATACTTGGCATTTGTATCTTTTCATCCTCGAAGTGCTTCACGAATACTGAGGTTCCGCTCCAGCAAAGCAAATAAACACTTCAATGGGATTACTTGTGTGCTTGAAATTAAACACATGCTTAAATCCTTTGTTGGATTGGGACCCAACTAATATATCTTAACACCTCATCAGGTAGGTACTATCATCCTCATTCTGCAAATAAGGTAGTGGAGCAAAAGTAGTTAAATGATTAAATTGCTGCAGACCACCATGAATCTGTATGTCCTCACTACAAAATTAATCCAGGTGATCAGTACCAGGTCTGAATGCCTGGGTTAGCCTAGCCTGGATGTGAACAGCCTCAATGGAAAGCCATAACCAAGTTACGGTGTCCCCACAGGTGTGCACTCCCCTGGGTGTGTTGCTAGGATTTCTGGGGGCATATCGCATGGTTCTGGATGCTGCAGTAAGCTGAGCAGCACTATTTCCAAATAAACTGTGGGAGAATTAGTCTGCCCTTCTGGTCATAAAGGGGAAACTGTGGGAAGGTAGAGGAAGTCTATCAACATTCAAGTGATTTAGCTTACGTCTTCACTGCATATGAGTGGCCTGCGTGAAAGCACCATCTGAACTCTAACCCATACTCCCAGCTGGGCCAGCTAGCCCTGGTGTAAAACACCACTACACTCAACGTAGAGGGCTGTGTGAGTGGACAAGAGAAGGGTTTGGGCCAGCATCCAAGCAACAGAAGAAGTGAAGACAGACTCTGTAATGAACATACACAGTCAGCATCAGGACTGGGAACAGAACTCATGAGCTCCTGGCTCCCCAGCCTTGTCTCAGATATTTCATGAAATATTCAGTTGAATTTGAAAGCTTTGCAATTTGTTACAATTTCAGTTAGCTGTAGTGGAATACAAACATTGACTTTTTTCTTGTGAGGTCATTTTGCTGGCACGGGGTTTGCAGGGTTATTTGGAGAGGGGGCGGTTGCCTCTTTGGAAAAACATTACTGTTTTCCTAATTTTGAATTTTGAAATTTCATATGGGTTAAGATCGATTTTTGAGACTCCGTCTATAAAAAATCTGAATGTTTGCATTTTGATGTGAACACTCCATTGTGAAAAATCTGGTGGCGGCAAAATTGTCTCATAAAAAACTGAAATGTTTGCAATTTCACACAGCTCAACCCAGATCACTAGGTCATGCCTCTGTTCCTATGAAAGCTGCGCTTTCATTAGCATGCAACTCTCTAAAACTTCAGCAAGGGAGCAGAGGAGGGGAGATTTGTCAATGAATAGCTTAGGGCTTGGCTACACTTGTAAGGTGCAGCGCTGGTGAGGGGGTTACAGTGCTGCAACTTACTCGGTGTCCACACTTACAAAGCTCAGCCAGCGCTGCAACTCCCTGGCTGCAGCGCTGGCTGTACTCCTGGTCTGCTACGGGTGTAGC
>NC_133772.1:129844842-129873731 GCF_003597395.2 Chelonoidis abingdonii | reverse complement strand
CTGGGATAGCTGCCCACAATGCACCACTCCCAACAGCGCTGCAAATGCTGCAAATGTGGCCACACTGCAGCACTGGTAGCTGTCAGTGTGGCCACACTGCAGCGCTGTTCCTACACAGCTGTACGACCACAGCGGTAACTCCCAGCGCTGCACATTTCCAAGTGTAGCCATACCCTTAGACACATCTCTGTGGAGCTCTGAGTTACAGTGGAGATGACAACTGCCCTCATTATTATGCATTAGATCAGAAGAGCAGATGAAATGGAAGCCTTGGATTACTGCTGATGAAATCTGCCTAGGGGTAAGAGCAAGGACAAGAAGAATTTATTTACCCAACTGTGTCAGTCCACACAAAGAAGTTATGGCAGTTATTTCAACCTTACCTCAGTACCCTTGAGATCCAAAGTTTGGGGTGGATAAGAGAAGATTTATGGATCACTGGCAGCTCTGAAATGATTGCAAAGAAAATACAGGACATCTTTTAAAACTCAAACTACTTCTCCAGGAATAAAGCCCATGCTTAAATGAGTGGGACTATGGAAAATCAGAGCTACATCGATGAAGACGGACACCGAGGTACAACCTAAATTTTCTACAGCTCTGATCAAAGGAAATAAAACAGCAGATTGGAAAGCTGCATAATTATCTTCAGGTCCAGATTCAGGAAGAAAACATGGAGGTTGTTACTAGGATCACCTCAGATACAAGAAATCCATACTTGAGTTAATTTAATTTGTGGGCTCAACATTAAGGAAAATCCATTTAATTTGGAAGGAGCTTAATAAATTCCCTCAATACTTCAAACCTAAAAAAAAAAAAAAAAAAAAAAAAAAAGAGGTTCAATACAGTTTATCACATGCAACGGCCAGCACACAGGAAGAGTAGCGAAAGCAGCAAGCAAGGTGGTAAGAAATGGCAAAACAGCTAGATGGCAAGGTCCAAGGGGTTATTTGAGCCAAACAAGTACCTTTTCAAAAATGGAAATCTAACCATAGTGAAGAGAACAGAAAGGAGCATCAGCTATGATGGGCAAGGTGCAAGATGGAAATTAGGAGAGCCAAGGTAGACACTGAAGAACAAATAGTCAAATATACAAGGACGAACAATGAGAAATCCCTTAAGTATATCAGAAGCAGGAAGCCTGCAAAAGAATCGATCAGTCTGCTGGACCACCAGGGAATGATTCTAGGAACGACAAAACCAGTTAAACCTATTTCACTAGCCAGAAAACCAGCTGAAGCAATAAAACTAAAAATAGAATTCTTATACACCTAGGTGATCATGCTGTGATACGGACTAATCAGCAGAGCTTCTGCAAAGGGAGAACCGTGTCTCTCTAGGCTACTAGAATTCGAGCATGTCAACTAAGTAGGGAATAATGGAGAGCGGGTTGATAAAATTTACTTCCCTTTGACAAGGTTCCTCAAAAGAGGCTATTAAGGAAAATTAAATATATCACTAAGAGACAGAGGTGCTGTAACGTCAAGGAACAGAAACTAAAAAGGCAGAAAACCACAGAAGAGGAGTAAATAGTCAAATTTCATTATGCCAAGGTTCTGTGCCAGGGCCAGTGTTGTTTAACATGTTCATTCACGACCTGAAAAAGGTTATAGCAAGGAAGTGGCAAATTCTGCACAACTGACGTAACATTATTTAAGTTAATCAGAACTGGAAAAACCTGTGAAGAACTCCAGAGGGACGGAATAAAGCCAGGTCAACAGGGAACATGATGGGAGAGCAATGAACAATGGAAGGAATAATTTTAACCACTGATACACAATCTACATTAACTAACAACTCTGAATAAGCCATGGGCAGCTCTATTAAAACCACTTCACAGTAAACAGCAGCAGTCAAAAAAGCCAAACAAAATGTTACAGTGTTAAGGAATGGAATTAAATATCATAATGGCAGCATATACCCTCACTTGGACAGGTGATCAGTTCTGGACACAGCAAAGAATCCTGTGGTACCTTATAGGCTAACAGACGTTTTGGAGCATGAGCTTTCGTGGGTGAATACCCACTTTGTTGGATGCATGTCATCCGACGAAGTGGGTAATCACCCACGAAAGCTCACACTCCAAAACGTCTGTTAGTCTATAAGGTGCCACAGGGACTCTTTGCTGCTTTTACAGATCCAGACTAACAGGCTACCCCTCTAATACTAATTCTGGACATGCTAGCTCAGAAAAGAATATAGTAAAAATAGGATTTCAGAGACAAGTGATGTAAATAATTAACGGGGGGGGGACTCCATGTGAAGAAAGATTAATTGAAAAGACGAAGTATTTTAGAGAAGAGATGAAAAAGAAGAATCAGTACAGAAAAGGCATAACAGACTCCTTTGCTCATCTTTACTCTTAATAAGGGAACATTCCATTAAACTGTAAGGCAGTAAATCTAAAACTAATAAAGGAAATACTACCACTTACCACCCACTCTCCCACGTAATTAGCCTGTGGAACTCATTTATCACAAGGTATCATTGAAGCAAAAACCTTCGCAGGTCTCAAAAAAAAAAAAAAAAAAAAAATGAAGGGACATTTATATAGACAATGAGAACACCACAGTTACAGTAGACAGGATTAAAACAAAGTTTGGAAAGGCTACAAACTCCTGCTTCTGGGGTTAAGTCAACTACTAACTGATAGGGACAGAAGAAACTTCCTCTACTGGCAGGTCTTTTTTTGCTCCTTCCTCTGAAGCACACGGTACTAGCCACTGACCGAGACAAGATACAGGACTAGATGGACCTGTTGGTCTGATCAAATAAGGCAATTAAAAATGAGACGATACACAAAAACCAGCACACTCCTTTTCTGTGATTATAATCCTGATTGTTATGTAGACAAAACAGAAAGGAATTTACAGCAAATAAAGCAAACATTAAAACTAAGCTGCACATACAGCTCTCTTTACATCAGACTAAAAGTGTTGGCAACTATATATATGCTGCCACATGAACTGCTAAATGAGTAGAAATGAGAGGGCAATAAGAACTGAAATGCTGGGTTTATCGCAACAATGTCAAGACTTCAGTCAAAACTACTGGATTAAAGAGCTCAAGATGCGTACTGTTACTATACTATATAGACAGTAATCATGTACATTTGGTTCTGTTTGTCCCAGAGCAGTAGGTTGGTTTCATCCCTTCAGATTAGGGATGCACATAGATAAAGCCTTGTGATTTTTTGGGGGAGGGAGGGCAATTTTGTTTTATTTTTAGGAATTTCTTTTTTTAATCATGGGGCAAGAGGCTGGGTTCTGTCCCAGAGCACAGGATGCCCTGGGGGAGGAGGAGAGGGAAGGGTTGGATCTTGCCCCTGGCAGAGTGGAAAGGGAGTGAGACTTCAGTCACTAGGCTGCAGTGCCACCCACTCAAAGTTTGGCCCCCCGCCACCCCTCCATCATTACAAGGGGGTGGCCGGGCCACATGCGAATGGCCCTGTGACCTGGAGCCATCACTGGAGGGTGAGTTTTTGTTTTGTACGTTGGTTTGTTTTATTTCGTGTTATTTCACTTTGGTGAAAAGCACAAAGCTCTACACCTAGATATCACACCTTCCTGGGATTTTATTTTTTTTAAAAAGCAGGCAATTCAGCACAAGCCAGCAGCACTTCTGCAACAGAAGTCTGGAGAGATTCACAGATTTTAAGGCCAGAAAAGACCCATTAGATCATCTAGTCTGACCTCCTGTCTAACACAGGCCATAGAATTTCACCCAGTTACTTCCATATTGATGCTAATATACTTTAGTCAAGCACATGTTGCCTTCCAGAAAGGCCTCCAGTCTTGTTTTGAGGACTTTGAGAGAGATGTAGAGTTTATCACTTCCCTCAGTAGTTTGTTCCAATGGCTAAATCACCCTCACTGTTAAAAAGGTGGTGCAGCTTCTCAGTACCCATTTTTGGATAAAACCCAATTACATAGGTTGAGGGCTAGCCTTCTCAACTGGTGTATAGCATGTAGCCGTGTGTACAGTGGTATGATCGAGGTGGACATAAGTTAGTTACTTGGAGGGCAAAGCAGAAAAATTGTTCCACAGACCCACCCCAAAATAGTATGGCCGGCTCCATGCATTTCTATTGTGGCTGCCTCTCAAACGTAAGGAGGTGTTTTATAAGCCATACTGAAGATTAACAAACAGGGAGGAAACTATAGGAAGATTGCCAGAACATGACGAGTATGTTTATAGATATATTTCTGTAAAATGATAGAACTGCATGATGCTTGCAAAAATAAATAAAATCTGCTATTAAAAAACTAGCAATATTCATTATAGAGTGGGAGGTAGTATTTCTGCACATTTAAGTACTGAACAAGTAGTAATACTTTGCACTTATATAGCATCTATCTTTGCAGGATTTCAAAGCACTTGTATCAAACAGTGAGAAAACAAGTTATAATATGTAAGCCATGATATATGCATGCTCACTATTCACATATTATGTTCTAGCTCATCTCTTTAGAATGAGACAAAACTGAGGACACAAAGGAAAAATTAAAATATACAGTCAAGTTTTTACTCCAAACTGAGAAACATTTCAGTGCAAATAAAGGTATTATAATCAATTCACCAATGAAAAGCAATGTAAATAAAAACATGTATAGAAAAATTCTTGAAGGTTTTTATTAAATGATTGCACAGTCTGCCAGGATCTCCTGGAGTAATACAACCTACATTTATCAGGAGGAAAATTTAAGTGGGTTTTCTCTCCCTTCTGAGGAGGGAAGAACAACATAATTTAGATATTTACTGGCAGGTTCTATATATATCTGATTTAACCAATTCAATATTTATACTAATCTCCATGGTATGTATTAAAATAGGATTCTATCCAGAAGAACCAACAATGGACATCTTTAAAAATACAAAATCAAGATCACCCATGGAAGAAAGCAAAGCTAATTTCTCCCCAAAGAAAAGAATACTTTTTAAGAGACTATTTGAAGCATGATATAGCTGCATATGAGCGCCCTATGGGGAAAGTTTCAAAAAAAATTCGATTGTCTTTCTTATGAACAATACAAAAGTCACCAAAGACACAGAACAGAAGACAACTTGGTTTTTGATCGTGATTGCCATTCCTGAGGCAAGCCAGAGTGCTTTATTAAACAGAGGAGATGATGAAGCAGAAGGAATCAACAGTATTATACTGTGGGATGGGGGAACAGTGGAAGCCACATTGCTTTGAGACATTTACAATGAGACTGAACTCTTGCACTGCTTGAGGGGGAAGGAGGAATTACAGTCCAGAAATAGATGACCTCTTCCTCCCAGCTCTGTTCTGCTTACATGAAATCTATGTTCTCTGCCCCTAAGAGTCATGCTAGCCAAACTGCCCTGGAAAAACCTACAGCAATCTAGCCAGCTCCCACTGCTAGAGTGAGGTCTTTGAATGATCAGGAAGGATCTACACTGGAATCGTCCAAGGGTACACTTTCTCTGCTCCCCTGAAGCTCTTTTACAACCTTATATGTTGGCCAGCAGCCCAGAGGGCAAGGGAAGATGAGACTCGGCAGAAGCTGGAGCATGCTACCCAAACAACATCGGCGTTGGAGATTCCTGGCTCTGGGCTGCTGCACTATTTTCAAACCCGCCTGCAGCCTTTTATAACCACTGACATAATCTGTCCTACGGATTTAAAGTAATGACAGTCAAACATGCCAAAGATGTCACCACCCACTAGTATTATCCATCAGGGAAGGACAAAGAGGCGCAGCGCTGCTTAACCTCCTCCCCCTGTGCAGGAAATCCCCCCGCTTCCCCCAAAGGGCAACAAGTTAGCTGTCTCTCAGGGACTGGTGTAACAAACAAACGAAAAAAGTCGCCCACTGGAAACCCCCCAAACTCGGCGGGGGTGGCGGGGCTCAAGGCGTCTCCTTCCCCTAAACAAACACTGAGCCAAGTAAGTGCAGCGAGAGCAACTGTGTTACCCTGGCGAGAGGTGTGTCTGGCAGTGAGGATCCCCATTACTCTTGCCCTGCTCCAATCGCCCCCCACAGATCCAGCCTCCACCCCGGCCAGACAGAGGCCACGTCTACACTACAGGATAAATTCGAATTAGCTTAAACCGATTTTATAAAACAGATATTATAAAGTCAATTGTGCGCGTCCAAACTAGGCACATTAATTCGGTGGTGTGCGTCCATGGTCCGAGGCTAGCATCAATTTCTGGAGCGGTGCACTGTGGGTAGCTACTGTAAAATAATGAGGCCAATAATGTCTATTTGCGTCCACACTAACCCTAATCCAATATAGTAATATCGATTTTAGCATTACTCCTCTCATTTTGTAGGAGTACAGAAATCGATTTAAAGAGCCCTTTAAATCGATATAAAGAGCAGTGTAGTGTGGACGGGTGCAGCCTTAAATCGATTTAACGCTGTTTAAATCGATTTAAACGCGTAGTGTAGATCAGCCTAAGCCGTGGGTCTCTGCAACCTGGCCAGTCTCCCGCTTTCACACATCACAGGCGAATGACTGACCCGCGTGGACCCGGCAGCACGTCCGCCCCCACCCCCGAGCCGACAGCCTCCCCGCTGCCCTGGGGGCTCCCCTCCCTCGCCGCCGCCGCGCAGCGAGCCAGGTGCGTGTTCGGGGAACGGAGGTCGCAGCCCGGCGTGCCCGGGCAATGCGAAGGGCCGAGCCCAGGGGAGCCCCCGGGACACGCGCGCAGCCCAGCCAGGCCAGCGGGGCGCCGCCGCGAGGCGTGGGGCTGGGGACACGCGGCCCCCGGGAAACACACGCCTAGAGCTACCCGTGCAGCCACCCAGCCGGGCAGAGGCGGGGCTGCAGCCGGGCGCACGGGTTCTCCCCCCCTCGCTGTCCGTGCGAGGGAGGATCGGACGCCAGATGGGACGCTCCTGCTATGTCGATCAGCCGCCCCCGAGCCAGGGAGCCCCCGAGCTGCCTCCCAAGCCAGACCGCTGCTGCTGCTGGGTCCCGCTGGGCCGGGTGGGGGGGATCCATCGCCTCTCCCCGGCCCCACTCACCTCATCTTCCCTGCAGGTCAGGGGACTCGCGCTGTCCGTGCGCGGGGAAGTTGGTCTGTGTGTCCGGCTCGGCGAGCTGCGGCCGTGATTAATGTCGGACCCCCCCGAACGCGGTGCACGCCAGGGAAGCGCGGAGGTTGCTGCATCTGCTGCACGAAGCGGGGCTGGGGCTCCCTGCTGCTCCGGGGCTCACTCGCCTCGCTGGGCTCCTGCTCTCACCCCGCGGCCCCTGCAATCGCATCTTCCAGCGTCAATGGCGCTAGCTGTGGAGCTGGTCCTCGGCAGCTGACAGCTGTTCCCGGGGCCCTGCCATCTTCCCCGCTCGCTGAGCGCGTGTGAGAGGAAACAAAACACAAAGCCAGCGGAGCTCTGCTGCCCACTGCTGCTGACAAACACTTCCGCCAGCCTGCAGCCAGCCCCGCTCCTGCTGCTGCCGCTGGGAGCGCGGCTTTTCCCACGGCAGCCAGCCCACTACATGCACCACCAGCCAACCCAGACACACACATGCAGATAACGCGCACAGCACACGTGCACACAGGCGTACACAGTGTTTATGCACCTCCCACATAATGCAAGGAACACAGTGCCCGCAGAGCACATGCACAGACATGCGTACAACACAGTATACGTGCAGGCACAACACACACACCATCCATAAATAAGCACATAGGAGGATACCGAGCACAGCATATGCACCCACAGAACAAACAGCAATCTGTACATACAAGCAGTGTTGCATATACACACTTAACATACCCTAAGTGATATAGAAATAATACATTATCAGAATGCTGTATACATTTTATACTGGTTCTGGAGGTTTTATGCACTCATTTCTGGTAATTGCTATTTTCAGTTTTCATTCAGATGCTCAGAGGTTAATAAGGCACCCTATGAACACACAGCTAGTATGAGTTAAGGGCCTATGGACCAGTTTTTTTAATAAATAGGAAACCATTAGAAATGGCCAATAGTCCTATTTATTTGTTCCAAAGTAAACTTCATGTTCACACACATTTTTCATAAATGTGTAACTTTATTTAGTAATACTTGGAAAGTGAGAATTATCTTCTCTCGATTGTTTACATATATCTGGTCCAGAGAGTCCAAGAGTCACCTTTACTTGCATGAAGGAACAGAAGAGTCTGTCAGAAAGCAGGCATGAGACTCAAGGTGTGCCATCAGTTACACTCACCTTCATAAACTCATCCAAATCACCTCTCATGGGGTTACTGGGAGGTAAGCTTATTTAGAAATAATGAGAAAAAAATAAAACCCATTTTCTTTGGCTTATCTGTGAGGAACCCTTCAAAGCATGGGTCACTAACCAACCCATATGGCAGATTGCCATTGTTCTCTTATTAACCTATGGAGTTTCATGGCAATTTTAATTGCACCTGAACTATGAATAAAAGTGAGAATGTTGATTATTATTTAAAATAAAATTGTTTCTTAAAACTAAAGTCCATGATGACAAATTACAGTATCAAATGCGCAGGAGGGAAGGGGAGCAGGGATCAGAACATATGTAAATATGGTTAAGATCTAAAACCAGAGTAGGCAAGAAAATCTGATGTAAGGCTGCAACATATATTCAGACATTTTAGGCCTCAGCTGCACAATACAGAATCACCAGATATTATACAGAATCTGCATGGCTCTTTAGAAATAGAGTATACTACAAAAGATGTCTGCTATAGTTATGATACATCTATTCACATACAGTTGCGCATGAGTAGTGGCTGTAGGCCATTGGTTAGAGTCAATGATTGGGTGTCAGGATTCCTGGCTTCTAATCCTACCTCTTATTAGATATTAACCTCAGGTACATTGCAACTGCTCAGTGCCTCAGTTTCCCCAGTTGTAAAATGTGTATAATACCAACCTCTCTAAGGTGATGTGAGGCTTAGATGTTTGTAACATGATTTGAGACACTAGGATGAAAGGTGATATAAAATTGCAGAGTTATCTGTGCACAATGGCCAAATATTTTGCAAATTACATATTCTTGTATTAAAGAAAAAAAACAAGGGAGAGGGCATTTCACATATTGTCATAATGCACAACCTACCTTTTAGGCTTCTCAGGCTGCAGACTACAAATTAGCATCTTGCATTACAAGTCAAATCCTGGCCCTACTAGAAACCACAAAGCTGCTCCATTAACTGCAGTGGCCCTAGCATTTGATCATAATGACACCACCCCTCAGTTGTCTTCACACATGGCAAGTACCTTTTTCAAAGAGTTCAATCTTGTATTTTGGGCCCAGTCTACATGAAAGGGCTTGGGGCAGGGTTTTCTCTCAGAAGCCCTGTGGATGGGATGGAATCTTCTCTCATAAGGTGCAGAGTATCAGTGACCCCTTCCACTACTGCTCTCTATCCTTAGACTGCAGTGTTAGCCATTCACCTGCTACTTCTCTGGAATGGTACTATCAGTGAAAAACTGCATGCAGTCCTTCTGGGCAAACCCTCCATTGCCTGAGATGTCACATCAATAGCTAGATGGCAATCACTGAGCAGTTCCCATCAGAGAGACACTTGGATGTAAGAAGTGTCCCATGAAGAGATTTTTTGCTAGATTTATCCATCTTCTCATAATTTTCTTCTGAAACATGATAGGGCATTTACCCCCCACAACCCCTGAAGAGGCTAAGGTGGCTCAGAACAGTCCAATCAATCTTATAGGCTGCACCTGGGCCTGGGGGAGAGTCAGGCTTGAATGATAAGCACTAATTGAAGACAAAGCCCAGCTGAGCAGGAGCGGCTTGTATAAAGCCAGCGAGTTAGAACAGCTGGGGGCTAAGTATGCCCTACAGTTGACAATGCTGATGTAATCTAAGGCCCTGAGAGGAAGAGTGAAATGACTATTTCAAATTCTAACAGGGTACTGTGGATTAAATAGTAATGTAGTTCTAATTAACATGCACAAAGATGGATTATGTCTAACATTTAAGGTCCAGAAAATGATAAATCATATCCTTTGGGATCTCAAAGGCTATACCTGTGAAAGGAGATGTTTATATAGAAAACTTAGAGTAACAAAATTTTCTTTGCAACTTCTATCAAGAATACAAGGAAAATGGGGCTCAATTTTAAAAAAAAAAGCTCTTCTGCATTTCTTTAAGAATACTAGGGAAGGTGTGAAACTCTAAGTCATGACAAAGATACAAGATACAATGTGTGGTCGTCATAGGCTGAGGAAGCAAGTCTGCTACATCACAAAACTGAAGAAGGGGGCTGCAGGCAGAGAGTCTGCAGTCACTCTCTGAGCACAGAGAGGTGGGTAGAAGGAAACCGGAAGGGAGCAAAAGACCTGGTATCCTAGCCCTCCAGAAAGGGTTTATTCGGAGGAGTTGCAGGGAAGAAAGTCAGTGGAAGGCAGAGTAGTAAGAAGCCATGGCAAACAGCTTAGAGTGTTGAGACTGTGTAGACCTTGGTTGCTGCTGACAAGAGTCCCTGGGCTGGAACCTGGAGTAGAGGGTGGACTTGGGTTTCCCTACCAGCCACTGGGAAAGTGGCACAGCCCAGGACTTACAGAAGACTGCCTGAAATGGCACATGGGCAGGTTGGCTGGTACAATTTGGCTACGCCAGAAGGGAACACTGCATAGTGACCTGGCCGGAGGGTCAAGCCAAGAGGAAGCACTGTGACTCCAAGTGAGCAAGTGGGGCCGTGGCATATCAGACCAGGCAGAACTAATCCCCAGAGACAGCCACAAGGGGCATCCCAGCAGCGAGCATGAAGCTTCCATGCTTTCCTTAGGTTCATACTCTTGTATAAAGCCTGCTGCTATTCAGAGATGTCAGATTTTCCCATCATCTGGATTTATGTACTTCCTCTGAAAGATTTTGCTAAAGTGTGTAGGACATTATTTCATTAAAGTACCTCTTCAGAAGAACTCCTTACAGCAAGGAGTTGGCTCAGCATGTGCTGGGAAAATGTGGCAGTTCTCCAAGTCATTTTTATATATTTATTTCTAAAAGATAGTCTATTTAACGGGAAAGTTTGACTCTACAACTTCTCCAAAGTTGAGGGAGGATATAAAGTGCAGGATTTTGCCTTGGCTCATTGTACAGTGGTGTAGCCACAAAGTTTAGATACAACGTCATATCAGAGCTTCCCCCAAATGCAATGGTGTTTAGATGTGGGGTTTGGGTTTGGCCCCATCTATCACCACAGATTTATGCTGGGCTTGCTGTACCACCAACAGCAGCTGCACCTTCACTGATATCTGTAGTATTATCTCATGGCAATAGCCTAGGTCCTTCCCTTGCCTTTTTATGGTAGTCCAGAAGATTTGACTGATGAGAAACAAGGGGCCTACAGGCTAGTGCAAGAGTTGGCAACACACTAAGCATAGTGCAGACCCACAAGTAGACCTGTGCTGCAGTAAGATGGGATGGTGCAGGAAGTGTAGCAGGAGAGAAAAATGGAAGTGCGCATTTGAACAAGGCTGGATTTCTGTGATGGGGTATATAGATGATTGGGGGCCTGCATTTCTGCTGTCTCCTAAGGAGGAGTCATCAGCTGAGCCAAATAGGGTCATGGTTTGTTTGTTTTTTTAAATTAAATCCTAGCAGTGCTTTTCAGAATCCCAGCTAGAAGGTCAAGCACAGATGAACCTGGCTGGGGATGTGGCTAATCACATGGGGAAAAAACAAGTTTTCCAATCGGAAGCCAGTCTAAGACTGTGTTGGATACAGAGGAAGTGCTGTGTTTGTTTGGTTGCAGAGAGTTTGGAACATACAGACTGTTAAACTGAATGTGGCCAGATCCTTTGCTAAACAGGAACTGGAAATGAACTGGGAATGCCAGAGCGAGTTTGTAGCTTACACTGAGCTTCCTCTCACTTTCTCTCCAGCTACTCAGACTGTGGCCCAGCCAGAGTCTCTGAGCGCATACCTTATGCTCTTTTTAGATACCATCATGAGGCCACAGTGCTTGACTGTGTGACATAACAATCATTTCTATGGCAGCACACTGACATCATAAATACAGGATTAAGATTTCACCAAATGTTGTAGCTGGAGAAGAGGCTGGGCAAGGAAGGAAGGAGCCCTTATTAAAAACATTGACAACTGTCTTGACAAAAAAGGAAACACTGAGCGAACAGCCAAGTAAATTGCTCTTGTGTCAGTGCACTCTCTTCAGGTTACTTCCAGAATGAAAGTCTGTGTTTAAGATGTCTGAACAGTGAGAGAGCAATGTGGAGGACAGATAGATTACAGTAATCTAACACAGCTGGGAAACAGATCCAACATTTTAATTCTGCCATCTAACAATAATGTCCAACAGCCTGGCGGGGACTCCTTCAGCCAACAGTCTGAAACCTGGAACAATGCAGCTTGTGTAGTCCTGATAGTTAAACCCCACAGAACAATAGGGGTTGTTTCCTCCTGGAATGACTATATATTTTATTCTAGATAAACCTGTAAGAGACATATTTTCAAAAAAAGTTCAGCTCTGTTAGGTACCTAAATCAGTGGCTAGATTTTCAAAATTGCTCAGCCCCCAACAGTTCCCACCGAAAATATGGCTACTTCTAACAGTGCCTAAATGTGAGGGAGCTCTTCTGAAAATCAGGCCCTAAGTGCTTCAGGCTAACAAACACTTCTGCTGAAAACTGACATCTAGAGCTGAGATTTTCAATGGACTCTAAGGATATGTCTACACTGCAATTAGACACCTGCATATGGCCTGAGCCAGCTGATTCTTGCAGAGCTCGGGCTAAAGGGCTGTTTAATTGCAGTGTAGACATTCCAGCTCGGGCTGCAGCCCGAGCTCTCAGACTCTCCCATCTCACAATTAAATAGCCCTGCAAGCCCAAGTCAGCTGGGAAATGTTTTGTTGTATTAAAGAGTTAGAATCAATAAATAAACTTGTAGGTTGAAATCCTGGTCCTCTTGACTTTCACCCTATATGAACAAACTATTGGTCAAATCTTCACAAGCATCCTCTATGGCAGGGATCGGCAACCTTTGTCACGCAGCACACCAGGGTAAGCACTCTGGCGGGCCAGGCCAGTTTGTTTACCTGCCACATTCAGCCAATTGCAGCTCCCAGTGGCTGTGGTTCGCTGTCCCAGGCCAATGGGGGCGGCGGGAAGCAGCGGCCAGCATATCCCTCGGCCTGCGCCACCTCCCGCGCCTGGAACGGGGAACCACAGCCAGTGAGAGCCGCGATCAGCTGAACCTGCGGATGCAGCAGGTAAACAAACCAGCCCGGCCCTGCTTACCCTGGTGAGCTGCATGCCAAAGGTTGCTAATCCCTCATCTATAGGTATGCAAATAATTATATAGACAAAAACTCAGATTTCATTCCCCAACAATCCTTTCTCATGTGGTTTGGAATTTAAAAATTTATCCTATTAAGTGAAAGCAGATCACAGTAAAGCTTTAATGTAGAAATGAATTTGTGTTAAACTGCACAGGAAGGATACATCAAAACAAAGCACTTTAATACATGATTTATTATTGTCCTGCACTTTCAGTATAGCAGGCTGGAGATGTAATAAAAAAGGTTTCAAAATTCATTGATTCCATTTCATTTAACCACTCTAAACAAACAACCAGTGTTTTAGAGTTCAGAGAATTAAAATGTTTACTGTCCATTACAAGCAAAACTTTAATATTAACTTTCAAAGTCTGCTTATTACTCTGCTCTTTTAAATTCTTTAGATACATTCCTCAAGGTAAACAATAAATTTCAATCTGTTTCACAATCAAAATTGATAAGGCCTTCTTAACCATTTTATACCGCCTCCACTATTACTTCATTGCAAAACACAATCTTATGTCATACTATAAATATCCATCCATGCACAAAACAGAGGGGCCAGAAGTTACACATTAATATTTCATGTAGGCTTCCAATACTTCCTTTTCCCTCTACAGGTTTATCGTACATTTAAAAAGATATCTTTAGACTTGGTCTAATTGGTCTTAAAATACAAATATACAATATCCATAAGCATAAAAAAGTAAAGCCTAGATTGCCTTACTATTTATAATGAACTGCTAAAATCTTATACATGTACAATATAGCATCATGCTGATTAATATACATATTAGTTACATATATTAACCAATAGCGGGGATGTGGTCAAGTTTTGCTTTTTTTTTTGATAACAAGTTGTTCATATACAAGTAAAAAAGATGTTGTTAATTTAAGCTTATATGGAATACTTGAACTAGATAAACGTCTGTAAACCCTTTTGAGATATTCAAGTTAAATTGGAGTATAACCTGCTGATTTGAAAGAGAATAGAGCTCCTCACTGGTGGAATTTAAAGATTTGTTATTCCCAAAGAAAATGCAAATTACTGAATTCTAACATTCACATTTTCATATCTAACATGTTAATTATTGTGTGTCTTCTAGCTAGGTTTATTCCTTTAGTATGAATTCATCACCATCCACGAGAAACAATTCAGTATCTCAGTGTTGCCATAGATTTTTCTAAATAGGTAGGTAATACAGTACAAAGTGGAGACAGTGAGACAATTAAGTGTGTATACACAATTTTCTGAAAAAGGCATTTTTGTGACCATTTTATTAGAGTTTGTAGAAAACAGTTACGAGTTACCAGTTCTGCTGATATCACTGTATTGAAAACTTTCAAGCCACGTTTTTATATTAAACTTGTACTGCTGCATATATTGTACAACAAAAGAAAAAATATAGCTCATTCTTTAGGAGTGATACTTAATGAATCAATAAACTGAGTAAGATAACCAGCACAGGGCTTAATTTTCCTGAGGTCTGTAAGAATTTTTAAACAGAATCACAGTGACCAGGCTAAACTGCAAATGTACTGTTTAAGTTTTAAATATACAGTTTGTACAGAACTTCTGTGCATGGTCATGTCATGACTGTGTGTGTTCACACCGATGTGTCCTCTAAATGACTCGCCACTGCATAATACTTGTATCTTTTCCACCCGTGGAGATGAGATGGGTGTCTTCACACAGAAAATCTACATTAGTTACATGACTACTATGTCCACCATACACATGGCTTGGAGCCTGGAAAATAGCAATACAGGATGTTATTACTGCAGATAAATAATATACATTACCATAACAAATATTTAATTATGTATAGCATTCAAACGACAATGAAATAAAATTGTCACCTTATTTCTATTAATGAAGTCAGACTATTTTAAAATGCAGACTTTTATATTAAAGTGCCAATCCACACTTACGCATATAAGTAGTCCTGTTGATTTAATTTTGGGTTTTTTGACACTCAGCAGAGGAATAAAATTTCCCATGTTCATGAAGGTTTGCAAGATTGTACTCTAACGAAGTAAATAACTTACCCTAAATTGTGAACATGGATAAGAGAAGAGATGTACTTTGCCAAAATCATCCCCTGTTGACAGCAGTTTTCTCTCATGTGATCGACAGACAGCATTGATGTCTGTTCCATCTGAACCTTCTGGCCATACACCTGAAAACATGTAGTGACTACTTTAATATTTCTGCTACAGATACAGAACAGAAATATTAGCTGCATTTTATTGTCATGACATTAATGAAGAGGCCACCTGTTTAAAAACAACCAACCTCCAAATCCCTCAAAATTACTAGTGATTCAGGCCATGACTCAGAAGACCAAATAATTGACTTTAAAAATGTGCAGAAGACCCAAAATCTGAATGTAAATGAAGCAATGCATACGTCCTTTGCTTAACAAGGAGGGTGTAAGCAGTGTTTTGCTGAATTGTGCCTCAGCTGTGAGTCTTCAGGTATTATATCATAATACATGTGTACATAAGAGCCAACAACTGGAGGTACAATTTTAAACTACTGCTTTTCTCCTTCCCTTTTCCATAATTTACAGATAATGAATGACTTCTTGTAGGTAGGAGGCTTATTAAAAAGGTACAACCACCAGGTTCTCCTCACTCAAATCTATCCTAAAACCCCACTTGTGGTGTTTACAAGAATTATACCGTTAAAAATAACAATAAAGTGACTAATGAATGATCAAGAAGCTATGAACTTGTTATAACTGAATTATGACATGCTTTTGTTACGATAACCCTTCTTCCTCATCCCAGTCCCCTACTGCTTGTTGGTCTCACATATTGTGTCACCTCTAAAATTAGATGGTAAGCTCTTTAGGGGAAGTTTTTGTGTTTGGTCTGTAAAGCCCCTGCATGCTTTCATGTGCTGTAAAAAAAATGATAGAACACATTATGGAACCTTAAATTTTCTTTTTAGATCGCATTATGTATAGCTATTTGCTGCTTAAGTTTTTTAATGTTTTTTTGTATTTTAGATTTGATCGACTCCCCCATTCAGCACAGAGGTTGTTTAATCATTTGAGAGAGTCCAATGTTGTAGTCAGGTGTGGTTTTTTGTTTTGTTGAGTATTAAATTATTATGACATTCAGTGTTTGGAGTTAGGAGCAATTCCTCCCCTCCTCCCACATTTATAAATCTGTAATAACTTCAGAAATACAGAAAAGAAGTGGTTTCATGTTTTTAAACACTGGTATAATTTTATTCTATATAGCATCTTTTATACAAACTCCCCCAAAACAGTTTAAAGGATTACTGTAAACAATATAATAAGAAAGGAAACTACTGAATCCCCAAATTCAACTGACTTTAATGGAACTCTGTGCAGGAATATCCCTTTGCATGATCCAGATGTATAAAAATAAATAAAGAGGGATGTGCAAAGGAAAGATAAATATACTTTCTCTGGGATAAAATTATGAATGAGGTTAAAGAAATTAAGGGTATGTCCACACTACCCACCGGATTGGCAGGTAGTGATCGATCTATCAGGGATCGATTTATCGTATCTCATCTAGACGTGATAAATTGATCCCCGGACGTATTCCCCTTCAACTCCGGAACTCCACCAGGGCGAGAGGCGGAAGTAGAGTTGATGGGGTAGCTGCAGCTGTCAATCCCGTGCCGTGAGAACGGGAGGTAAGTCGATCTAAGATACGTCGACTTCAGCTATGCTATTCTCTTAGCTGAAGTTGCGTATCTTCGATCGATCCCTCCTTAGTGTAGACCAGGCCTAAGTTTAAGAGGTAGAGAAAAGCTGTTCTAGATACTAGTGCAGACAGAGAGAAGGCTTTTGCACCAAGAGAGTCAAAACTATATGAAGGTAGAGAGCTAGCTGAGAGGGGAGGAGAGTCTGTAAGACAGGCTGGAGTTAATGGAGGGACTACACTATAAAAACCAAAGATGGCAGTTTTGAATCGAATCCTGAAGTGAACTGGGAACCAGTGAAATTAAGGGGGGCAGGGATGGGACCACTGTGATCATTTCTTTAGATACATGAAAAAGACAGCAGATGCATTTTACAAATCTGATACATACAAACTATTACTTACACTAGAGAATCCTTATTTTAAAATATGCATCGTTTCAGAGCCTTTGAAGCTAAGCACCGAGGCTCAGATTTTTAAAGCTATTTAACCATTGTTGCACTCAGCAACGCAACACCTAACTGGTATAGGAGCTTCAATCTCATTTTCAAAAAGGATTTAGGCACTTAGTCTACATTTCATCAACAGTTGAAAATGCAATTTAGGCTCCTAAATCAGTTAGGTGTTGCAATGCTGAGTGCAGCAATACCTAACTAGCTTTAAAAATCTGGGCCTAAAACACTAAAAGTGTCAGGGACTCTCAAAGCCTAGCCCTAAGAAGTTGAAATACATTAACAATTCAGTAGAGGCTGTCCATGCACAGAGAAGAATTTTGTCGTCTCAGAGTAATATGCAGCCAGTAATCTTTGATTCTGTCATCTCTCTAGACCTGCATGTCAAATCCATATCTAAACCTAGCCACTTCTTCCATAATGTTTCCAAAATTTAACATTTTCTTTCTGTCACTATTGGAAAACTCTAGTTCAGGCCCTTGGCTGCAATCTAATCCCTTTTCTGGGTCTCTCCAACATGTTACTCTCTCTGTTCCACTCCAAACATGGCTGTTAGGATAATCTTTCTTGCCTATTGCTCTGACCACATCACTTGTTTTTTTTTTAAATCTTTGCACTGGTTTCCTGTTTCATCATACCCAGTTCAGTATCTTGTCCTCACCTTTTAAGACCCTTCACCGCTTTACCCCTCCTGTTTGTACACACTTGTCTCTTACTGTGTTATTCTACCACTTCCTCAGCTCCAATGATAACAGTCTTCATTTATCGAATTCTACCACGATCATCTCAATGACTTCTTCTGCGCTGCCCTTTATACACAGAATGCCCTCCCTGAATTAATCTGTAAGGCAAGTACCTTCTTCTCGTTCAAATCCCTCCTCAAAACAAACCTGTGCTTTGAGGCCTACAAGAAAGCAGTCAACCACTAATGATGGTTGATCACAGGGGATTATTTTGTTTATATGTAAAAAAAATATTACAACCCCCAAATCAATGAAAGAAACCAAAACCATCTGGAATTGGAACATCTTATTTTTATTGAATTTGTCCTCCTTTTCCTTTCTCTTTCTTTTTGTTCATTTCACTCACTTCTTATGAATATCTCAATTTACACTACCAGCTCTTTGGGGCAGGGACTGTCACGGTTTGAACAGAACCGTGTGCAATGGGACTGGATTGTACACTGTTTGTACAGCCCCTAGCTCAATGGAACTTGATCCTGAATAGGGTCTTTTGTGCTGAAGGAATACAAATACATAAATGAAAATTCTCTAATTGTAAAACATGCTTTCTAAAAACAATTGTAATTTCTCATAGCAGGCAGCTGTGATTGGTTTTCACTTGTGTTGAAATTAATAATTTTATCTGAAGCTACCAAGAATATTAAATCAGAGGTCTCCTGGATCAAAATAAGAGGACAGATAGTGATAAAAATTGTGCAATAGAAGTTTTATATTTGCACTTTGAAATCTGAATAGTAATGTTTCAAATAAAGATGACAGTCTGAATGTTAGCTAACTGGAAAAGCAAAGAATCGTAAGTTTGTGAGAGGGAGGGGAAAAAAAACTTACCAAAAACATGGAATCCTAAAGTACAGCTGTAGGTAACCCATTCTATATCTCTAGTAGTCTCAACACTCACTACTTGTTTACAAGAAGAGGGGATCCCTACAGAAGGAGAAACAAATGATGACATTTTCAGTTTTTAAGCTGCACAAGAGTTGATTTAAGCTAAAAAGTAGCAACTAATTAAAATATATGTTCCAGCCTAGCGATTATATGTTCTTATCTTAATTAAAAATTCATTAGGTATCCTAGAATCAACTTTGCACAAAGCACAGAAAACTATTTGTTACTCACAGTATAAGATTTCATAGTCCCCTGAATTGGACACAAGGTACTGTGAATTAACAGACCAGTCCAAGTGAGTAATGAAGCTGGAATGACCCTATGAAGAGAAGTGTATTGTATTAATTCCACTAACATAGCATAATATATACTATAAAGTATACATGCTTATTTGTTATTAGTAAATAAGTAGTAAGGAAGTCACTTACTGAGCATTTGCCAATTCTATTATATTTTCTCCCATTTTCATTAACACCATATATATAGATACTGTTGTCATGGGAACCTATTGCCAAGAAGTTTCCATCTATAAAAAAGTGAATTATAATTATATCCACAAGAAAGAATTAAACAAATCTATGAAGTTCTAGTGTGTCATGGACAATGGGAATTGTTCTTAAAACTTTTATTAATGAAGTAAAAAACCCAGAATTTTCTTCTTCTCACTGTTTGATGGAATATGTTTCACTGCAAATAAAACAGCAGCTTTATATAGCAAATACTGAAGTTAAACCTCATAAGGAAACTGAGAAAAAAGCCAACCTGAACATGGCACAACATGCACATCTAAGCAAGAGAGCTGATTTCTGCTAAAAATCAAAATCTGAAGGGGCAAACAACAGGAAATTAGAGTTAAAGCCTCTGGGTAAAATCCTGGCTCCATTGACTCAATGGAGGTAGGATTTCAACTCATGTATCTATTCCCAATTTAAATATATGTGGGGAATTTAAAAAATAAACTTTATATTGCATACAATCACTTCTTTTTTTAACCAGTAAGTAGAGTGTGTCAAACCTGGTGAATAACGCATTACAGACAGCTGTTCATTTCCATCTGTGTGTACAGTGACCAAATCTTTTGTTTCTGTGTCAAACACAAACCACCTGTTGTAAACACAGAAAAAGGCCAATAAATTGCTCAGTAAGGAATGCAAATCTACAGCAGCTTTAATCAACTGTTCATTATGTCAAAATAGCAGTCTTCCATATGTTTTGCACTAAAAGGAAAATAATAGGAAGGGGACATTGTCTGCGTTACTTCTAGCCAACTGAAAGTAACATTTTCAACAGTAGATAAACAGAATATCAATCAAATATTGAGCCAGATGTCTGCATTCACATTTTATTTTCATTTTACAAATTGTCATTGGTTATATGCAAGTATGATTGATGTATACTTCTGTGTATCTTGTGTATATTGGACCACATTCTTTAAGGCCCTTTTACAGTGTTCAGACATTTAATTTAATTAAATATACTTTAATTACATTTATATCTACTTTAAAGGACAGAGAAGTGTAAAGGTGGCTTAGTGTTTCTAAGAATCAGGCCCACTATGTATTAGATAAATACAAATTAGATCATCATAAATCTCCTGTGAGGTGGATTGGGGCTTTGTTAAACATTGTTTGAAAAGCTGCATTTTAATGCTGATTTCAGTTTATTAAGTATCAAAAATAAAGACTGCTCCCAAAGCATCTTACTTTTACTTAGATATTAAGGGAAACATAGAACCAAATAAATTTTGCTTCAATACTTACTAAAACCACGTCATCAAATAAAAAGGTATTTTAGAATGAAGTGCAAATATTTTAAATATTAGGAATAAAATTCTGCCCTCAGGTACCCTTGAAGGAAAGGAGGGTTTTGTACTTAAGGCACTTTAGAGTTCAGGGTTCAAATCAAGGCTCCACCACTGACTCCCTATGCGATTTTGGGCCACCTTTCCCTATATACAATGGAGGTAGTACTTCTTATTTCTCTCATCTATTTCAGTTTTAAGCTCTCCTGGCAGAAACTGTCTCTTTACTATCTACGTGCTTGTACAGTGCCTAGCACAATGGGGCTTTGACCAAAATTTGGTTGGGGGCTCTGGACATTGCTATGGTAAAGATAATAAAACAACATGTTAAATTTTCAAGCAAACACCTTTTGTCTTCTCCTGTGCTCTCCCTCACATTTGAGAGGAGAAGCTCCCCATATACATCCTTCAGAACCCTCCTTAAAACTCTCATTAGCTGTTATGCCTACATCATCAACATCAACATCAAACCCCTGAGAAAGGTTAGGCTGCTGGTGCACTGCCACCACTGCTTTTCATGCCTACCAGTGCTACCTCATTGTTTCCTGGACTCCTGCATCCATCTGACTGTATCCATCTGCTGCCTCATGTCTTATACTTAGATTGTAAGCTCTTTGGGGAAGAGATAATCTTTCTTGATCTGTGTTTGTATGGTGTCAAACACAATGGGGTCCTGAACTAAGGTTGTTAGGTGCTATAGCAATACAATAATAATAAACACCACCACCAATACCTTTAGCTCCTGTTGAAGTCAACAGGAGGTGAGCAGAGGCATCAGAGGGTAGAATTTGGCCCTATTCATTGGAGAAACAAGAATATCAACTTTGATTTGGTGGGATGGACAGATACCCACTGTTGATTGATACCTGCGCTTTTGTTCTTCTTACCTTCCAGTTAGCGTTCCTATTGCAACAACAGACCCTGAAGGATGAAAACCAGAAGACTGTGCTGGATCCTATAACGTTTCAAAGGAAGTATATATTTATACCAAGAGACAGTAATAATAAAAACACAATTAAAATTGCTTACTCAGTAACAAACTAAGCCTCCTCATTCTTTTTTTTAGAATAAACGTCCCTTTTTATATTTGAGGAAAAACAAGTATGTTTTGAAATCCACTAAAAATTACCTAACACACTGTTTCCTATATTCAGTGCTACATTGTTTTCCTTTGTGCACAGTCTAACCTAAGATGTATTGGGCAAATAATTTCAAGCAAAAAAAATACTGAGAAAAAGCTGCTTCTGGATAAATCCCCAAAGGGGAAATAGGTAAAATTAACATAATAAATTATTCACTCAGTTCTAATTTAGTTATATAAATGTCTAATCAGTAGATGGCAGTTGTTTACTACCTGACGGTTGAGCAAGCAGTTGATTTTACTGCTGCATATTTCACATGGCATGGAGTGCTGTAGTGGCAGGGCCTGACTTTACCTCTAACAACGCAGAAGGTATCTTTGCAATATTCTGCCAGTTACAAGTCAGTGGAAGTTTATAATGAACGTGGGTCTCTCACTTTGATGTCTGATATTACGCCATTTTTATTTGCATAAATGTTTAAGCATATTTGATACTATGTTGTTACTGATGTATCTGGAGAACAATAATGTTTCAACTGCCATTATAACATCTGAAAAATATGAAAAGTTACTAGTGGCTTACTAGCTTTATGTCACAATCTACAAAGAATGAGCTGTAGAATTCTGTAGATTACAGAAGAAAACTCAAGCATCAATAGCTAAATTTTTTGGCAGATTTTTGTCATGGCATGTCAAAATCAACATGTATATGAAAGAGCTAAACAGGGAATAAAATAATAGTACAGCAAAAAACCCGCATAATTTATTCATATTTTTATATTCTAGTCCTTGCTCATAGTGGAGTGAGTATGACAGACCTGCTAACAGGTTTATCAATTTGTAATTGCCTTGCCTGTGGTCGCTGGTTCTAAGGGAGCTTCTGCTTACTTTTAAGAGGTAGAGAGAGACCTATGTTTTTGCAATTTACTCACAAAATCATATGGATATTGGTAGCTAATATCTGTTGTTTCTATATTTATGTAGTCAAATCATTATAGTAGCCCAAGTGTGCTCAATTTTCCAAGGTTCCTATGACCCAAACAAATGAGCAAGTTCTGTGCTTTTAAATTCTCCCTTACATAAAACATGAGTTTAAATAAAGATTTTAATCTCAACAACAACCTGCTGGTGAACCAAAATAACAAGTGTATTAAAAGACATTCATTGTTATATAGTTCTTTCTAACACAAATAGGCCATAGTATCAAATGAAAGATTTATCCACTCCAGGTAAGAAGCCAGTGACTTACAAAATAAGGTCTCTAAGGCCACGTCTACACTATGCGATAATATCGAATTAGCTAAAATCAGTTTCATAAAACTGATATTATAAATTCGATTTCACGCGGCCACACTAGGCACAGTAATTCGGCGTTGTGCGTCCATGGTCCGAGGCTAGCGTTGATTTCTGAAGCGTTGCATTGTGGGTAGCTAGTACTATTCCGTAGCATCCTATCCAGAGTCTCCCGCGCCTTGGAATTCTGGGTTCTCAATTGTCGCGGGTGGTTCTGGGTATGTCGTCCTCATTCCTTCTCGGAAAACGCAACAGCTGAACTTTGCAAAGACCAGATTTTTTTCCCTACTGCCCAGGCAAGACACATAACAGCAACCATGCGCCATGTAGTCAGTAACTTTTTTTTTTTTTTTTTTTTTGCATATTAAATAGGTATGTGGTCTCTTATTTTTATATTATGATGCCAGAACACGAGGAGTCTATTATATCTGCAGATGTTTTGGAGCTGCCTCTTAAGACACAGAGAGTTCACCTAATAGAGTGTGTCTTGTTAGGTATCTGACTTCACAGGAGGCGAAGAATATTCACGACGACATAAGACAAACACACAACTAATGAAAGAGTGGTTCGTATTTATAACAGTATATTTGTATGTTCATATTTTTAACTGTTCTCTTATGTCTAAACAGAAAATTTCACGTGCCATGGTAATTTGTCTTAAAGAATACTTAAATATGATTATCTGTGTCTCATGTATGTTAGCCACTTAACCATGTAACCTCAAATATACCCAAATTGTGATGATTTCAACCACTATTGTTCCCAGTGTTCACGGGGCATCCTCTTATCCTGCATAAATCTGGCGCTAATTGGTTATATGCCCTTAAGCAAGATTGAATTTAAAGCCTAATAATAGCGTCATGTAGTGTATGCAAGGATCCCGAAAGGCAGGTAGTTAAGTTTATGACTCATCTAATGTCCTCTGTTTATTTAAAAAAATATAGACACATAGTGCCAGGATCGTCTCACTCAGAGTTCGGTGTTTTCTGACCTCGTAAAAGATAGACCTCCCCAGCAGCTAAATAGCTGAAGCGCCAGTTTGAGGCACCAATAGTTATTTCGGATGCTAGAGAAGGCTTGTTCTCCGGACTCACATCTGCACATGTCTGACATATGTGATAGTGACTAGAGAGACGATACATATGCACGTTTCTGGGATTTCTCACACAGATCTGCCCGGATTGTTTTACCGTAACTCTTGTTTCACTTAACCAGATTCAACTGGATCCACACATTGTGCATGAGTCACAAAGTGGACACCTTTCCACTATTCAGTGGCTGGTTCGCTTTAGTCGAGGAAATGATAAGGATATAAGAGCAGCAGAGGTGAATTTACACATCTCATTGACACTATCTCCCTATTTCTCCCATTTCTGCAAAGAGCCTTCGAGTTAGAACACGGGGGTCGCTTCCACACAGAATGTCCTTTTGCGAGGATCATGTTGCGTGGTCTAGGCTTAGTCGGCAGGCAAAATTACATCGGTGAGTATAAGTAGGTCACGTGGTCTTTACATGGGGAACAAACTATACACTGGTGTCCCGGCCATGAAGATGCACAGTTTCAGTCCTGTGTTTTGCTTACCAGCTTATATGATTATTATACAACCATGCCTCCTCCTGCTGAATCCCCTTGCCCATTACACAAATGTTCCGTGATGTCCATGCATTGAGTAGTGTCTCTAAGGCCCTAAATCCTACAAATCACTTAACGCATGTATGATATTATTGTGGCGCACACAGATCAAATTTTGTGGACCCTTAAGCTATGTTAGTGGGGCACGCTGTACAGTGGAGCATTTTCTCTCGCATCTAATAGATGCGCCATATGAAGACAATGGTATGCTACTAGTGTGTGGGCTGCTGCTACGTTTTCATTACCATTGGGAATAAGCGCTTGAAGTCTGACCCATAATTGAAGCCATGTTGATTACAATGGGGTTGCTTATGTGTTTAATTTAAGGCCACATGCTTACAAGTTCGTTTACTGGCTAGGGGCCTATAATGTGCAGCAATACATGGCAGTTAGGCACACTCGGGGCCTTGGCCTAATTCATCTTGCACTCTCTGGTCGACCATTTTTTTTTACATAAGGATTATGTATAGCAAAATAGCAGTTACAATATTTGAAGTTTATATGTAAGATAAATTTTAATGAACATTAGCCATTTTTTCTGCGCTGAATTTTTCCGATGTAACTCTGATATGTGAATCTCTTATGAAATTGTACGTGTAAAGAATGCAGATCCTGCAAAGTTAAATCTTGGTGGGGAGTAGACTCCTAATTCGGTGTTCTGACTGCCGCTGGACCTTGCGCAATAAGTAAGTGGTAATAGATTACTTGAAGGATGAGGCCATTAGAATAGTATCATATACTGTAGAGGTAGCATTTTATGAGACAACCAAATATCACTAGAACACATAACAGTTGCTTTTCTGTCCGCATTTGTAGTGTTGGTTTCATCACTTATCAGTCTAAACAGGGACTCACAATTAGAGTCGCACAGCACAGTTCATGTTGCAATTTTCAGATATGAGTGAAAGCGAACATTTCCTGGAACATCTAATCCTGCATCACACATGTCTTTTTCATACTGGGTAGTATGTTCCTAATTTCCGGCACTTCTGATACCTTTTTTGTACCGGGCAGCCTTATCCCCTAATGAGATCTGGAGTCATTGTGGATAGTTTTTTTGCCTAAAATATCACTCAGCGTGCAGTGGGAGTCAAAAAAATGCTAACAGAATAGCTACGGAATAGATTAAGAAGGGATAGATAATTAGGACAGGAAAATGTCATGTTTTATTTCTAATTAAATCCATGGTATGGGGAGTACAATCTTTAATACTGTTGCAGATGTGGTCGCCTCATCATCTAAGAAAGTAGATTCGGATATGTGGAAAGGTATAGGATAATTGGCAACAAAAGAAATTTATAAGAGTAGTGGAATGCTTCGTATGAGAAGAGATGTAATAAGACTGGTACTATTTCAGTTTTGGAAAAAAGACGACTAAGGGAGATATGAATTGAGGTCTACAGGCATAAAATTAGTCTCATGTGAAAGGAGATAGGAATGTTCGTTAATACTAGCTCCTTGCATAACACAAGACACTAAAGTCACCAGTAGAGAAATTAATAGCAGGCAGGTTAAAAGTAATATAGGAAGTATTTCTTTCACAGAGACAGCAGCGAGACCGTGGGAACCTTGCCACGAAGGTGGCTTGTGCAAGGCCAAGGGGATCAATGGGAACAGACCGTTTCAAAATAACCTATTAATTATTTTCAGAAAATGCGGAATATTTGAAGGGTCTGTGGTCCAGTGATTAGCGCAGGGAACTGCATTGTAATTGTAGATCTTCCGAACATTTTACAGTTCCTGGGCCCCAGTTTTTCCCCATCCTCAAAATGAGGCTAATGATACATATCCATAATAATAAAGTGTTTTGAGATCTATGGATAAAACATCACTCGGTAAGTGGTAAATATGATATGGTCCTTATAATTTAAGCATTACTAAAATGAAACTAACGGCTCAGAACAGCTGTTTTACATGTGATTTTGCCATTCATTTGGTGGTTTTATAACTCCTCATCTGCTCTGCCACGTTCACTTAGCAGTTGAAATTCATTTGTTATGAAATTTGACTTCTGAAAAAGCCTAAGTTCATATCCTGCATAGATAATGTTAGTCCATATTTCAGCAGATAATTTATTACTTTGGCCTGCTTCTTACTGGCTGATTAGAACCCCGGAAAGTCAAGGGGCAGAGAGATAGCAAGTCTTTGTCTGTTGCCGTGTGCGTAGAGAACCAATAGCTTGGCTGTTGGAGGGAACAAAGTAAGGAGTTTCCGGTTTGTTTTCTGGGTATTGTTCTCTGTGGTTAGATATTACAGGAGAAATGAGATTGCAAACTGATACTTATCCTTTATTCTACTACTGTCAGGATGAGTGAACATTTTTGTTCTTTTACTTCTTTTCTTGTCAGTTTACAAATCGCTTTTGGCTTGCAAATTCGTCTCCTGATTTTATGTAGACATACCTAGATCCTAGTTACATATGAGTTAATATCATAACAAACGATGTTTAAACTGCTAATGTATGTAATATATGTATTACTTAGAACTATTGCTGCATATAAGTAAGTGCAGGTCATTTAGTTATGAAGCCTTGTCTTCATGTTTCCAAGAGCTTTGTCCCCCTAGCCATCTAAATTGTAAATCCAAAGGCTGTTGATATCGCAGTAGTGGGAGTTGTAGTCTCTTGCTGTGAGAAACTCATGGCCTCTTCCCTTTGTGAGCTTTCATGATTTTCCCAACACCCTTAACCCACTGGTGTTATTAGGACTTGCTACCGGCGAGTTTGCACGGAGTATTCTGAGCAGGGGAGGAGAGAGGCAGTGGGCCCTGCCCTAAGCCATGTTCTAATGAAAGATTTTTTAATGCAATGCTGAAACGTTATTGTACTTGGTTTCAACCGGAAAAGTAAGTAGCCTTTATCCCCTGAATTTTTAATCAAAGTTTTTACCTCCTTGATCTAGACAGGGGAAAGATCCTTCCAGTGCTGTGTCGGTGCGTATGAGGGGGAAAGGGAGCTTACTTTCCCCTCTTCCCTCACTAAAAAATCCAGTAGTATTGCAGGAGCCTCATACTTAGCCTCTGAATGGGTGCTAAGAGGGGAGGGTGTCGCGGCCGATGCACGCAAGCTAGCACGGGGAATATGGGTCTCCTTTTTATTTGCACATACTGCACTCGAGCACGTGCTAGCTGAGAGTTCATAGCTTTTCCTTTTCAAAGGAGGTAGGGCCAGGTGCACCCAACTACGACTCCCCCTCAGGACTACCCCATGGAACTGTGTTCTGGCTAACAGGATACTTGTGAAACAAAATGTGTGTGCCAGTACCTCGCTTACCTCCTTTTGCACGCACTGACAGGAAACAATATTCTTGCTCTAAACTACTGAACAATATAAACAGCACTGCAAATTGGTGTCAGAATATTCTGAATCTGGAGAATCCACAAACTGTTATATTGGTAATCTCAATTAGGGAGGTAAGTTCCTATGCCATTCCCTTATTGCAATCTCATAGACACACCGACAGGGCTCTGTGATCACCTTTTGATTAAACTCTGCTGAGTACACGGTGATATCTGAGGATCCTGAAATAGCTCGGGAAGAAACTTCTAATAATGGAAAAGACATCTCAGGACAAGGCAATGGACTAGATTAGCATTACACTAGAGGGAGATGCTATTTTTTTTACTTAACTGTCTACCAAGAAACTTGCTGCAACAAACTAGCCTCATAAGTTATTTCAGATGTATGATTCATGTGGTGAGACTTCACTCAACTGCTATAAGCATGTTTTGTTGTTTTAAAATATCATGGACTTAAATATTTTTTAAGAATGCATCCACCATAGTTGCAGCAATTTACAGTTTAATTCCATAACTCTGATATCCCATTAAAAGTCATATTAATGGGTTTGGAGCTTTTTGTTTTGTTTTTGTCATGAATAAAATTATACCTAGTTTTATTGACAAAACGAGAACAGCTCTGAATGTAATGTAATGTTTTGAAAGTGTAGAAAGATTTGGGGAAAGGGGTATTGTACATTAACCAATGTTTCCTAATTTATTCTAGAATATACTAACATACTTTTTCTCTATACACCAAGTGGGTGA
>NC_133772.1:129819049-129844817 GCF_003597395.2 Chelonoidis abingdonii | reverse complement strand
GGGCTTTTCTTGTTTACCTGCCCGCTGCATCCGAGTTCAGATTGCTGTCCAGAGCGGTCAGTGGTGCACTGTGGGATACCGCCCGGAGGCCAATAACATCGATTTCCGTCCACACTAACCCTAATCCGATATGTTTATATCGATTTTAGCGCTACTCCTCTCGTCTGGGAGGAGTACAGAAATCGATATAAAGTGCTCTTTATATCAATATAAAGAGTGTTGTAGTGTGGACGGGTACAGCGTTAAATCGATTTAACGCTGTTTAAATCGATTTAAACACGTAGTGTAGACCAGGCCTGCTTCAAAGTGCATGTGAGACGATTATTGTCAAGGTGATTGATAGTTGAAATCCTGCTTTGATCAAGCAAAGAGTATGTGGATGACTGCCTTATCTTTATAATAGTCTGGCTAGGTGGATTTATTTTTATGAGTCCTTGATTTCAATAGACTAAGTTGCTGTTATAGTTAAAATGTATCTCTCTCTCAAGAATCAAAATGACTAGTGTGGATTTTCATCTCCTCAGTAATATGAAAAATATTTATTTAGTGTTTTATATCTTCAAAGCCCTATCTATTAACAAATTAATTCTAGTATTTACTCATTTATTTAGTGTTTTATATCCTCAAAGGCATGTCTGACTATTAACAAATTAATTCTAGCTTTTACTCATAACCAGCCAAACCCTTAATCCTACTTTTGAGATGAGAGCAAAAAATAAACTAAGCCTTATCATGGACTGATCCTTACTTGTCTCTTTTCAAGACAAGGTTAGAAGGTTAAGGACCTGGTTTGATAGCTAGTGGAACTTGCTGCGCTTCAGAGAGCTCTGAGAATGAACTTCATCTGGCTAACAGACTACTTAATAGATTATATAGTGGTACATTAAAATATTCTGTTGTCTTTTGCCATCAATACAATGACTTCTAAATGCCCCCTTTCTCAAAGTGGGTCCTAAAAAAAGGATATTAAGTAAAATTTTAAGTCTTGGTTCACCACTTTAGACCTCTTTAATTTTCTCATTTGATCTTTTTCTCAAAACAAGAACAAACGGCTCAGATATACTAACAGTAATCTCCAACCTTTCACTACTCTCTCTCTCTCTCTAAAAATACAAATACATTTTTACACTCAACAGAGTGAGGTATGAGGCACACACCAACTGAATACATGCAGTGGCTTACTGATACAATGCTGACATACATTAAAAATACATATGCAAAGACACCTCATAGATCCATTCTCCACTTAATTATATGTACACAAGTCTTACTAGAGTTATACCGCAATATAAAGAGTTTTTAAATTATTACTGTGTGCCATTTCTAAATCAATTTAAGTCTGGTTTGAAGTCTGATAAGACCAGAGAGGGGTATATGTTAATATCTTAATAGGCCAGGTCATAGTACAAATCAACTTTAACTTCTCTTAAAGGACTACTAAAATCTGTTTCTTCACATTCCTGCACACTCCACTACAACAGGAAGCTCGTTTCCAAAGTTTATTCTTCTTCAAAATGCAACATCAGAGGCTTATGTGCCAGTTGCAGCATATATTTCCTTAGAACAGGTTTTCCAGGATCCTGTAGTTTGATTTGTAATTGGTCGTGACTTTTTAAAAAAATGTTATCACAGTAAGTAAGTTTTTACCTAAAGTGTATTGATTAATTTTTTGTCTCTAGGTTACAACCCAACACAAAGTCACATGAACAATAAGAATTTTGTCTCTCTCAAGAATAATTAATTGTATCTGTCATTCTGATTTGGCCACTCCTAAGGGCCACCTACAGAGAAGCTTATTTTAAATCTTTGGAAATTCTCTTTCCATGACAAGTATGTTAAATAGTACAATAATCAGAAAGGTAGGGAAAATGTAATGCCACTGTCATATCTGGAAGATCTCCATCCTATCTCTCACAATGATTAGCTTTTGATTTTTAAAATCTGGACTGCCACTCTCCTTTTTAAATGACTGGTTTCTAAGCTTAGCTAGTACAGGCCAATTTGTCTTTATCTCCCAGGCACTGAACTGTATACTTTCTGTAGTGTCCTAGTTCTCAGTAGTGTAAAAACAGCTGATATGGTCTCTCCAATCAAAGTGGAAGCTTCCCCTGTCAACATAAATTTAGGTTTCAGAATCTGAAAACTTATGACCTTGGTCAGACTAAATTCTAACTTCCACCAAGTGAAGATGACTCAGCAAGTGTATGTTACTTGGACGGGATCCTGTGTGATGTGCTATGGCTGAGGTTTGAGTGTTAAATGTTCTTTAAACTGAGGCATACCACAGTTGTAATAAATACTCTTCATGCCATCAGACCCAATATATGCAAAATGATGTTTGTCAATACTTGCATTAGTTTAAACTGTGTTATGTAGTCTAGAAAGATATAAAAATGTTTTCATGCACAATTGCATACTGAAGAGTTCCAATACATTATGAAAATCTACAAAATTCAAGTAATATTATTTAACATATTGTACAGAAACATTTGAAAGAAAATAAATATTTCATGGTGAAGCACCAGGTATCTTAGACAAAGGGGAAGACATGGGCGGAAACTGGCATCACAGATAAAGTGAGGAAGAACAACTGCCTTCCGCTTCCCACACCAGGGAATCTGTAGTCAGTCCACTCTAAAACTCAAGTTATCAGCTATTTGGAGGGTGGGACAGATGTGTAGGACCCTGTCAGATCACACTGGTAGCAAGAGTCTACAGTAGATACTGCTTGGTACCAGTCTAGGAGCATTATGACTACAGCACAACTGGCAACCTACACATAAATGTTTCCCTTTTGGGCTCAATACCAGAACCACCAGAGCCAGACCTATGGTCTTTTATTCCAGCCAGTTGACATGTTACAGTTTTTTGACCAATCAATTTCTCAGTACAGATAACCATTAAAGGTACGTACTGACCAGTTATTTTTGCCAAGTAAGTGATAGTTATAGCTTGAAGTGGTGGGCTGAAGGATCTATATTTCTTAAAGTCTCCCAAAGAATTAGAGATTACTAAAATATGCTACCGGATTACTAGATGTTGACAGTGTATTGCAACAGTCCTGAGCCTTAAAAAGAACTAGGAGCTAGAAAGCAAACTTGAACAGATCTAGTGCAGAGTAACTGAAGAATGGCTGACACAGTACAGAAGCAATAGACTGAAATCACTAATTCATCATAATTAAGGAAGCAAAGCCTCTGAATCTAAAAGAAGTACATGGACAGGATGACTAGAGGAAATACATGTAGGGAAGCACAGAATCTGTATTCAAAGTACCACTTTTAACACTTGGCACAGATGTTCAAGGGCTTTGGGTATGTCTATACCAGAAATGTAAGTCAACCTGTATTAAGTCAGCATATAGCCTCTGCAGTAATTACTGTAGTTGCGCATGACCACACTACCCTTTTAGGGTCAGCGATGCATGTCCTCACCATGAGCGCTTCCACCGACCTAAGAAGGGCAGTGTTAGGATATAGATATTCAGGCCTGTCTGCAAAGGCCTATACTTTAAGAATTTAGGTGTATTCTTATCACTTAGCTAGTTACAGAGGTATAAAAGAAAGAGTCAAAAATCACTGTCTGTCTGTGTAATGGTCTTCTTTTACTGTGACAGCCTGAGGCCTGGTTCTTCGGCTAAGCAGCAAAGGCAGCCATAAGCTGGGAAGTGTATGGTCACATCCTCACATTCCAAACTAGTCAAATTGAAGTAAGGTGCTATTGGGTTGTTAGGAATACAATCCTGTCCTGATATTTCTATCACCTCATGAGAAAGGGAAGAGCCTAGAAGATGTAAAAGGAAACTTAGTTTGATCGCATCCTGTCTGATAAGAACTCACTTATCAATAGACACAGCTGGAAAACCCTTATGTCTGTATAGATGTAGTTGTAAAATTCTCACTTCTGTATTGTTTTGTATGTGTATTTGCATGGTCTCTGTTAGGCTCTGTGATTATTTCTGTCTGCTGTATAATTAATTTTGTTGAGTGTAAAACAATTAAGGTGGTGGAATATAATTGATTAAATAACCATGTTACAGTATGTTAGGATTGGTTAGTTAAATTTCAGTAAAATGATTGGTTAAGGTATAGCTAAGCAAAACTCAGGTTTTACTGTATAGTCTGCAGTCAATCAGGAAGTGAAGGGGGGATGGGGGGTTGGAAACAGGGACTGGGGATGGGGGAATTGGGATCACCTTTTGCTAAAGGGGGAAATGGGAACAGGGGATGGGAACAGAAACAGGGACACAGGCAAGGCTCTGTGATGTCAGAGCTGGGAAGAGGGACACTAAGGAAGGAAACTGGAATCATGCGTGCTAGAAGTTCACCCCAATAAACATAAAATTGTTTGCGCCTTTGGACTTTGGGTATTGTTGCTCTCTGTTCATGCGAGAAGGACCAGGGAAGTGAGAGGGTGAAGGAATAAGCCCCCTAACAGGCAGTGTGGGGAGCTGAAAGCCCAGTCTCTCAGCTGCGCTGGCAGCTCCCTGCCAGGAGCCCAGCTGTCCCACAGGTTTGCAGGCTCCTGGTGTGCTGACCTGCCCCTCTGCTCCCCATTAACTGTCGGGAGCAGGGGAAGCCACCCGGGGCTTCTCCCCTCCCATTTCCCTCTGGGAGCCGGAGGAAGCAGCCTGGGGCTTCTTGCCCCAGGGGAGTGGTTTCTGAAGCCGCTGGGGCTTCTCACCACAGTTCCCAGGTGGGAGGGGAGTCCAGACGCCCAGATCTCCAGGGGAGTTGGGTTCTAGCTGCCTGGCTTTCTTGTCAATTTTATGGCTCCTGCTGATGTAAGGGATGCAGTGTTGCCCTAACTCCACAACATAAGCCTTACGCCTCTTGTGGAGGTGGAGTTATTATATCAGTGAATTGGGCTCTTAGGGCTTGTCTACATTATCTGGTGGATCAAGGGACAGCATTTGATCCAGCAGGGGTCGATTTATTGCATCTAGATGCGATAAACTGACCGCCAAGCACTCTCCCATCGACTCTGGTACTCCACCAGGGCAAGAGACGCAGGCGGAGTCAACAGTCGTCGACTTACCGCAGTGAAGACACCACGGTAAGTAGATCTAAGTACGCTGAGTCCAGCTACGTTATTCATGTAGCTGAATTTGCATAACTTAGATCGATTTCCCCCTTCCCCCTCAGCGCAGACAAGGCCTTATGTCAGTGGGAGGAAGGCTGTAGTGTGGACACTGACATAACTAAGTCGACATAGGCTGCCTTATGTTGACTTAACTGTATAGTGTAGACCAGCCCTTTGTTAGTGTGGTAGTTTTCACTTGAGAGCTTGGGTGGCTGATGGAGAATCCATGCCAGATTTTTTAAAATTTACTTTATAAGTTACTGCTGAACTTTTCCCCTTTATGAAGGATATTACAGATATGGAAATTTCCTGCAATGTTACTAAAAAAACTTAGTGTATTAAGGTTAACTATTAGTGTGGTCCTGGAATTGAATTGAATATAACCTTTGGGGGAACATGTGATGTGAGGGCTCGGAGTTCAAAGGAGTATACTGAAAATTCTGCGGCCAGAATGGACTTTTGGGACAATAAGTGTTAAGTGGATTTCCTGGGATACCCTAGGGAGAGGTTAATGCAAACTACCCAACTCCAGTTATGCAAAAACCCAGCCCGTTGAAGCTACACTCTGAGGAGAGGGTCTTTGTCTGATGTTTACCTGTCACCAAAGACCAAGATCAAAGGCTCCAAGCTGTATAAAGAAACAGCTTCTCTGCCTGACTTGGTTCTTGTTCTGAATCGAAGACAGTTATGAACTTGTAATCACAGGGAAAACCCAGTTGTAGGTTTTGAGGGACTGACACCTACTAGAGCCCAAGGCTGGAGTTGGGTAATCTCTGGTAAATTTTTTAGTATGCATGTAGGGTCTTTTATTGTTTTTAATCTGGTTTTTTTGTAATGCTTTCACCTTAAGAATAAACGTGTTCACTTATAAAGGACTGTGTGGTAATTTATAAGGGCTAACAATTGCTCTCTTCATAGTCTTTGGAGAGAAAGTGAAGAGTAGATGCTGGCCATTTAGGCAGTCTGGCTTGCTAGGAATATCAGTGTAAATCAGAAAGCCGTGCAGCCTTACCACCCAAGTCAGGAGGCAGAGAGACATGAGTCTCTGCCCAAGACAAGTAATGGCTAGGATCCAGTACTCTTTAAGTGGGTGTCCTAGGTGGATTGTGGAGGGAGAATGCGAGTGTAGTTGCCCTGACCTGTGAAAGAGGGCAAGAACGGAAAACTGAGGAGTAGCTTAAGTTACCACAGGGCACTACATGGCTCATATGAAGAATCTACTCACTGTTTACTGTAAAAAGAAGATTATAAATACAGACTGCTGGGTAGCTGTGATGGTGGATTTCCATAGCTGAGGAGCAGAATCCTTAGTTTGTTTCCTATAAACAGCACTAACCTCCCCTGAGTGATATCTTATCTATCTAGATTGTTGAAAAGGAAACAAGCTATACAGGCATTAAAAAGGGACTAAATCAGTACTTATTTCTTCTTTTAAGTGCTCAAAAACAGATATATTATAACATAACTAATATGAGTTCCCAAATGCAGAATTAGGTGACCTAACTTATATGTATAAGTAAGAAATTTAGACCCTGCATCAATATACTCCCTCAATATCCATATAACAAAAGTTGCATACCAGAGAGGGGAGGAGGGGAGAAATTAGTTCGAAGACTTAGGGCTTGTCTACACAATGGGGTAATGTGTGCTACACGGGTGTGATTTCTAAAGTGCACTAACATGTTGTGGCATTAACTGATTTGTGTAGATCCTGCGGCTGTGTACTAAACATTCCTTAGTGCACTTAGTATTACACAGCAGGTCTACAGAGACCAATTAATGTGTAGCATGTCAGTGAGCTTTAGAAATCACACCCCTATAGTATGTATTGCTCCTTCATATAGACAAATAATTATTAGGCTGTGCACATCTGTCACTTCTCAAAAATGATAAAATGCCAAATGTCTTCCAGTTTCAGTTTTGTGATTCTAATTTTAAATAAAATTAAGTGCCTAAAGCACAGTATACTTTTTGTATTATACCGCAGCCATGTTAGCTTTGGGTTAGCGAACAGGTCAGTGGTTTAGAATGTTTGGCTTAACACTGCTACAGGTTTTAGAATTGTACAAACTTTTTCAAAAAGTTAAATTATATACTATCTCACTGATTCTTCCCCTCCCATTATAATCTAACAAACACATTTTTTTTAAATTACCTTATTTGAAAACCCTTATTCTATGAAAGAGAAGAGTGAGGGCTTAATAGTATATACCTCTATAATTTTGTTCCAGACAGGACGGTGACTGGTAGCATCCCAGAGAGTAATGTGTTTGTCATGTCCACAAGTGAAAAACTGAGGTTTAGAGGGATGGATGGCTAGTCCCCATAGCTCATCAGTGTGACCCTATATAAATACAAACAGTTTCTTCAGATGATGGACAGTAACATTCAAGTTAACTCCTTTAACGAAGTTTAATTCTTCCCAATTAATATGATTAAAATTAGCTTACTGTCTAAATAAGCCTTCAGAAATTCTGCTGAGTTTTGATATGTACTTATTTGATCAGATTCTTTATTGCTGAAGTCACTGTGCTAGTAAATTAATTAAATAGTTCCGTATTTTCATAAAATTAGACAAGTTCTATTATTGCGCTTACATATTTTAAAACATTAATGTTTTTTATTAGTTTGCAAGGAAACAACTCACCTGGGTTATTGGAAAAAAGTCTCCGGATAGAGTGCCTTGTAGAACAAAGTTTCTAGTAGTGCCTATCAATACAACATCACCTTTCCCTTCTGCTACTGTTCTTATTGGACCAAACTGCTCTGGAATCTGTGATCATAATAGATAAACGGACTGGTAAGTCAAATGGTACAAAATGGTTTCTCAAGTGTTAATTTGTTTTTTTAAGTATTTATTTTAAGATATATGGCCTTACAACTGGATTTTTTTAAAGCAGTCACACAGCTCTGAGTCTTGTCAAATATAGGGCTATACAATTTAATATAAAAGAATATAGGACACCAGGGGCAGATCCTCAGCTGGTGCAAACTGTCATAGCTCCACTGACTTCAATAGAGCTACGATAGTTTATATAGTACTACACAAAAAGGCATCTACACTAATGGGACATAAAATCTGCGCAACTAAAAAAAACGGTTACTCACCTTTGTAACTGTTGTTCTTCGAGATGTGTTGCTCATATCCATTCCAGTTAGGTGTGCGCGCGCCACGTGGACGTTCATCGGAAGACTTTTTACCCTAGCAACACTCGGTGGATCAGCTTGGCGCCTCCTGGAGTGGCGCCACTATGGCACCGCCTATATACCCCAGCCGACCCAGCCACCCTTCAGTTCCTTCTTGCCGGCTACTCTGACAATGGGGAAGGAGGGTGGGTTTGGAATGGATATGAGCAACACATCTCAAAGAACAACAGTTACAAAGGTGAGTAACCATCTTTTCTTCTTCGAGTGATTGCTCATATCCATTCCAGTTAGGTGATTCCAACCTTACCTAGGTGGTGGGGTCGGAGTGAGATGTGGCAGAGTGCAAAACCGCTGAGCCAAGGCTGCATCATCTCTAGATTGTTGGACCAGAGCATAGTGCGAAGCAAAGGTTGGACTGAGGACCAGGTAGCTGAGCGACATATCTCCTGGATTGGTACATGGCCAGGAAGGCGGCTGATGAAGCCTGAGCTCTGGTAGAAGTGCAGTGAGATGGCCCAAGGGAACATGAGCCAGGTCATAGCACATGCGGTAGCTGCCGTCACCTAAGAGGAGACCTCTGGGAGAGATAGGTAGGCCTTTCATCCGGTCAGCCACAGCAACGAAGAGTTGGGCGATTTCCGGAAGGGCTTCGTCCGATTGATATAAAAAGCAAGGGCCCCACGGACATCTAAGGAGTGTAACTGCTGTTCCTGCCAAGATGAGTGAGGCTTCGGGAAGAAGACTGGAACGAAGATGTCCTGATTAGTATGGAAGGCCGACACCACTTAGGGAGGAACGCCGGATGCGGTCGCAACTGTACCTTGTCCTTGTGAAAGACAGTATACGGTGCGTCCACCGTTAGTGCTCGAAGCTCGGAGACTTGTCTGGCCGATGTAATGGCTACTAAGAAACTGTCTTCCAGGACAGGTATAGCAGCGAGCAAGTTGCCAACGGCTCGAACGGTGGAAGCATAAGTCTGCTTAGGACTAGATTGAGGTCCAGGTAGGGGCAGGGCGGCGTATCTGGGGTAGAGGCGCTCCCAGGCCTTTGAGAAATCTAGTAACTAGGACGGGAAAAACAACAGAGTGTCCACTCTCCCCTGGATGGAATGTGGAGATGGCCGTCAAGTGCACCCTCAGAACGATATCGCCAGGTCCCTGCTGCTTAAGGTGACGCAGAGTCAGTCCAAGATAGTGGGATCGAGACCTGAGAGGAGTAGTATCTGCGTTTCACACCCCAGGAAGAAACGTTTCCACTTGGCCAGATACGTTGACCAAGTGGAAGGCCTTCTGCTACTCAGGAGTAATAGTTGTAGCGTGGGAAGCTGTAACTCCAACGCTGTTAGCCGCAGCGAGCCAACCGTGATGGTGGAGGGCCTGCAGGTCGGGGTGGCGAAGATTGCCGTGGTCCTGCATTATGAGTCCGGTGGAGAGGCAGGGTAATTGGCTGGCTATGGACAGGTTGAGCATTGTGGTGTACCAGTGCTGTCTGGGCCACGCCGGCGCTCTGTCCCTGCGGAGTTTTATCAGACTTTGTGAACCAGCAGACGGAGGGAAGGCATAAAGCAGCCGGTGCTTCACGACATGAGGAAGCGTCCGAGATTGATCCGGTGCAGACCCTGAAGGAGCAGAACGGCGCGAGAGGCGAACAGGTCTATGTGGGGAACGCCCCACTTTCTGGAAGACCGAATGACTAAACATCTGGTCTTATTGACTATTCGTGGCAGAGGAAGATCGGCTCAGCTGATCCGCTAGAAGTGTTGCCGAACCCCTGGGAGAAAGGACACTACCAGGGCTATCGAGTGGGCTATGCAGAAGTCCCAGAGTCGGATGGTCTCCTGACAGAGCGGGAAGATCGAGTCCTCCCTGTTTGCTGATATTGTAGCGGAGTCAGGATGAGCTGTACCCTGACATCTGGTGGTGAATTTATGGGAAGTGCGGAAAGAAGTCGGTAATGTGAAGTCTCAATATTTGCATAGGCACATCCCAGCAAGGAGCCTGGGATGGTTATTTTGACAGCTCTGGAGCCCCAATTTCTTCATTATGGGGCAGGATAAATAAAGTGTTGCCAGCTGATTTAATGTGAATGAGAGACTACGAGACTGCTTATAACAGAAATGTCTCAATATAAATTAAATGACACTTGCTTAGATAAGGACATGGTTCCAAAACCAGTGAGTTGAGAGAGGTTGGGGACTGGTGTTGTGTATCTGATGGTATGTGGCCCCTTTTGAGGGCCTGGAACAACCATTGCATGTCCTCCTCTCTCCACTGTTAAAGAGTAGAAGCTATATTTGATTCCATTAGGAGTCTGTTCAGAGACTGCTGAGCTGAATTCATGTGTTGACCATGGTCACCAGCACCCAGGGCTCCCTACTAAGAGTGAAATCACTGAATAGAGCTGAACTGAGATCACTGGAGTGCTGTGTTAAATAGTGGGGAGCCTGAAGACCTATTGTTAAGAACTGGCAGAGGGGCGGACAGTTGCGCGTGTTAACAGCCATGGAACAGTGAGCGGAGTGAAGCGTTAGCATGGGCGGCTGCCGAGGAGCAACGGAAATTCAGCTGATTCTTGCGTCTCACTGTATACAGCAGATGTAGCTGGTCCTACCGTGGTGAAACAGGGCGATGCAGAACTTCACGGAGAGGCGGAGCAGTTGGCCCTGGCCACGTAAGGTGGCCCCTTAACACCTTTTTCTGTGTGGACTTCCCCCCATTTCCACCCAGGCTGGGGGGGTAAAGACTCTCACAGATAAACTCTTGAATTCTTGGTGGCACTGAACAGGTAGACTTTTGTGTTGGTTGGACTTGGGGTGATTGGACTTAAGACCCGTAAGGGGAAATAGACATTGCCAAACGTACTTGAGGGGTTTTGTTTTAGTGGTTTGTGTTTAACTCTGTTTGTGTGTTTCCCAATGGGATGCTGCATTGATTCCTTCCTTTATTAAAAAGATTTTGCTACACTCAGACTCTGTGCTTGTGAGAGGGGAAGTATTGCCTCCTAGAGGCGCCCAGGGGGTGTGTGTAAGTGTCCCAGGTCACCGGGTGGGGGCTCGAGCCGGTTATGCATTGTGTTACGGAAACAGAACCCTGGATACTGAACCAGCCTTGTTGCTGCCAACTCAGAGGGGCAGAAGGTTACAATATAAATACATGGCCGTGTTGTTGTCCTGTAAACACGAGACGCAACCGGCGGTAGATGCTGGCAGGAATGTCTGGCACGCCAGGTGGACCACTCTCAGCTCTCGACATTTATGTGAGCGTCAGCTCCTGTGCTGACCAAAGGCCCTGGGTATGAAGGTGTCCGAGGTGAGCCCCCCACCGAGAGATGACGCTCGTCGTCAGGGACAGCGAGGGTGGTGGTGGATGGAACGGTAACCCTGCACATACCAGAGAGGGTATTACCACCAGTCGAGGGAGCATTGGGTGCTCGGGGGAATGGTGACTATTGTGTCTATTGGTCCCTGCCCGGACGTAGACCGAGTTGAGCCCACGTTTGGGGGGTCGGAGGAGGAGCCTGGCATATTTGATCACATAGTACAGGCAGTCATTGTGCTAGGAGACCGAGACAGGTGCGAGCCGAGGTCGTCAGGACCGTTCTGCACACTCGAATGATCGTTGCATTGCCTGGATCGCGGATGGAGTAGGTAGGCCTTGGCTAGATTGGAGTCCGGGAGTCTCCTTGAACGTCAGCCTTGTGGGACCAGGTGTGGATTCTCACACATGAGCATCAGGCACTAAGCTGTGTGAATAGGTCCTTGCATGTCGATATCTGTCCATGACTCTGTGTCTCAGAGGTCTCTGATGAGCTATTCTCCAGAACGGGAATACGTGTATTGGACGTTGCAGAGATGTGGTGGCGACTACGGCCATGCACTTGTGTAACACCCTTGGGGCCGTGGAGAGGTCAAAAGGGAGGACCGTGAACTGGAAGTGCTGGTGGTTGGCTACAAAGCGAAGGTACCTCCTGTGTGGAGGAAAAATGGCAATGTGAAAGTACACGTCCTTCATATCGAGGGCAGCATACCAGTCTCCAGGATCCAAGGACGGGATAATGGTCCCTAGGGAGACCATGTGGAACTTCAACTTTATCATGAACTTGTTGAGGCCTCGCAGGTCTAGGATGAGCCTGAGGCCTCCTTTCGACTTGGGGATCAGAAAGTACCGGGAGTAAAACCCTTTGCCCTTCTCGTTTTGTGGCACCTCCTCTATTGCTCTGGCAAGGAGCGTCTGCACCTCTTGTAGGAGAAACTGCTTGTGAGAGGGGTCCCTGAAGAGGGACTGGGTAGGAGGGTGGGAAGGCGGAGATGAAACAAATTGGAGGTGGTATTCTTGTTTCACAGTGCGTAGGACCCAGAGGTCTGAGGTCAATTGGGATCACGCCAGGAGGAAGTAGGAGAGGAGGTTGGAGAAGGGAGGAAAAGGATCCTGTCCTGAAACTGGTACGCCGTCCTCGGGTGTACCTTCAAAAGGTAGACTTAGGCCCCGCTGGTGGTTTTGAGGAGCCATGGTTTTGGGCTCCTTGGGGTCCGGACTGGCATCTACGGCCACCCCGCCCGCGCCATCTACTAAAGTATTGCCTGTGTCTGGGCACAAAGTACGGGCGGTGAGTCTGGGGATGGAAAGGTCTGCGTTGGGTCACAGGTGTATGCATGCCCAAGGAGCGCATGATGACCCTGTTGTCTTTCAAGCTTTGTAGCCTGGGGTCAGTCTTCTCCGAGAACAGACCCTTACCGTCGAAGGGTAAGTCCTGGATGGTATATTGTAATTCAGGTGGTAAGTTGGACACCTGTAGCCATGAGATGCATCTCATGGTGATACCGGAGGCCAGAGTTTTGGCTGCCAAGTTGGCTGCATCTAGAGAAGCCTGGAGGGAGGTTCTCGCCACCTTTTTCCCCTCCTCTAGGAATGCAGCGAATTCCTGTCGGGAGTCCGGGGGAGTAGCTCTGTATATCTACCCACCTCTGCCCAGGTGTAACGGCTCAGTAGAGCTTGCTGATTTGCCACCCGGAGCTGTAGGGCGCCTGCCGAATACACCTTGCGGCCGAGTAGGTCCATTCACCTAGCCTCCTTTGACTTTGGGGCTGGCGCCTGTTGGCCATGGCGCTCCCTCTCATTGACCGACTGGACGACCAGCGAGGAGGGTGGACATATAGATACTCATACCCCCAAGAGGGTACCATGTATTTGTGCTTGACCCCCTTTGCTGTAGAGAGGATGGAGGATGGGGACTGCCATAAGGTGTCTGCATTAGCCTGGATGGTCCTGATAAAGGGCAAAGCCACCCTAGTGGGGGCATCTGCCAACAGGATGCTCACTACAGGGTCCTCGACCTCCGGGACCTCCTCCACCTGGAGGTTCATGTTGAGTGCTATCCTGAGGAGGTCCTGATGGGCTCTTAGGTCTATTGGAGGCGGCCCCGAGGAGGAAGTCCCTGCCACTGCCTCATCTGGAGAGGAAGAAGATGAAACGCCAGGGACGAGCGGGTCTTGTATGGCCTCTTGCTCCTGCGGCAGTTCCTGCTCCAGTGGCACCAGGGAACCCGGTGGGTGCAGTAGTGGTTCCTCCATCCCCGGTGGAGGAGGACAATTAACCGTGGCTTCTGGTGCTCGGTGCTCTGCTGAAGCGGAGCAAGCCAGAACTAGCAGGGCACCTTGGGCCTGGTGGTACGCCCAGGTGTCCAAAAGGACCACTGGTGAGGTCCTGGGTCCTGAGACTGGGCTTCTTGAAACACTCCGGTGGGCACATGGGAATCGCGATCTTTGCCATAGTAGCTGTCCGCGTGGGAGGACACCGACGTATGCCTAGATGGCCATGGAGGAGCGGAGAAGCCTTGTGCGGATGTTCCAACGGACCTGGCTCCCCTCGGTATCGGGGACGGGTGCAGGGATGCATATCGAGAGCGGAAACTGCGACCAGGCCGGTGCCGGGAGGTCGACCGAGATCTCGAATCCCAGCATCATGAATGGCTTCGGAAGGCACGGTGCCTGGAGCGGTGCCGTGAATTGGAGCAGTGCCGCGGGTAATGAGCTGGTGAACTAGAGTCCAAGCGGTGCCCTGAGTCTGACCAGTGCCATGTAGAACGGTGCCGGGACTGCGAACGGCGTCGAGAGCAGGAGCGCCGTCTGGACCTGGAATGTCTGCGGGACCGCGATCATGAACGGTGCCCGTCAGCTGCGCCGACAGAGGGTGGTCTAATCAAGGTCGGCTTGCCTATGGATTGGATTACCCTCACCGGCGGTGCCGGGAGTAGAGGCAGTGCCGAGTCTGTCAGGGCTATCAGGTCCCTCGCCGCTGAGAACGCCTCTGGCGTGGACGGCATGGTGAGCTCTACCGCGGCACGCGCCAGGGAGCTAACAGATGCCGGACTCGACGGCCCTTGTGGGACCGGAATTGATGGTGCCGATTTAGTCGGTGCTGCAGCGGGTGTCAGCGCCGGGCGGTCCGACTTAGGCATACTCTCTGACTGCGGTGCGGTCGGTGCCAAAGCAGCAGGAGTCTTGGCCTTTCTCAACCTCGGGGAGACGGAGTGTCGTTGAGCCGACTTTGGTGCCAGCGACGTTCGGTGCCATGAGTCCTTGGACATACCGGTGCGGTCCGGTGCCACGGAGGCGCTTCTGCTCACCAACTGACCAGTGCTCGGTGATGAAAGTGGAGGGGTGAGGGCCGCCTCCATGAGGAGCTGCTTAAGTCTGATGTCCCGCTCCTTTTTTGTTCTCAGCTTGAAAGCCTTGCAAATGGGGCACTTAGCTGTCAAGTGCGATTCCCCGAGGCACTTCAAACAGGAGTTGTGAGGATCTCCTGTCGGCATCAGCTTGTGGCAGGCTGAGCACGGTTTGAAACCCAGTGAGCCGGGCATGGGCTCCGGCACCGGGTGCAGAGAAGGGGCTAGTCCCCAAACCCCGCTAACTATTACTAAACTAACTATGGTAGTAAAGAAAAAACGTATAACTATATATAAAAAAAAAAAAAATTCCCCTCTCACCCCTATGGGTGGTATGTGTCTTCCTCAACCTCGGGTCCTCTACCAGAGGCCTGGGAGTTTGAGGGTTCTGCACAGTATCTTAGCTGTTCCTAGCACTGCACTCTTCTGGACAGAGAGCTCTGATGTTGTTCCTGGGATCTGTTGGAGCCACTCACCCAGCTTAGGAGTCACAGCCCCGAGGGCTCCTACCACCACTGGGACCACTTTGGCCTTCACTTTCCACATCCTCTCTAGTTCCTCTTTCAGGCCCTGGTACTTCTCCAGCTTCTCATATTCCTTCTTCCTGATGTTGCTGTCACTTGGCACTGCTATATCTATCACCACCGCTGTCTTCTGGTCCTTGTCTATTACCACGATGTCTGGTTGATTGGCCAGTACCTGCCTGTCCGTCTGGATCTGGAAGTCCCACAGAATCTTAGCCCTGCTATTCTCCACAACCTTCTGTGGAATCTCCCATCTGGTCTTGGGAGGGTCTAGCCCATACGCTGTGCAGATGTTCCTGTACACAATGCCAGCCACTTGGTTGTGCCGTTCAGTGTATGCTATAAAAGGATTAAAACTATATAACTATATACACGATAACGAACGAAAACGACGAGTAGCTAGGGAAGTGGAGGTCAGCTAAGCTGAGCTCCACTGTTCCAACGACCGACACGGGCGGTAAGAAGGAACTGAAGGGTGGCTGGGTCGACTGGGGTATATATCCGGTGCCATAGCGGCGCCACTCCAGGGGCGCCCAGCCAACCCACCGAGTGTTGCTAGGGTAAAAAGTCTTCCGATGAATGTGCACGCAGCGCGCCCACACCTAACTGGAATGGATATGAGCAATCACTCAAAGAAGAACCAAGTAAGTCAGCACATGAAAATGTTATGTTTCCTATAGCAGTTAATTCAGCCACATTTTATAAACTGTGAAACATTAATATTGGATCAAGTCTTTTTGTATACAAAATCCTTTTCTTTTTTAAAGAAATTAAAAATCACTAAGCTGCTCTTGGAGGTACTGACAGGTTTTGCATAAGTACAGCATCTATTGCTTCTGCAAGTGTACACTGCACCCAACTTTCTGCTTCCTAGAAGACTCCGGTGCAATCTGGTGCGTAGAGCTCAACAATGTGGAAAATCTGAATAGAATAAGTGATTTAATAATAAGACACTATAAAAAAACATTATTGGGGGGAGAGGGGGCTGAGAATAACTGAGCAGGAAGTCTGAATATTTTCAGTGGTTAAAGTTAGGGAAAGCCCAACAGCAGGTGCTCTTACTTGATTTAGAAAACTGACACACCACCCAAGTTGCCAATGCATGTGCAATGCCTCTACAATATCTAGTACCGTTCACGCACCAGAACATATAGTTTTCCTCTGATCATGCTCTTTACACAATGTCTAAATGGTCACATAACTCTATTTGCTTTTTCAGATGTAACATATGCACTCACTGGGACTATTCTCATATAAAGTTTGAATTTGCAAATTCCTACATAACAGCTCAAGAAATTTCAGTAAAAAAATGTTAAAATTCACCGCTGGACTAAGACCAAGCATGGAAAGTAATAAAAACCATCATCAACTCCATCATGGTTTTGGAAAATAAGAAGTGTGAAAGTAGTTTAGTATTTACTATTCCCAAGCGCTGTAATAACCTGAAATTTAAAAATACCTGTCACTATTAATAATTTGACAAAGAAGGGCAGAATTTATATAAGCAAAATTTAATTAGGAGCTTTCCTACCAACTAATGGATGTATTAAATTAAAAAAGATTGTTTAACAAATCAGTTAATGTATCATTTTAGTGATAAGAATCAGATTCTATTTATTGATTTGACTGGGACTGCCACAGAATGAGGAGTCTTAAACAAGAGTACTGATTTAAGGAGCAGAGTTCATAAGAAAGTTCTTTTTAATTTTCCACTTAAAGTAATAAGTAAAATTTAAAGATCAGTAATATCACCTCAGTCTTGTGAAGTTTTTGATAATTCCCATTCCAAGATATTAGTTTTCTGTCTTTTCCACCTCCTGATACCAGTGTACCATCTCGCAGCATACAAAGTGCAAAAATGCCACCCTCATGGGCTCCTTGAAGTGCATAGCTTATTCTATTTGTACCTAGACATAAGGAGAAAAGAGTTTATTACTGAAATATTTATTTCATTGGATAATTTTTACTTTATTTTTCACAGCAACCTCAAGTCTGGAGTTATAGTCAATGGTTACATGTGTCATAGCTCGAAGAGTAAATCTCTTAAGTGGCATGTACCCAACTATGTTGACTTACAGGTTTTACTTGCAATTGAGAATCGCAATGATTGTGAACGACAAGGAGAAAATATTAACAATTCCTTATTTAAACTTACATTTTCCAGCCAACCATGGCTAACTTTTTTTAAGCAATCCTTACATCTTAAAAAAGTGAGAGGCCAATATAAGTTAAGAAACTGATATTGTTTGTTTGCTTTTTAATCATGTTTATTTTAACTGCAGATAAATTGAATTTGTTTGGATCATAACATTCTTCTCTGTTTCCTGTTTTTAAGAGAGGAAAAGCCTTCCACTTAGGATATTATAAGAAAGTAGAAGCAATATTTGCCTTCAAACAGCAGCAAAAATCAGAAAATCTGCAGCACAGAGATGGGGAAGGAAAAAACACTTGTGCTTGTCCCCAAAAGAATTAGCCAGGTGAGGCAGTCTTTGCAAGGGCAAATATTCCCCCTGCTACTACCACCTTCTCCCACCACCCAAAAAAGATTTAAAATTGTCTGTGGGGGGAAGAAGAGTGCTGCCGGCCATAGGAAAAACTAGTGGGCCAACTAGCATGAACTCAAACTGACCTCCTGAGAACTGCGCTCCCCATGCAAAGCCACTGGCTGCTGCCCGCCCACCTGTTTTCCCCTGCTCCCTTTCCAATCGCACAAAAGGATAGCTGGGAGGAAGGGAGAGGAAACAGCTGTGTAGTTCCTAGCCCAGACCGTCTAACTCCATTTGGAGTGGATGGGTATCAAATCTCTTGCTTTGAGGTATGACTGGTGGAGATCTGAGGAAAGAGAAGAGAGAGAAAGGAGCTGAGCTACAATACTATTTCCTCTGTCTTCCCCGACAGCAGTACAAAGAGCCTGCGAGGAGCAAAAGTAGAAGCAGAGATGGGCTGACCAGCAGCACTCAGGTGGGCAAAGTTCTACAAGAGTAGATCATTGAGGTTTCAGTTCATACTGCCTTGCCTGAGGATTTCACCAACCCTCCCTCCTCTGCCCTACAGAGTTGATTTTCAGTCTCTTGGGATATGGAACAGAGGTGCCTATGACCCATATCCCATCTCCTTTTGCTGGCAGATGCTGTTGGGGGGTTCTCCTCCCCCATTGTCCCCCCAACAGTAAATACCCTTAGGGTATTGTTGCTCTTTGTCTTCATGCAAATGCTGCTGCCTGAAGCCTAAGACAGAGGTTTTTCTTTCTAGAAATCACAAAAACAGAGAATTAGTGAGGGACCATGAAGCTATCCACAATTGTTTTCTTAAAAATCTGAACCACTCTGTTTACCTCTCACATTTTATTAGAGAATGAAATTGAGGGAGGTGGTGTTTCTTTCATTAAAATTGTAGATTCAGATTAATAAATAGTGCAAATAGAGCAACAGCATATTGTCATTTTTAGTTGTTCTAATTGTTCTTTTATAAAAGCACTGGAACCTTTTCAGGCCTACTACTATTGTGACACCTCAAATAGTCTGACAAGGGGTTTTTGTTAATTTTTAAGGGACCTGCTCTCCTATCAATACACAGCCATAACTTCAGTAGTACATGTGATCACCATATGGAAACTAGACCTACAGTGTTCATACTGTAGCTTGTACTTATTTTGATTAAATAAAAGAACTTTTTCTGCCACTTCTCGTATTTGTCAGTAATATCTGTAACACTCTGCATAACAGTTTGTTTTTATTTTCATCTTGGGTTCTGCAATTTAACACTTGAAAACAGAGAGCACATTACATTTCAGTTTGGTGCTACAACTGTCAAACATGCAGCTGCTAAAACCTGGGAACAGAAAATCAAATTCTATTTTATTAGACTTTGGCAGAGGCCCCCAGAGAAGCCAAGTTTATCCTTGTTAAAAATGTAGTAATTTTGCCTAAAAATTCACAGCAACATCTTTAAAAACTGTTACTTACCTGTACAATAATTATTGTTCTTTGAGATGTGTTGGACACCATAGGTGTATGTGTGCCCAATGCATTCAAGTCAGAGATTTTTGCCAGCAGTAACACTAGGTGGCGCACATGTCCCTGCTTGCCTGATGCTCAAAGTCAAAGGCCACGTCTAGACTACGCGCCAAATCGGCGCGTTAAAATTGATTGCTCGGGGATCGATGTATCGCGTCTAATCTAGATGGGATATATTGATCCCTGAGCGCGCTTATATCGATTCCGAAACTCCACCAACCCCAACGGAGTTCCGGAATCGACATGGCGAGCCGCAGACATCGATCCCGCGCGGTGAGGACAGGTGAGTAAATCGATTTTAGATATTTGACTTCAGCTACGTTATTCACGTATCTAAAATTGATTTTACCCCGTAGTGTAGACCAGCCCAAAGGCATAAAAAAGGTGTAGATGCTGCCTTCCTCTACATTCCTTCACACCCACCATCTAACTAATGCCCAAAGTAGCAGGAATGATGGGAGGGTTGTGGAATGCGTATGTGCACAAAACATCTCAAAGAACAACAGTTACTGTACAGATAAGTAACTGTTTTTTCTCCTTTGAGTGATTGTGTACATATACATTCTACTATAGGTGACTCACCAGCAGTTCCTTATAGGTGGTGTAACTTCAGATTATTTGAAGAGAGACTTCAGTGCTGATTTGCTGAAACTGGCATAATTCCAGGAATCTTGAGTGATAGCATAGTCTCTAGAAAAGGTATGTATTGACAATCACATTGCTGCCTTGCAGACATCCTTTATCAGGATGTTACCCAGAAAGGCTGACAAAGTGAATTGAGGCCTAGTGGAATGGGCTGTTAGTCTCAGAAGAGGAGCAATCTCTGCTAGATTATAGTAGAGCTTGATACAGTCAGAAATCCAGAGAAATATGCACTGATCTGTAACTGGATGCCCATAATTCTTTCAGTGAAGGTTACAAAGTGTCTAAGAGACAAACTAAAAGACTTTGTGCAGTCCACATAAAAGGATAGAGTCCTCTTAACATCCAAAGTATGATGCCTTTCTTCAGCTTTGCTAGATCTCAGTTTTGGAAAAAATCCTTGAAGATGAAAGGTTCAACAGAGATGGAATGTGGATATTATATGAGGCATAAACTAGTAATGCCCGGAGCTCTGATACCCTTCTTGCAGACCTAATTGCTCCTAGAAACACTGTCTTTATTAGTAGGAATGATAACAAAGTTGGTGCTAAGGGCTTGAAGGGGGAAATCATTAAACAGGACAAATCAAAATTCAGATCCCAAAAGAATACAGGATCAAAATGGGAGGGTACATATGAATGAGGCCTTTTAAAAATTCAGACAAGAAATGCAAAAAAATAGCCCTTCTACTGGCGAATATATTGTGGAGATGGAGGATAAATATACCCTTACAGACCTGACAGAGAGACCACACAATTTCAACTGCAGCCGGTAGTCTGAAATATGCCTAATTTCCACCCCACTTGGTGACAATTGGTGGTACTCAACTCAGGCTGAGAACCTTTTTCATTTTGCTGCTCTGGTTATGTCCATTCTGCTGCATACCAAAATGGCTTGGACATTTTGGGAGCCAACTCCCTCCTCCTTGCTCAACCAGAGATCATTCACGCAAACGAGGTAAAGTGACTGTAGGTTGGAGTGCAGGAAGTTGCCTTGTCTCCTTAGACAGAAGGTCCCTGATATAGGACAGTGTACCACTAGTGTCTTGGTCAGTCTGGAGCTCTAAGGGTTAAAGTCACTTTGTCTCTTTCTAGCTTCCGGTTCACCCCCGGGGTGACCGAGACAGGAGGAAATATGTACAATAGAAGACCTGACCAATAGAAAAGGAAGGAGTCTGTCAAAGAACCTGGACTGTGACTGCTCTGGAGCAGACTGTCCTGCACTTGTTCAGGCTGGTCACAAAGAGGTCTATTATCAGATAATGCCACTAATGGATAATCTGATACAGAATGTCCTTGTGTATTGACCACTTGTGATGATCTATAAAGTTCCTGCTGAGGGAATCTGCAATACTATTCCTTATCCCTGGGAGGGATTGGAATCTGCAGGATATTTAACAGTTTGTGCAGGTTGTTTTGCACAAGTTCTGCATGCACTCCTAAAGAAGCAGCTACTCTCCTCATGAGATCTTGAAAGATCTTGAAGTCTTCAGGTGGAGGTAAAGTTGACTCCACTGTGATAGCCTCCTCTGGAGAAAAGGAAGAAAGGCAAGGAGGAATATTCAGAGGTTCCTCCGTTGATACCTCTTGGTCTGTGGATTCTGTCAAGGGGTGACCTTGTGGTTTCATGGAACTTCACAAGTAGCTACAGGAGCTGGAGAAGGTGACTCCTCCTGGATTGTGTAGTTGGTGGAGGTCCAGAGAGCCTTGGAGACATCCACAAGGCCCACGTTTTTGTAGTGCTCATGGTGGAGGGCACCATACTGGAGCATCTTTATTAGTGTAGTGACTTTGATCCCTGGGTCGCATATCCCTAGAATAAGACCTGCATGGAGATCTGAAAGACCTTAGAAATAAAAGGTCTATCATGGTCAGAGTCCAACAAGCAGAAAATATAACTCTCCTCAGTGAATGGAAGAGTCAGTCCTATGCCCAGACTTCCAATACCCCCTGGAAATACATCATGTTGCCCCCAAAATACTGACATTGAAGAAGTACCCAACAGTGCCAGAGGGGGCAGACAAGGTGAACAGAATGGTGAAAGATGAGGTGACATCGACAGTGCTGACGTGTACTGGACTGAAGATGCAGAAGCTGTAATGGGAGGTGCCTGAAGAGCTGATGGACCTAAGGGAGGAGCAGACAGGGCTGAAGCAGCTGCAGCCAGAGTTGGCTGATGCAGCAGAGGTAAATACAGTAAAGGGAAGCACAGTAAATCTCTTGCCACATGAAAGGCTTGTGGCATTGACGGCACCAACAACAGAAATAAGTTTCCAGCCGGGGGAGCTGGTACCAGATCCAACAGTGCCAGGGTTGAAGATCTGTCTGGTAACAGAGATGGCACCAGTCCCAATGGCCCTGCTAGAGTCAATAATGTCATCTCAGATGGCACTAATGTGTTGGTGCTTGTGCCCACACCTTGCACCACAGGACTTTTTGTGAGATTAGGAGTGTGGCCTATCAGCCTCAGAAAGTTTTGAAAGCTTTGATGAAGCCGCAAGATAGGAAGATCTAAGCTTTGGAGCTGTGACAACCAGAGAGGCACTCCTTGTGGAGGACCCCTCTACTTTCTTGTGATCAGGGTCAGGCTCTGAAGAGGAACACATCATCTTGTAGAGGAGATGAACCTTCAGACAGAAATCTCATGGAGAACAGGGAACTGATTAGGCGAGACATGCAGAGGAGAAATTCCCTAATGTGGAAGCAGAAAAGCAAGAAAAAAAGGAGGATCTGGAGGTAGATGTCTTTAGACCATTTAAGGATTGGGCGAAAGGAGACCCTAACCCTAACAACGGGAGAGTTGTAGGAGATGCTGTTCTCACCTTGCTTTCAGTTGATAAGGATGGAATGCTGACTTAAACAGAAACCTTGAGATAAGGTAGCGTCTGGAGAGAATTTGTATAAACGAAGGATAACCGTTAGCCGTTGATGTATGTAACGGGATGTATGTCTTATACTGCTTGTAGGGAGAAGATCTGCTTAAGGTCAGGGGACCCCCTGTCCGACCACAGTCTTCCCTTGCAATTGCTCATAATAAACTGTCTCTGACTTGCTGCTAACAAACGCAGAGGGAGGATTGTTTTCTTCTACACTAACAAATTAGGCAGCTTTTATGTTTATCAGTGATAGGGATAACAGCCCTGCATGTGGCACACTGTTTAAATCCAGGGTATTTCTGCATGGCAAAAATCCCTAAAATCACTGTCAGCTAATTGCTATACTATAACCATAGTAAATGAATTATAACTACAGCAGCGGCACAGGAGTCAGCAAACAGAGCTGTAAACAGGGGAGTTTGAGTGGGAGTTTGCAGGGGGAGTTTGGGGAAGACTAAGAGAGGCAGGCAGAGGATCAGACAGGCTAGTGAAGGGAGTGTGCCATGTTTTAGCAGTGTTTTGGTGCTTGTTAAGGGTTTGTTTTAGTGTGGGTGGTGGTGTTTTGGTTTGGTTTTGTGTTTCCCAGATTTACAGGATTTAGGTGAGAAGGCTATGACAGATACAGAGGTAGCAGTGGTAGTGACCCAAGCAGTGGAAGACACAATGAAGATGACTGGATGTGGAAGCTGAGGCATGTACATGATCCTGGAGGGCGTACCTGATAAGAGTTTCGTCTGCATGAAGTGCTGCCTGATAGAGCTGATGGAAAAAAGATCCGAGGACTGGAGATGCAGGTGGAGACTCTGGTTGAGCTTAGAAGGGGGTTCAAGCGGATGATGGAGCAAAGACATGAGGAGTCTGAACGGAAAAGCGCAGACTTGCAGATGGAAGCAGGACCAAAGAACTCTGAGGGTAGACTGCTAGGTGAGGAAAGTGGATGATGGAAGCATGTGACTAAGAGAACTAGGCAGAGGAAAAGACCACTTATGAAGGAGAAATAGAGCTCAAGAACAGGTTTGCGGAGTTGGAAAATGAAGACAGGGCACAGCAGGTAATCGCTGAAGGTGACAGGGCAAGGAAGAAGAGAAGAGCAGCTAGTCCTATAAGGAGAGGGGAAGAGTCAATGGAGATAACACCAAACATGAACCCCGGGAGCATACGGGATGGGTTGCGGAGGACTGCAAGAGTGAATAGGAATCGAGAGGACTTGCAGCCAAAGGGAACAGGGGATAGACCGGAGAACTGTACCATCACCAGGAAAAGGCAGGTCTACATGATAGGAGACTACTTACTGAGAAGAATATACAGAGCTGATCCAGAGCTGATCCAGAGAACTGAAGGATGTGCTGTCTGCCGAGTGCTATGATACGGGATGTGGACCTGAGGCTGAAGAGGATCCTAACGGGAGCGGGAAAGAATCCACTGATTGTCCTTCACGTGAGAACGAATTATATGGCTAGATTCTCACTGGAACGTATCAAGGGAGACTATGCCAGGCTGGGGAAGATGCTTAAGGAAATCGAGGCTCAGGAGATCTTCAGTGGGATTCTGCCTGTTCCTAGAAAAGGGTAACAAAGGTGTGACAAGATTATGCGATCAATGGATGGCTCAGGCAGTGGTGCTATAAGGAGGGCTTTCTGATGAATGGCCACGGGGAGGCATTCATGGACAGAGGACTGTTCTCTCGGGACAGACTTCACCTAAGTAGGGAGGGAAATAGACTTCTAGGATGGACGCTGGCACAACTGATTAAGAGAGCTTTAAACTAGGAATTGGGGGGAGATGGTTAGGAGATCTCCAGGTAATCTCCACACTGGATTTTAACCTTGAGAGGGAAGAAAATGAAGAAAGAAAGGATACAGCCGTGGGAAGGAGAATGGACATAAGGAGGAAGGGCAGTATAGATATCAGTGTAATAGATGATACTAGTGGTAGTATATCTGGGCCTAATCGGGTAAAGAATGTGAGTGAAGCCAAACAGCAAGAATTAAGATGTTTGCACACCAATGCGAGGAGCCTAGGTAACAAAATGGAGGAACCAGAGTTACTGGTGCAGGAAGTGAAACCAGATATTATAGGGATAACAGAAACATGGTGGAATAGTAGTCACAACTGCAGTACAGGTATTGAATGGTATGTGCTGTTTAGGAAAGACAGAAATAAAGGCAAAGGTGGTGAGTAGCATTGTATATCAATGATAAGGTAGACCATAAAGAAATAAGAAGGGATGGAATGGATAAGAAAGAGTCTGTCTGGGCAAAAATCACATTGGGGAAGAAAGCTACTAGAGCCTCCCCTGAGATAGTGCTTGGGGTGTGCTATAGACCACCGGGATCTGATTTGGATATAGATAGAGACCTTTTAAATGTTTTTAATGAGGTAAATACTAATAGGAATTGTGTGATCATGGGAGACTTTAACTTCCCAGATATAGACGGGAGGACAAGTGCCAATAATAATAATAGGGCTCAGATTTTCCTGGATGCGATAGCTGATGGATTCCTTCACCAAGTAGTTGAAGAACTTACAAGAGGGGATGCCATTTTAGATTTGGTTTTGGTGAATAGTGAGGACCTCCTAGAAGAAATGGTTGTAGGGGACAACCTTGGTTCAAGCGATCAAGAGCTAATTCAGTTTAAACTAAATGGAAGGATAAACAAAAACAGATCTGGGACTAGGGTTTTTTATTTCAAAAGGGCTAACTTAAAAAAAATTAAGGAAATTAGTTAGGGAAGTGGATTGGACTGAAGAACTTGGGGATCTAAAGGCAGAGGAGGCCTGGAATTACTTCAAGTCAAAGTTGCAGAAACTATCAGAAG
>NC_133772.1:129806779-129817006 GCF_003597395.2 Chelonoidis abingdonii | reverse complement strand
GGCCCTGGGGGGTTTTCACCTTCCTCTGCACCGTGGGGCATGGGTCATTTGCTGGAAGATTCCCTGCACCCTGAAGTCTTTAAAACATGATTTGAGGACTTCAATGACTCAGACACACGTTTGATACAGGAGTGGGTGGGTGAGATTCTGTAGCCTGCATTGTGCAGGAGGTCAGACTAGATGATCATAATGGTCCCTTCTGACCTTAAAGTCTATGAGTCTACATACAAAGTGAGAAATTGTCTTTCTAAGCTGGCTAACCGAGGCTCAAGAGTGATGGAGAGCTCCAGTTCTTGCCATAAGAAGGAACTGAGAAGGAGGCAGCAATCACACCCCTTTTATGCCCTTGGCTATAACCACAAGGAGGGCAGGGTTGCATGTGCTGCCTAGTGGTACTGCTGTGAAAATTATCTGACTCAAATGCACTGGGCACAGATACACTTACAGTGGAATGTATATATGCACAAACCACTCGAAGGAAAATAAACAGTTGTTCTATTTCAATATAGTACACAATGCACTATTATAATCTGTCTTGTCTTACCCTTTCCCCAAACTAAGATGTTTCCACTTGAGTCTCCTGTAATTGTATCACCATTTTCAGAAAAGGTCACACACAGGACAAACTTTGGCTTCTCTTGTTTCTGTATGGTAGAGAATTAGTACATTTACAGCAACACACAGTCCATTCCTTTTAGCTGTATATATTTAATTCAATTTAGTCCTAATATTAATACTGTAATACTTTCTTTTTATTCATCTGAAAAAAAAAGCAGGAGCTAGTACAGGCTTTCAGAAATTAAGTTCTGCAAACACTGTCAGAAAAGCTTGAGATTTCTTTGAAAAACAACGAGGAAGTTCTGTGAGGCATAGGTGCTCCAGGTATATTTGTTCTGGAGGTAACAAATGCATCTGTAATACTTTCTCAGCTTAACAGAGGCTATCCTTAAAAATGTATTTTAAAAATGAAAACAGAAAATGTCAAGGCACATATTTAAGAGTTTCAACTTTAATATGTTTATAAATTTACAATTATTTGAGTAATTTTCTTCAACTTGGCTTGCTTAAGGAGACAGATTTTAAAAAGTATAAGCCAACCGGAACATACATAGCTCACATGCTTTATACTGCAGCATTTGAAAAAAAATTAGCCCAAAGAAAGGGAAGGAAGCAGTGAGAGGGAGACATGGATTTTTTTTTCTGAATATGCTATGTTTTGTGCACAGGTCCAGAGAAACTCAGCTAAAGGGCACAGGAACATCCAGAAGTTACTAAGCATGCTCAGCAGCTGTTTGTGAAGCTGCATAAGATGTTTTCATTTAGGGCAAGCAGTTTTTACTCCTGGGGGAAGTCTGCTCCAAAAAATTAAAAATTCTGCACATACTATTTGAAAATTCTTCAAAATTCTACATATTTTATTTGTCAAAATAGCTCAATATGATCATGCCAGTTTCAATTATTTTGGTAATTTATTTTAAAATATCTGTCAGCAAGTATTTTACAGACCAAAAATAAAGAGTTTGGTAAAAAAAAATTTGACAAGTGAATTCCTTACTAGGCATATTAATACAGAACTTAGAGTAATTCATTTAAATTATAATACAGAACAGTATTTTGTAGAAGCAGTGCAAGGTTTGGGGGAGTCAGGGGTTATGGAAGAGCTGAGGGAGAGGGAAGGAGCCTAGGAGTGAACCTGGAAGGGTGTTCGGTGCGGGTGCGAGAAGGTTTTTTGGGCAGGGATTGTTAGGGAGTTGGGAAACCTCCCCCATGCAGACCCTGGCTGACCCCAAGCCCCTCCTATTCAATCAAGCACATCTGCCCGTCCCCACCCTCCTATCTCCATATGTCTCTGCAGCCCCTCTCCCCCGTCCCTAGGCTCAATTCTATCACCCCACTAGCTCCTGAGTCCATGCCCCAGTCTGTCCTCTCATTAGCCGTTCTGAACCTCAGTCTATGATCCCTCAGAATCCCTGTGTGCTTCGCTCTGTCCTAGCCTGGCTCCATGGGCAGGATGCTCTGATGAACTTCTGCTCCTGGAGGAATTCTGCAGCACTGGGCAGAGAATTTTTTTTGCCCCACAGAAAATACATTCTGTTCCAGAAGTGATGTAGTTCTGAACTTTTCCCACCAGGGGTCGCTATGATGCCAGAACAGCCAGCTGCATTGGGCAAAAGGTGGAACAGCAGAACTTCTTGAGCAGAATGTATTTTATGCGGGAAAATACAACATGTGGACAGAGGAATTCCCCCAGGAGTAAGTTTTGCAGGTCCCACGCATACTCATCATTTGAGAGCTTAGTCAATCAGAGCTAGGGAGGAGGGAAGGTTATAGATATAGAAGTTAAAGACAACCCTATGGCTGACTGACTGTGGGCTCAGCAGGACGAAGAGAAATGTCTGCTGTGAGGGCTGGCTAACTCTTTGGATATAGGCTATAGATTTCTGTTTCACCAACAGCTGAGTAAACCAATCTGCTATTAACTCAAGTACTGGAATGCTGCTAGCTGTAAGGATCCCCAGACTTTTGTATGCTGACAAGGCTTTGAAGCATTCAGAAAAGGACAGAGGTGCTGCCATTCCTCTCAGACTCTGAAGAATCCAGGTGACACAGACTGCACATTATGACCACTATCCAGAGATTGAAAAGTTATCTCTGAAAGAATATCAGAGGAGAATATGTATAGTAAAGTACAGAAATGTAAATGTCATTTTAAACCCTTTCAATTAAATATATGTAACAGCAACGAAGAGAAGAAGTCTGTATAAGGATTTACTACTTAATGTAGGATTGTCAAATTATTAATTTTTTAAATTAATTGTGAGATTAAAAAAATAGCCATGATTAATCGCAGTTTTAATCACACTGTTAATCAATAATAGAATATCAATTTAGGTTTATTATATTTTTAGATGTTCTATATTTTCAAATACATTGATTTCAGTTACAACACTGAATACAAAATATACAGTGCTCACTTTATATTTTTTTTATTATAAATACCTGCACTGTAAAAAAGAGAACCAAAAGAAACAGTATTTTTCAATTTATCTAATACCAGTAATGTAGTGCATTCTCTTTATCATAAATGTAGAATTTTTTTTACATAACTGCACTCAAAAACAAAAAATGTAAAACTTTAGAGCCTAAAAGTCCATTCAGTCCTACTTCTTGTTCAGCCAATCACTAAAACAAACAAGTTGCTTTACATTTACAGGAGATAATGCAGCTCGCTTCTTATTTACAATGTCACCTGAAAGTGAGAACAAGTGTTCAGATGCCATTGCTGAAGCTGGCGTTGCAAGGTATTGTGACAGACCCAGACCAGTGTGGTACAGGAGTCTGGTAGAGGCAAATATGCTGGTCACTGGATGAGTAGTTTTCTGTTCCCTGAGTGACCAGAGGAGGGGCTGCACTAGAGTAATCAGGAACCTGCTAGAACCAATTAAGGCAGACAGGCTGATTAGAACACCTGCAGCCAATCAAGGCAGGCTAATCAGGGCACCTGGGTTTAAAAAGGAGCTCACTCCAGTCAGGGAGGGAGGAGCCAGAGGAGAGGAAGTGCATGTGAGGAGCTGGGAGCAATAGGCACAAGGAGTGAGAGGCTGTGCTGCTGGAGGACTAAGGAGTACAAGCGTTATCAGACACCAGGAGGAAGGTCCTGTGTTCCTGATGTGAGGAATAACGAAGGTGTTTGGAGAAGGCCATGGGGAAGTAGCCAAGAGAGTTGTAGCTTGTCATGCAGCTGTTACAGGAGGACTAATAAACAGCTGCAATCCACAGGGCCCTGGGCTGGAACCCCGAGAGTAGAGCGTGGGCCTGGGTTCCCCTCAAAGCTCCCACTCCTGATCAGACACAAGGAGAAGCTTGATCCAGACTGTGGGGAACCACTGAGGAGGCAGCATCTGCCAATAGTGAAGCCGAAGGACCCACCAAGGTAGAGGAGGAATTTGTCACAATGGTGGGTAGTGGTGTGCACAGTCGGGGCAGAAGAAGGAGGTGATTTTAAAGAAAAAAAAAGTGATGGTTTATTATTTATTTATTTCAAACAATGGATGAATTAGATGGCACTGAAAAGCTACCGTGGCCACAGAGGCTACCCGGCGGCAGACTGCCAACAGGCAGTGCGGCTGCAGCAAGAACTAATTGCTGCTGATGAAGTTCTCAAGACGGGTATGTTTGCGGGAACTGGTAAACAAGGTAAAGAGACGGTTACCACTTGTAATGTTGTTCTTCGAGCATGTGTGCTCATATTCCATGTCCAATGAGGAATGTGCGAAGTGCGGTCCGCGTGACGTTCGTGCAGAAGATTTTACGCTAGCAACACGCGGTCAGCTGGTGCCCCTGGTGGCCGCCTGCTATGGCACGAATATATCCCTGCCGACCGTGCTCTCATTCCTTCTTGCCGGCTATCGACACTTCGGGGAAGGAGGCGGGTTTTGGAACGGATATGAGAAACACATTCTCAAAGACACAGTAACAAAGGTGAGAACCATCTGTTTCTTCTCGAGTCGTGCTCATATCCATTCCAATTAGGTGATCTAGGCCTACTAGGGGGGGTAAGTGAGATACTGCAGAAGGCACAACTGCTGGCCGAAGGTGCATCGTCTCTGGTTGCTTAAACACAGGGCATATGGGACGTAAGGTGTGATGAGACCATGTATCTGTCGATATATTTTCCTGATAGGTCTTGATAAGCAAGGGGCCGACGAGGGCTGGGCCCTGGTTGAAAATGTGTCGGCTAATAAGACCGCGAAAGCATGAAGATAATATAGCAAGTCGGATCACGCTGTTACGTCAGAAAATCTCTGAGAAGCAGACGGTGGCATTCATCGGCCGCCACGCAAAAGAGTTAGGGCATTTGCAGAAGGCCTCGGTTGGTCGATAATAGATGCGAGCGCCCTAACGACGTCGAGAAATGCAACTCGCGCTTTGAGATGGTGGTTTGGGGAAGAAGAGGGAGAATTATCCTGTGAGATGAAAGGCGAGAGTACTTAGGAGATGCCGGATGTGACGTAACTGACTGTCTCTTGTGGAACGGTATGGGGTCACGCATAAGCCGAAGCCTAGAGACTCTCCTGCCAATGTTGATGGTACAAGGAAGGCTGTTTTTCCAGGAAAATATAGGAGTGGAGAGATTGCCAAGGGCTCGATGGGGACGTAGTTCGCAGGACTAAATTGAGTCCAGGAAGGGGCGGCGTGTACTAGGGTTAATAGACGCTCCGGCTGGAGGAATCCTCGGAACCATAGGGTGGAAGAACGGATGAAGTACTTCTCCGGGTGGAGAAGTGGAAATACTGCAAGTGGACCGGAAAGATCAGATAGTGAGGCGTTAGCTTGGGTTAAGATACCAGAGGTAGTCAAAAGTGGGGGGGACCTCCTAGTTTCAGTATAAGGGACAGCCATGTAGGTCTGGATTGTAAAAAGCACAGAGATCTAGTGCACCTTATAGACTAACAGAGCGTTGAGCATGAGCTTCATCTCCAAAACGTCTTTAGTCTAGTAATGGTGCACATTTCCGCTGCTGCTTCGTAGGTGTGACATTCAGCGTTTGAACACCAGCCAGGAAAACATTTCCACTTGGCAAGTAAGAACGTGGAGAAGGTTTGCTGTACGCAGGAGTACTCTTGCCAGGGTGGAAAGGTACTCGACTGGTGAACCTGCGGACCACGCTGTGAGATGAGGGTTTGCAGGTCTGGTGGTGAAGCCTGTGGTCGCATTCAATCTGATGATTGGGGCAGGGGGATGGGTTGGTATGAGTGGCAACAAGTGGGTAAGTGTGTCGGGCATTCAGGCGCCAGGATCAGGGACCCGTCCTGTGAACTGAGAAGCGTGACATCGGAAGGTGGAAAGAGTAAAGCAGGGTCGTTCGCTGGCAAGAGATTAGGTGGTCCGATAAGCCGGGGCGACGACTCTTGGAAAGGAGCTGAATTGACACTTCCTGTTGTGCGCGGTGAAGGGAAGAGGCTATGTGGGGAAAGCCCCACTTCTGTGAATGAATGTAATATGTCGGGGAGTGACATCGTGGGAGAGAAGGATTGCTGAATGGCGCCAAGTTGCCGGACCTGGAGAGGACCTTCTATAGAGTAGGCTATGCAAAATTCCCACAGTTGGATCGCCTCCTGACAAAGGGGGGAGGATCGAGTCCCTCCCTGCTTGTTTATGTAGTGCATTGCCATTGTGTTGTCCGTAAGCACTAGAACACAACGGCCCTGCCGATGTTGTTGGAACGTCTGGCACGCAAGATGGACTACTCTCAGCTCACGGACGTTTATGTGCAGCGCTACCTCTTGAGATGACCAGAGGCCTTGCGTGCGACGATGGCCTAGGTGCGCCCCCCAGCCAAGAGACGACGCGTCCGTCGTTAGGGATACTGAGGGCTGTCTCGGTTGGAACAGCATTCCTGCACACACCAGGGAAGGTGTTAGCCACCAGTTGAGGGGGCCTAAAACGCTCTGAGGAACGGTGACGACCATGTCTATGGCGTCCCTGCCTGGGCGGTAAACTGAGGTGAGCCAGGTCTGAAGGGGCGCAGGCATAGTTTGGCGTGCTTGGTTACAAAAGTGCATGCGGCCATGTGCCCGAGAAGGCTGAGGCAGGTGCGAGCCGAGGTCGTCAGAAAAGTTTGGAGGCTTTCTACAATCGAAACTAGTGCCCGAAACTGGGGCAGTGGAAGGCAGGTTGTTGCGAGTTTGGAATCTAGAATGGCCCCAATGATCTTTGAGTGGGCACTAGAGTAGACTTCTCTAGATTGATCATCAGGCCCAATCGCTCGAATAGGTCCGTGATGATGGCAACATGCCTGGTGACATGGGCCTCGGAGGTGCCGCGAATAAGCCAGTCGTTTAGGTAAGGAAAGACGTGTATTCGCCGACGACGGAGGAAGGTGGCCACTACAGCCATGCACTTTGTAAACACGCGCGGGGCGGTAGAGAGGCCAAACGGAAGGACCGCAAGTTGAAAATGTTGATGATGCACCATAAACCGTAGGTACCGTCTGTGCGGAGGGTAAATGGCGATATGAAAGTATGCATCCTTCATGTCGAGAGCAGCGTACCAGTCTCTGGGATCCAAGGATGGGATGATGGTCCCCAAGGACACCATGCGGAACTTCAACTTCTTCAGAAACACGTTGAGTCCGCACAGGTCCAGGATGGCTCGGAGACCTCCTTTTGCCTTGGGGATTAGGAAATATCGGGAGTGAAATCCCTTGCCCCTGAACTCCTCCGGTACTTCCTCTATAGCTCCGATGGAAAGGAGCGTACAAACCTCTTGCCAGAGGAATTGCTCGTGAGAGGGGTCCCTGAAGAGGGACGGGGAGGGAGGGTGGGAGGGAGTGGGTGAAATAAATTGGAGGTGGTATCCAAATTCCACCGTGCGTAGGACCCAACGATCCAAGGTTAATTGGGCCCACGCAGGGAGGAAGGAGGAAAGGCGGTTGGAAAATTGAAGGGGATCCTGGGGAAGGACTGGTACTCTGCTTTCGGGCGCACCTTGAAAAGTTCGGTTTGGGTCCCGCTGATGGTTTGGCGGGACCGTTATTCTGGACCCCTTGGGAACTGGATTGCCATCTGCGGTTCCCACGACCACGCCTTCTGCCAAAGTCCTGTCGTGGCCTGGGTGGTGGGTAAGGGCGCTGAGGCTGGGTACGGAAAGATCTTTGTTGGGTTTGCGGAGTATGCATCCCAAGGGAACGCATAATGACGCGATTATCCTTGAGACTCTGGAGTCTAGGGTCCGTTTTCTGAGAGAAAAGGCCCTGTCCATCAAACGGAAGGTCCTGGATAGTGTGTTGCAGTTCAGGAGGTAGGCCTGACACCTGCAGCCACGATATCCTCCTCATTGTAATTCCTGAGGCTACGGTTCTGGCCGCCGAATCAGCAGCGTCGAGTGAGGCCTGCAGGGAAGTCCGAGCCACTTTCTTCCCTTCCTCCAGAAGGGCCTGGAATTCCTGGCGGGAGTCCTGTGGGACCAGTTCAGCGAACTTACCCATCGACTGCCAGGTATTATAACTATATCTGCTGAGTAGGGCCTGTTGGTTAGCCACCCGCAGTTGGAGGCATCCGGCAGAGTAGACTTTACGACCCAATAGTCCATCCGTCTAGCCTTCCACGATTTCGGGGCCGGGGCTTGCTGGCCATGGTGCTCTTGCTCATTCACAGATTGAATGACCAGAGAGCATGGAGGAGGATGGGTATATAAGTATTCATACCCTTTAGAGGGTACCATGTATTTCCTTTCCACGCCTCTGGCTGTGGGAGGGATAGACGCCGGAGATTGCCAAATGGTGTCCGCTTTGGCTTGGAAGGAACGGATGAATGGCAAAGCCACGCGAGTTGGCGCATCCGCCGACAGTATATCTAAGACTGGGTCTTCCACCTCCTGGACCTCCTCCACCTGGAGATTGATATTTAAGGCGACTCGCCTCAGAAGGTCCTGGTGGGCTCGGAGGTCGATCGGGGGCGGGCCCGATGAGAAAGTACTGGCTACTGTCCCATCTGGTGAAGAGGAGGATGAGAGTCCCGGAACAACTGGCTCATGCAGTGACACCTGTTCCAGAGGAACATCTGGGTCCAGGAACACTTGGGGGTCCGGCGCCAGAGCAGATTCGTCTGTACCCGCTGGAGGGGGGCGGCTAACAGCGGCCTCTGGTGCGCGATGTTCCGACGGGGTGGAACGAGATAGTACCGTGGGCTCGCCTTGGGCCTGGTGATATGGCCAAGGCGTCCAAAAAGACCACTGATGAGGTGCTTGTTCTGGGCCCTGAGCCTCCTGGAGGACACGGCTGTGCATCTCTGAATCCCCGTAGGCGGCACTATCAGCGTGCGAAGACTCTGATGGGTGCCGTGATGGCCATGGCGGAGCAGAGAGCACGTAAGGAGGAGCCCTGTGTGCAGGGTACCATACGTCGTGCCACACCGGAGAGCGGTACTGGGAGTCGTACCAGTGCCGAGAGGGTGACCGGGACCTGCGACCAGCGCGGTGCCAGGAGGTCGACCGGGATCGTGAAGCTCTACGGTGAGAGCGGCTGCGGCGTGAACGGTGCCGGGAGCTGGACCACTGTCTGGAATATCGGTCCGGTGAGCGGTATCTTGAGCGGTGCCGCGAGTACGACTGGTACCGAGAAGGGGATCGGTACCGGGACTGCGAGTGGCGCCTAGATCGGGACCGGTGGTGAGATTGAGAGCGCTGGCGAGACCTCAATCTTGAGTGCTGCCTGCCTGCGGCGTCGATGGAAGGTGGCCTGACCAGGGCAGGTTTTCCTGTTGATGTAACAACCCGCACTGGCGGTGCCGGGGGTTGAGGCAGGGTGGGCTCCGTTAGGGCAATGAGTTCCCTCGCCATCGAAAAGGTCTCTGGTGTGGTGGGAACGATAAGCTCTACCGAGGCATGTGCCGGGGAGCTGTCATGCACTGGACTCGACGGTTCTTGCATGGCCGGAATCAATGGTGCCGAGATTGCTCAGTTTTGGTTGCTGCTCAGACGGCAGTACAGATATTGGAGTCGCAGGAGCTTTGAGCTTTCTGGCATGCGGGGAGAGGGAGCAGTGCCGGGCTGGCTTCTGGACCAGTGACGGCTGGTGCCGGGACATCTTCGCGGTGCCGGCGCTCTCCGGTGCCGACAAGGCACTTTCTCCCCGGCGCTGACTGTGTGGCACTCGGTGCTGAAGACGGAGGAGTGAGGGCTGCCTCCATTAGGAGCTGCTTAAGGCGAAAGTCTCACTTCTTTTTTGTCCGCGGCTTAAATCACTTGCAAATCCGGCACTTATCTGCAAGATGGGATTCCCCCAGGCACTTTAGGCAGGAGTCGTGAGGATCTCCCATTGGCATCGGCCGCCGGCAGGCCGAGCACGGTTTGAAACCCGGTGAACCAGGCATGGGACTGGGCACCGGGAGAGGGGAAGGGGCTAATCCCCAACCCTCTGAACTATATACACTAACTACGTCTACACAAGGGTATTAAAAGTATTAACTGTAACTATAAAACTAAACTATATACACAATAAGTACTAGAACGAGTGAATAGCTAGGGAAGTGGAGATCAGCTAAGCCGCACTCCACTGTTCCAATGACTGACATGGGTGGTAAGAAGGAACTGAGGAGCGGACAGGTCGGCAGGGGTATATATTCGGTGCCATAGCGGCGCCACGCCAGGGGGTGCCCAGCCGACCCGAGGCCAGTTTAAACCCACTCCACTGTTCCAACGATCTGGACACGGGCGGTAAGAAGG
>NC_133772.1:129721138-129803372 GCF_003597395.2 Chelonoidis abingdonii | reverse complement strand
GAACTGAGGGGCGGTTGGGTCGGCAGGGGTATATATCCGGCGTCATGGCGGCGCCACTCCAGGGGGTGCCCAGCTGACCCACCGAGTGTTGCTAGGGTAAAAATCTTCCGACGAACGTGCATGCGGCGCGCGCACACCTAACTGGAATGGATATGAGCAAGCACTCAAAGAACCTCATTTATGTCAAAGCTAATGAAGGACCTCTGTACGCTGCTCCACATACATACCCTGAGAACTTCAGTCTACCATCCGCAGACAGATGGGTTGGTAGAAAGCTTTAACTGAACCCTCAAGGCTAAGATACAGAAGGTGATAAGGATTGGGACACCTTACTACCTTATCTTATGTTCACTATCCCGGAGGTACCTCGGGCCTCAACTGGGTTTTCCCCCTTTGAGTTATTATACGGGCGTCACCCTCGTGGCATACTAGATATCGCCAAAGAGATCTGGGAAGAGGAAACCAATGAAGGGAGAAATATAATAGAACATGTAATACAGATGTGAGACCGGATAGCCTGGGTCACCCCGATTGTACGGGAACATTTGGAAAAGGCACAGGAGGCCCAGAGAACCCATTACAATCGCCAGTTAAAAGTCCAACAGTTCCAACCAGGGAATCAGGTGATGGTGTTGATACCCACGGCAGAAAGCAAGCTTCTGTCACAATGGCAGGGACCCTATGAGGTGGTTGAACCCTATGAGGTTACTTCCCATGGGGGAAGTAACCTACAAGGTGCGGCAACCAGGATGCTGAAAACAAGAACAGATTTATCACATCAACCTTCTGAAACCCTGGCATGCACAAGAGGCATGCATAACTGTCCAAAAAGACCTAAACCAGGAAAACAAGTCTTCCAAACAGATGAGAGTGTCTCCCGATTTAACACCAGACCAAAAGAATGAGGTGTCTGAGATGATCTTCCGGAACCAAGATGTGTTGTCGACAAAACCGGGTCGAACAACCGAGACATATCACAACATCGTCAAGAATCCTGGGGCCAGAATAACAATGAGGCCCTATCGGGTACCAGCGGCCAAAAGGGAGGAAATAAAAGCAGAAGTACAAAAAATGCTGGAGTTGGGGATCATTGAAGAATCCCACAGTCATTGGTCCAGCACAATCGTGCTTGTGCCCAAACCTGATGGCATCACAAGGTTTTGCAACGACTTCCGGCGACTAAACGAAGTATCCCAGTTTGACGCATACCCCATACCTCGCATAGATGAGCTAGTGGACCATCTGAGAAATGCCCACTATTTGACTACACTAGACTTGACACAGGAGTACTGGCAGATTCCCCTGGCAGAAGACACAAAGGAAAAGACTGCATTCTCTACACCAGAGGGTCTTCTTCAATATACTCTCCTCCCTTTTGGACTACATGGGGCCCCAGCTACTTTCCAGCGCCTCATGGACAAGCTATTATGCCCGCATAACAGTTAAGCTGCTGCCTGCTTGGACGATGTGGTCATTCAAACCCCAGACTGGGAAATCCACCTAGAGAAGGTGGAGGCAGTCCTTGATACTTTCAGGCGAGCTGGCCTTACAGCAAACCCTGCCAAGTGCACTGTAGGGTTTACAGAGGCAAAATATCTTGGCTACATTGTGGGAAAAGTCTGGTAAAACCCCAAGTGAACAAGTTGGAGGCCATCCAAAATTGGCCCCAACCACATTGCAAGAAACAAGTCCAGGCATTCCTAGGTGTAGTGGGGTATTATTGATGATTTATCCCCCACTTTGCTACAAGGGCAAGCCCCTTGACAGACCTAGTGAAAGCCCGTGGACCTGATCTGGTGAGATGGTCTGACGCAGCAGAGGAAGCATTCACAGACCTACGGACTGCCCTCTGCAGTAACCCCGTACTGATAGCCCTTGATTAACGCAAGGATTTAATCCTGCAGACAGATGCATCACAAGTAGGTCTCGGGGAGGACGACACTCCAATTCTCTACCTCAGTAGGAAACTCCTTGAGGGAACAAAATATGCAAGTGGTGGAGAGAGATGCCTCGCTGTAAAATGGACCATGGAAGCATTGCGCTACTACTTGCTCGGCCAGATTTGTCCTGTGACCATGCCCCTCTTCAATGGATGCAGAGGAACAAGGAGAAGAAAAACACAGGGTGACCAGTGTTCTTCTTCCCTCCAAACCCTTTCCAATCCAGTGTGCAACACAGAGCATGGGAGGCCGTCACGGCAATGCGATGGCTTGTCACGTGTGCACTGTCTGGCTTCCCAAGTCCCAACCCCTTGGTGTTGAACAGGGGGGAGGGATATGTGACAGATTCCAGACACAGTGGGGGTACGGAGTCTGGTGGAGGGCAAATATACTGCCACTGGAAATGAGTTTTTTCCTATCCTGAAGTGACGCAGAGCAAGGGCTGCACTAGAATAATCAGGAAGCCTGCTAGAACCAATTAAGGCAGACAGGCTGATTAGATCACCTGCAGCCATCAAGGCAGGCTAATCAGGACACCTGGGTTTAAAAAGGGCTCACTCCAGTCAGGGGAAGGGGGGACCAGAGAGAGGAAGTGCGTGTGAGGAGCTGGGAGCAAGAGCACAAGGAGCTGAGAGTGAGAGGGGTGTGCCTCTGAGGACTAAGGAGTAACAAATGCGTTTATCAGACTACGGGAAGAAGGCCTGTGGGTGAGGATAAGAAGGTGTTTGGAGGAGGCCATAGGAAATTTAGCTTCCTAGGGAGTTGTAGCGTCATGCAGCTGTTACAAGATGCACTAATAGACAAGCTGCAAATCCACAGGGCCCTGGGCTGGAACCCGGAGTAGAGGGCGGGCCCGGGTTCCCCCCAAACCTCCCAACTCCTGATCAGACACAGGAGGAGTTGATCCAGACTGTGGGAAAGATCACTGAGGTGAGCAAATCTGCCAATAAGCACAGGACCCACCAAGGTAGAGGAGGAACTTTGTCACAGTATTTATATGTCAGATATGCTAAACTTTCTTATGCCCCTTTATGCTCAGTCCTGAGATTTAACTCTGTGTAATGCTTTCTGAAAAGTCCTGAAAAGACAGAAGTCTGGCCTGTGCTTCAGCAAGGAGTTAAACTGAGGTGCAGAAAAAAGGGGAATGTAATATAGTCAAACATAATAGAATTTTAGTAATCCATCCCCGTTACACACACATTATGCATGCTGACATTTCTTTATGCAGTTACTTTGATTGCACATTCAAGTCAGATAATTTAAACAAGCAATGGTTAACTAGACACCATAGTAGCCATCTGTACACATTGCAGAAACATTTTATTTGTGCTTGCAACTGTACTAACTATGCATGCAAATGGAAATGCAAAAACCAAAGTGGAGTTCAGACCTACTTTTTTAAAAGCAAGACCTTTAAGTAAAAATGATATTTACAAAATAGACTAAGAGTGGAATGTCTAGCTTTGTCTCGTTTTGAAATATGTACGTGTAGCACTTTAGATCTGAAAAGAACATATAAGAAAGAAAATTCATGTTCACATAAATTTGCAACTCAATTAAGTTGTATTTCTCAAATTACCCATGGGGAAAAAAAAACTCTACCACCTTTGGGCTCTGGCCAAACATGGAAACTTTCAACCCAAAAGGAATTTGAGAAAATTAAGAGAAAGTGAAAACAAGAATGTAGAGGCTAGAATGGAAAGCAGATTTTGACCTTCACTGTAGTGATAACTACCTAGGATTGCTGCATGCTATGCTAAGGTACTGTAATAAAATATTACAAATGCTGTACAAAATACAATATTATAAAACAGCAGGTTTAATTACCACATTGTTTTAATTCATTCCAGCCTTAAATAAACTTTATTGCTGTGTGCATATAGCATTGCTATAAAAGAAAAGTTAGGAGCATATACTACTTTACCTCAAATAATCCTTGCTTTTTAATAAGGGAGTTCCCTTCTAACGTCCAAAAGTAAAGGTGTGATTTTCCACAGGTAACTATTATATTTGTGTCTGTAGGATGAAAATCTGTTGCAAATACTGCCTCATTAGAACACTTGAAATGAAAGAAAGAAACAATGTATCAAAATTTAAAATACAGCTAAATCAAAATGATTAATTTAAAAGTGTTTTCTTGTTAAACAAATTAGTCAACTTATGATACATAATTATGTTCCATATTTGGATTGAAATTTTTTTGCTGATTTTTTACTTTAAGTGACAACAGACTGATATAACAAGCATTTGGATAAAATGTCTTGAAGGAAAGAACTGAAGTGAAAACGTTTTCTAATGTCTAAATATTTGAAGCATGTCTTCAAAACTGTGTCCGATATTCTTAAGAGGAAGCTCTCAAATTAAAATTTGTTTACAGCATTTTTCTGTATGTCCTCTTATACATCCCTACAGTTGCTTTTTAAAATTTCTTAATAAACTCTAAATTATGACAGCAAAGCAAAAACCAAGACCCTTTTCCTTCCCTCCCTCCCAAAAGCCCCCCACATTATTTTCAACCATGAGAAGAAATATTTCTGATATCTGTACTTTAAATTCTTTGTCCTTTATAAATGAAAGCACTAATAAGAATTAAAAGGTACAGAAAGAAATTTGATGATAAAAGTTCAGATCTACATACAAGCAAGCATTTTATTGCATAAAATATCTTATTGCAACACCTTGACATCTGCCAGCCTCTCTTCCTTCTGCCAGTCCCATACAGAAAGCACATGGTCATTTGAATCATCCACCGAACAAAGGTTACTTCCTCCATTCTGAAGCAAAACATTTTAAAAGTCATTTATAAAATAATTGAGAGATGCGTAGGTACAAATCTAAAAGTTATTAAAAACTACTGCCTAACTGAAAGTGAAAAATTTTATTCTACTTTCAATTAAAATCTTTAGATCCAAATCCTACAGACTGAAGTAAACTGTGAAGTTTTGCTTGAGTAGTACAAGATTTAGCTCTCAATTTTTTCAGAATGCTGTGTATATGAAACTTTAAATAATGTAACTATACTGTCAGCGCACAAATACTTTATGCATGCATTTACTTACAGACTTAGAAAAAGCAATGCAGGTGACAGCACGGTCAAAAAAGCCCATCCCAATGATATGCAGTGTATTCAAAGTAACAGAATCCCAAACACGTACATGGGGTGGTAATTGCTGTAAAAAATTAAAGCAGAAGCAACTGAAAAAAAATGTTGGGAAAGAGTATCAGCACTTTTTAAAATTTGAAAATACGTGAAAACCCATGTTAGTAACATTTAATATCATTATTATTGGTAACACCAATATAGTTCTCCTGCTGTATAATGACAGATGGCCTAGAAAATGACCCAGTAATATCCATACATATGCCTAGTCATTGTGATTAATTCGGCAGGGCAAAGAGCATCCTCCAATCCCAGGTGCCCAGTAGTAAGTGAGAGGTGTTAAGCACCTTGCAAGATCAGATCTACAATTAGCCCATTTCATGTCCTGCTCCAAGGTCACAGAGTCTTAACTGCAGCAAACAATATACTGTTTCTAGCTGGTATCAAATGACTAATGCACAATAAACAAAAACAAGAAAATCAGTTACTGGCTGATTACTTTCAACAACAGTGGAAAGCTGGCCATAGAAAAGGACTTTATTATTAGTCTCCCTTTTTAAAACATTGGTCAGAACCATCTTTGTTTAGCCTAAAATCAATTCCATATATGAATAATTAAAATTATTTTCATGTCAAAAGTACACGTTTAAAGTTCTCTCCTAACAATCACTTACAGTATTACAAAGATAACAGAAAACATTGCTCAATATGATGGAGACTTAAATGCTCCTTAAATCCACTAGAGGGCAGTCCTTGTAAATATGTGTTGATTAAAAATATTACCTCAAAGCAACTAGAAAGAATTGCACAGAATTTATTCTATGTATACAATAGACTAATAAATGAAGGCCAAATTCTAAAATGTGTGTGTCTGTGTGTGTGTGTACCTTTTAAGTTAACTGATGTTTTAATGCTGTATCAGGCCCAATTATTACTCTTGATCTCTTATTGATCATTAATTAATAAAACTACCCCTTAAAGAAAACTCAGCTTCTTTCAAATAACAGTGTGGATTATTTTTAAAAACAAGACAAACACAGCTATCAAAACTTTGGATCTCATGGTCACATATTTCCTCTGGAGCCCACCTCCAAATCTCCTCATGATCTCTGTAAGGAATGGAGATGGAGAGTAAGAGACAGACAGACGGCATCAGAAAATGGAACTAGCTGATGGAACTTGACAATTCCATTGGCTACCTTGGCACCATTCAATTAGTTTCTGTCAAATTAAGACTATAATGCTTTGCATTTTTAATTTTTAAAATTCAAGGGTGATTTAACTACTGCACAGAGGTAATATACCACTAACTACAATACAATAATATGTCTTGTGAAATAACTGTAAACAAAGGTTTGCTCACTTTTCCATCCTTAGAGGTACCTGCAACCTGACCCGTTGCTATGGTGATCCGGTCAGGATGGACAGCTAGGCTGGAAAAGAAAAAGTTGTCAATCTTCATATTTAAAGCATTGAGGATATATTGTAACATCCAAATGCCAAATTCCATGCAGACTAAAACAAGAGTCTACAGAGTGAGTCTTATTACTTCAGTTACATAATTCCATAATAAGAATGTAACATCTAAAAATTGTATCCCCAAAATAGAGACAAAACTACTTTCATGACCTTTTATTCCTAAACTCTTCCATCACTACAACTCAGATTCTAGAACCAGTTAGTGATTCGTTTGTGCCCTTCCAGTATCTTAACATACAGTACAGTAGTACAGTACTACTTGGTTCTTTTTTATCAACTTTAGGCTTCAATTAGCCTTCACCTTGCTCTGGAAAAATACTATTGTTATCCACTTCAAAATTCTACAAGGGTTCAAATTTTAGGTCAGTGAATCTAAGTCTCAGAAACAGAATTCCAGAACCAAGAAATTAAACCATTTGACCCCTAGAATTAGCTGTTCAGATAAACAAAATGTACTCAGCAATTACCACTGTACCCAAGAGAAGAGAAATCATCAATGTATTGTTTAAGACAAGAGCAAGCAATATGCAAATACATTAATTCTTCTTTCACTGTAGCTCCTTCTCACTTAGTCCTGGATGCAGAGTGCCAAGCAAAATGAACTTTGACAGCTAGGGGATAAGGAATTCACTCTACTTTCAATACAGAATATTATCCACTCTCTAAAACCCTGAATGCTTTGAAAAATTCAAAGTAGTAGGAAAGTTTGAACAGTTAATCAAAATCCAAGTTAAAATCTCACTGCAAAGCCACTAAGCTATGCAATGAATTCATTTCATGGAGTATGTTCATGTCCCTATGTAGTTAAGGTTGCAACTAGATTCCATTATCAGTACTATTTTTAACCTCTTATAGAGGCAAACAGGTGTTTCATAATGCTTAATCTAGAGAAATGTAGATTAAGGAAGCTAGAAATACTTTTCAGCATGACTGTATAAATGCTAAGAGGAACCTTAAGAATTAACAAAGGTCATGACCAAAATATCTTAACAACAAAGACATAAGGGAGGGGAATATAGACAAACAGACCATAGAACCTGAAGGTAAGCAGGTCTAACAACAAAGTCAAACATCTACATCTTCTGCCTTCTCTAAGTATGTAAAGAGAGACCTGTTATGGGAACCAAACATAGGGAACTGAAACTGCACTTTATAACCACTCTGTGCCAGCACTTTGTTCGGACCTAGAATAAAAAGCACATAAATACCATGGTAATAGATGGACTAGAAGTAGATCTTATGGAAGGAAATGCAGAGTTATCAGATGAGCCAAGACTACAGGCAGTCTCTTAGGTAACAAACATCTAACACATGAAGATTTAGAGGTTAAATTACTAGAATTCTCGTTTCAGAGAGGAAAGAACCATTAATTAATTTTTTTTAAAAGGCAACATTAGCATTTCCCAGAACCCCATTTCTATAAGAAATAAGAATGTTTTGGAGACTTACCACTTCACATCATCATTGTGACCAGTGTAATGTCTCTGAAGTTGTTCTTCAACATTGTATAACACAACTACTGATGCAATGAAATACACAGTTTCACCCGTTGGAAGTAGGTATAGGTTACTGCGACAGTCCCGACCCCTATACCCAAAGCTAGCAGGCTTGTTAAGAAATAACACTACTTCTTATGAATTAAGAGACTGACACATGGAAAATAACATATTGTAGCCCCTTCTGTACAGTGAAAATATACCAGATCCCTGAAAACTTGGAAGTGCGGGCAACATACTTTCATGGCAATTCCTGGTGCCTTTACTAGCCTTTGACATTTGCGCAAACTACCAGCTTTGTTTCAAGTGCACTCATTATTTAAATTGATTGGTTATATGAAAGAATCATTTGTGCTGGAAGAGAACTCTAGTAGATCATCTAGTACCACTCTCTGCATCATATCAGGATTGATTGCCTTATCCTTTGTTCAGGGTGATTGACTCATTATCCTCATCATTTACAGTTTCATATCCATCTGGATGGAAAAGGCTGCATTATACATTTCAATTAACTGGTACAGTATTGAAAAGGCAGTGGGCCAGATCCTGATGCCAGTCACATGAGTGATAAACCAAATTAAGTCCAGTGAAATAACAGGAGTTAAGACAGGTATAAACCTGTGTAAATGAGATCACAATTTGGCCAAATTAAGTTGTCTTACTCAAGTATGTAATAAACAGGCATCAGGGGCTAAATGGGAGGATATTCCCAGTTGGTCCAGTATGGAAGAAAGGGGTTGTATTATGGAAAAGGTTGACAACCCCTGACAAACAACATTAATAAAACACATTGCTTTATTTTTCCCCAGGCCTTTTAGTATATACAATTAGATTGCAAGCTTTTTAAGGCAGAAATAATGTTTATAAAGTACAGTATAAATCTACTATGGTTTAGAAGTGATTTTTGATAATAAAAATAATATAGAAATGTATACATATTTTGTCCTCTATTCATTATGGGCAAGGATGGTTTGACTCTGCTGTTCAACCATGCATTGATATGATGCAGGAAGTAAGGCCAAAATTTTCAAACTTGGGTGCCTAAAATTAGGCAACTAAATAAAGGTTTCCTGACTTTTCAAAGGTGCTGAACTCTTGCACCTCCCACTGACTTCAACAGGACTAGTGAGTGATTGCTAAGCATTTCTGAAAATACAGCCACTTGTATTTGGGCACCTAAATATGTATTCAGGAACCCAATTTTAGGCTACCAGATTTGAAAGTTTCAAACAACACTCCATTAAGTTTTTTGAGATACCCTAACTGTAAAGTAATAAAGAAGCATGCATGAATGAAAATAGCAAGTGTCTCTCTTACAGGTGACTTATTGGTAATGAACAGGAAAACTAAAAGCTTCCTATTTTTAAGAAAACATTATCATTGGATTACAGGACACCACTTTATTGGCTTAATCTTCCTATTTGTCTGTATAAAGTCTGATCCTGATCCCATTGAAGTCAATATCAAAACTTCCATAGACTTCAACACAGTGCTGTAACAAGGGCGAGGCGAGTGAGGCACTTGCCTCGGGCATGCAAAGTGGAGTGGTCCAGCTCTACCGCAATCGCCCTCGCTTCAGCAGCAGCTCTACCACCACTGCTTTTTCGATGGCAATTCGGCAGCAGGTCCCTGAGCTTCATTCATTCTTTGGCGGCAATTCGGCGGCGGGTACTTCTCTTCGAGAGGGACTCAGGGACCTGCTGCCGAATTGCCACCAAAGAATGAATGGAGTGGTGGCGGCAATTCGGCAACAGGTCCTTCCCTCCGATAAAGACTCAGGGACCCACTGCCGAATTGCCGCCGAAGAGCCCGGAGCTGGCCCTTGCCTCGGGCGCAAAAATTCCTTATTATGCTCTGCTTCAGCACATTGCAGAATCAAGCTCATAGAGGTTAGAAGCCGGAGTGAACGAAAGTCAAGAAGTTAAGTAATATTATGGCATATAACTTTATTTATATGAAGGAAAACCTTAAGTAAATAACTATTATATATAAAATATGTATCTAGTTGGGGAAAAATACCTTTTTTCCTCCCACTTCCCACTCTCTTCTCTTCTGAGCAGCATTGCAGTCAATTTTCCATACCCCTCCATGTTGTCATTTACCATCTACCCAACTCCTCCCCATCAGCCTTCTTCTCTGATTCCAACTCCTGACTTTCTCTTTTCTTCTCCTCACAATCTCCCACCCCCATCCTCTGTGACTTCAACTTCTATGTTGATGACCCATCCAATCCCTTAGCTGTGTGTTACCTCACCCATCCCCCTTCATTTGGTATGCACCATGGCTCAAATCTCATTAAAAAGGAGCACTGCTCTCTCTCCCTGTTGCTGAATTCCCCCTCTCTTGACCATTACCTGGTCCCTTTTAGCATCACCCATTAGCCCCCTCCCTCATGCCCTGTCACTTGGCATTTACATAACTTCCAATCCATCAGCATTAGTGATTTCTCATCTGCTCTCAGCCCTCTCTTCACTTTTTCATTTATATGGTTGTTAATTCTCTCCATGTTTCACTCTCCTCCACGCTTGATTCTTTTGCCCCCCTCTTTGATCACAAGGTCCATCCTGCCAACCCCTAATCCTGGCTCACTCCCAACACCTGCTTCCTCTGTTCCTGTTCTCACGCTGCAGGAATCTCGGGAACAAGCTGATTTCTTCCCCTACAAATTTGTTTTCTCTTCTTTCAGTTCTGCCATCTACCTAGTTAAACAACTCTTGGCTAGCTTAATTGAGTCTCAGGTCCTCAATCCCAGCTGCCTTTTTGACACCTTTGAGTCACTCCTCAAACCCTCCTCCTGCCTCTATTTCTCTCTCCACACAGCTCACTGATTTATTCCAAGAGAAAACTGAACAAAATACAAAGTGACCTTCTCCCCTCCCCTCCTACAACTCTCTCCCATCGCAATTGCAGGTGCTTCCTCATCTGCTCTCCTCCTCTAACCCAGCTACTTGCCTCAGTGAAATCATCCTATCAGCTGAGCTCCCTTATGCCCATTCTCATCCCTCCCCATCTCTTCTCCTTAACCTCTCACCCTCCTCTGGTTCACAATACACACATGCTTTAGTCTCTCCAATCTTAAAAAAAACAACACTCCTGCTTCTTCTACTACTGCCACTCCTCCAAATTATCTCTAAGATAAGAATGAGCTGTTCTCAGTCATTGTCTGGGGGCCCTCTCCTCCAGTTCCATCCTAAACCCTCTCCTGTCTGGCTTCCGCCCTTTGCATTCCACTGAATCAGCTCTTGCCAAAGTATCTCACGACCTTTTCCTAACCTAAGGTCAGAACTAGTACCCCATCCTCATCCTGTTTGACCTGTCAGTTGCCTTTGACACAGTTGACCATCTTCTTCTTTGTGAAATCTTGCCCTCTCCTTGGCTTCTGTAACTATATCCTTTCCTGATTTTCCTCCTCCTCCTTAATCCCTCTTTCAGCATGTCCTCCAGAGGATCCACCTTATTCTCCCTCCAGTTTTGTGTAGGGCTCCATAGGACTATATCTTTGGTTCGCTTCTGTTCTCCCTCTCTGGATATCTCACCTACAATCTGCAAACACAAATTCAACTCCCATCTCTATGATGACAGCTCACAGATCTGCCTCTTTACTCATACCTGTTTCCTTCTGTCTCTCTGATATCTCCTCACAGATGTCTAGCTGTCAGCTCAAGTTCAACCAGGCTAAAACAGTGCTCTTAGTCAAACCCTCCTATCTCCATCACCATTCTGCCTGTCATTCAGGCTCATAATCTGGGTGTCATCTTTGACTCAGATCTGTCTCTAGGTCCTTGCATCCAGTCTATGTCTAAAGCTTGTCAATTCTTTCTGCATAATATCTCTAAGATACAGCTTTTCCTAACTACCCACAAGGAAATTATTCTCATCCAGGTTCTCATCATCTTGTATCTAGATTACTGCAACATCCTTCTCTCTGGCCTTGACAAATGGAATTTTTCCCTGATTGTATCCAGTCATGATGCTGATGCAAGGATCTCCTAGCCCATTGCTTGACCATATCACCCCTCCCTTCACATCTCTCCACTGGCTCCTGCTTCTTTATTGCATCGAACATATGTAAGAAGGGTCAGAATGAGCTCTCCCCTGACATCTAGAGATAAACTGGGGGGAAAGAGCTCAGGAGCAGACTTTTTGCATAGATATATGTTTTCTGCCTAGGGTATCAGCAGTCAGACCTTCGTTGACAAAGTGATCAGTTTTGGCTATTTGGGGTTAAAATTCACTTTAGTACTGAATGCAGGGGAAATGAAATGTTGTTCTCCTCATTGTATGAGTAAAGGGCAGAAGAGTTGTAATTAACTCACCCTAATTTAAGGGGGTCATCCTAAGGTTAACCTCACTCACTAAGTGTACGGTTGTGATGCCATATCCAAGCAAGAGTCAGAGTCAGATGTTCCTACCTGGTAGTGTGGACCTGTTTAAAGAGTCCCAGAAGCCATTTGACCCTCCCTCCTCAAGTGTTTGAAAAGACAGAGCTGACTAGACTGATTTGAACTGGAACTAAGCTCACTAATAAGCTGACATAAGGAAGCGGAACTTTAGACCTGGTATAGAGACAGTGTTGAGGTGAAAAGACAATGCAGAAGGGGTAGCAGCAGAGAGGTTCCCCACTATCCAGTGAATTCACTACAGAGCTGAAATCACTGAGAAAGGGGCCACGTCTAGACTACGCGCCGTATCGGCACGTTAAAATCGATTGCTTGGGAATCGATATATCGCGTCTAATCTAGACGGGATATATCGATCCCTGAGCGCGCTTATATCGATTCCGGAACTCCACCAACCCCAGCGGAGTTCCGGAATCGACATGGCGAGCCGCGGACATCGATCCCGCGCGGTGAGGACGGGTGAGTAAATCGATTTTAGATTGCGACTTCAGCTACGTTATTCACGTAGCTGAAATTGCGTAGCTAAAATCGATTTTACCCCGTAGTGTAGACCAGCCCAGGGACTAAGTGGTGGAACCTCAGAACACAGCATTGCAGGTACAGAAAGCAGTGATGATGGCAGCTGTCAGCAGCAGCAGGTACATGCAGAGACATTGACAGAGACAAACAGAAGCAGAGACTGCAGACACACAGATGGGCAGAGGTAAAGGCATCACTCAACCACCCTCTCCCCTCAGGGCAAGAGGTAAACTCACCCAAACACATCCCAGGGCTCTGGGGACATTGCTGACCTTGGACAACAAACTGAGTGGAGTGCAGCAGAGGAAAAATGGTAAAGATATTCATCCCTTGGACTTTCATACTGCAAGGTGGGAAACTGAGAAAAAGGACACTGCCCAAGATACTGTGGGGCAGGTGTTTTACTCATTGGTTGTGTACATTCAAGTAACTGTTTTAGCATTTCCCCAAATTAATGCTGTGTTTTCGTCTCTTAATACAAGTTTTATTTTATTATACATAGATTCAGTTCTTGCGAGAGGGGAAATGCTGCCTCTGAAGACACACAGAAATGGTATTTATTTTTTTCAAGATTAGTCGGTGGTGGCTCAAGTGATTTCTGTTTTGTATTGTTCAGAGGAGCTCCAAGGTATTGAACCCAGCCCTTGTTGCTGCCTACACCACCTAGCAGAAGCATTTCGCATATGCTAGTTGTCTTCATTTTACATTGAAGGCCTATCCCCACCCTACCTATTGACATGTTGACTCCCACCTCCAATCAGAGAATGCCTGTCATGACAGGGACATGGGTGGTCAGACCTAGTGGTCAGAGCAGGAGTCAGGCTGGGTCGAGTACCAGAAGGCCAGAGTCCAAGACAGGCCAGAGGACAAACCAAAATCTTGACAATGGTTAGACTTCTGCTGTGCTGAGACCACTGCCCATCATGGTGACCAATATCGTCATACTGTTTCCTTGCTCTCCCTGGTCTGTATCCATCTGTTCTTTTTTGTCTGCATGTGGTGTGGTGACCCCTAGTGCAACAAGATAACCCCTGTATGCACACTGGACAGCAATTGACTCAACTGAGAAAAAAGAAATACATGCTTAATGGGCAGAACATTTCAGCTCACTTCTTAATCACCCTTCCAAAATTTCCAAGGACGCAATTAATACCCTTCCACAACATCCATTAAAAGGAGAACTCGTACTAGCCCCCACCTTATGAGAATACAACAGCCATCAAGCAGATGTCACAAAGCAAAGCACTCAGACTGGATGGCATGCTAGCAGATATCTATAAGCAGGGTGGCTACCACACTGGAAGGCACCTCACATGACTCTTCCACATTATTTGGGAGCAGGAGCAGGTGTCACAGGATTTTAAGGATGCCAACATTGTCCACCTCTATAAACATTAGGGTGATATGGCAAACTGATAATCATTGTGGCATTTCCCTACTCTCTGTTGCTGGGAAAAATCTTGCATAGGTCATACTGAAGACTTAACACCTATCTTGTGGAAATCAACTTTTCCGAGTCCCAATGTGGATTCTGGTCTGAATGGGGCTCTACAGACACGATCTTCACAGCTCATCAGCTTCAGAAAGAGTGCTGGGAGCAAAACTGTGGTCTTTATGTGTTGTTTACCAAATTAGTTAAAACTCTGGACTCTAAAATCATGAGGGACTCTGGAAATTTTTGTTTATCTCTGGATGCCCTCCAAAATTTGTCATTTGGTCCTTCCATGATGGGATGATGGCCAGAGTGGTGGAAAATGGTGAGATACTGGACCTCTTTCCAGTCATCAATGGCACCAAACAATGTTGCCTGCTGGGTCTCTAACTCTTTTCCATCCCTTTTTGGATATGCTTATGGATGCATTTCCTGACATTGACAGAAGAGTATTTATCCAGTTCTGCACTGATGGGAAGTTGTGCAATCTGAAATGCTTCTGTGCTCACACAAAAGCGGCAGGTTTACTCATTAAGGAGATTTCATTTGCTGACGACTGCACTGGTTGCTCACTCTATTGATGACATTCAATTTATACAAGACCACTTTGCTAGGGCAGTCAATCACTTTGGTTTCAAAATCAGCTGAAAGAAAATTGAAGTACTGTACCAACCTGTGCCCAAGGATGCATATGTCTACCACTTCTTAAGATCAACAATACTCCTCTCAATACAGTAGAGAAGTTTTGCTACCTAGAGAGTATGCTGTCACAGAATGCCACAATTGATGACAAGACTACCCATCACATAGCCAAGGCCAATTCTGCATATGGAATGCTCACACATCACCTATGAAACAATAGGGATGTCAAAATAAGCACTAAGCTAAATGTCTATTGGACAGTCATGCTTACAATGCTTCTACATGGTTTTGAGACTTGGACAACATATCTCTGCCACATTAGGAAACTTGATCAGTTCCATATGTGCTGTCTTCGGCCTCTTTACAGAATCAAATGGTAGGACAAGACTCCCAATACTGATATCCTTAATTGTTGTTGGATGTCTGACATTCAAAGCATGCTCATAAAAGCTCAGCTACATTGGTCAAAGCATCTCATTTGTATGGCCAAACTGAAACTACCAACAGCCATACTTTATGGTCATCTAAAGCAATGCACTAGTTTTCCTGGAGGCCACTACAAATAATATACAGACTCACTGAAGTCAAACTTGAAAGCATGTCAGGTTGATCCCATAACTGAGCAAGATGGCTGACGATTTGTCATGTTGCTATTAACTGCTCTGAAGCAAGGTGCATTAACACCTTATGTGAAAAACATGAACAACACAAAGGAAGGATAAAACAGCCTACAACGGTCATGGCCAATCTTGCCTGTCCCACATGTAACCATGTTTGTGTTTCTCTCATTGGTCTGATCTCACACATACATAGGGTTACCAGAGAGCAACTGTGAAAAAAACAGGACAAGGGGTGGGGGATAATAGGCGCCTATACAAAAAAAAGTCCCAAAAAACAGGACAGTCCCTTTAAAAATGGGACATCTGGTCACTCTACATATACATGTTCACCTGTAATGTTTTCTGAATCCTTGTACATCGACACTGACATGAGACTCCATTATCATCTTACTTAGGTTGTAATCTCTTTGGGGCATGGACCATTGTCTTGTTCTCTGTTTGTATAGTATCTAGCACAATGGTGTCCTGGTCCATGACAAGGGCTCCTAAGTGTTATGGGAACACAAATAATAATAAAAAATAGTAACATCTTTGTGCCAGTATTCTGCAAAGATATACACGTGAGTTTAACTTCTAAGCCTGCAAACAGTCCCACTGACTACATCCAAAGAAAGAAAAGTCTGAAAGAAAAATTCAGCATGGTATTCTTTGGAAATATTTTTCCTCCTCTACCTTCTAACCTTCCAACTACTCAGCTCTGGCTTGAGGCTGTTAACCTTTGGGATATTTCCATGGATTGAAAACTTTAGCTTTCTAATAGGTTATACTACGGGTATCACACTTTTAAAAACAAGACAGGAATCCTCACACTGAAGTCATGGCCTATCCCCATCCCAACTATAATTTTTTATACAATATTGAAACATTGGTGGCGGAGTGGAGGGAGTGGAGGCTGGGGTCTATGCCAAAGCAGTCTTCATTGCCTATCTGCCAAATTTTCTAGCAAGTACTGTCATGCATTCTCCCATGTTTGCCCTTATGCTGAGAAGGAGTGCCGAATAAAAATGCGTAAAGTGATCACATTATCCTCCATCAAATCCCCATTCAAGTCTCACTTCTACCACGAGACTTACAATAAAACTTGATAATAGATGACTGGCATTTAAATGTGGATTTCTGAGTCTAACTTTAGGCTCCAACTTAAAAAAAAATTTATTTCTAACTACAATGAAGAGAATTTGTCATGTACAAGAATGTTCTACAAGGCCCCTTTTCTTATCCGTGTACTGCAATTATAGAACCTCTTAAAGACAAGTGTGCAAATAAAAAAATATATATAGCGTAATAAAATACTGATGTGTATTAGAAAAGAAGCAAACTTCGTTTTATGTACACTATAATTAGTAATCACAGTTCACTAAATTCTTGCAATATGTCTCATTTTAATTTGTGATAGTTAACATGTTTGAAAGATAATCTTCAGGCAACATTTAAGTGAAACCTTCCTTGAGCTGCTTGACTATTTTGCATAAAATCTGGAGCAGCAGCTTCAAGAAATTATCACCTATTTAAAAGCGAATGTGGCCTAATAGTTCATTAAAGAAACTAATTTAACATAAAGACCTCAATTTTGCTAAATAATTTTTAAAACAAAATTTTAAGACAACTGCTGAGAAATTAGTAGTTCCCAGTAATGCTCTAGCATAAAAAGGATACACCCATTCCAGTTTAAGCCTCTTGACTGGTAGTTCTACTTTTGCTTCCAAATTGTAAGATTCCACTTGATCTTTGGGCATGTACATAGTAACAGGACGTCCACGCAGAAACATTTTTACATATCCTTCTTCTACAAAAAGGGTCAGAAATGTTTAGAGAGTTACACATAAACACATTAGCAAAGATTTCTCCTCCAACTGCTCCCACCTATCATTTCAGTGAATAATATTTTTGCATAATATGGCATTTCAAACTTATATTATAGGACATGTAGCTTTTGTTTTTGTTTTAGTCACAAACTAACACTAGATAGGGGTTATCAAACAAAACACATGAAGTCCCCTTTTGGTCTAAATATTTTGAGACTAGCAGCAAACTCTTCAACCAGACTATGCAACAAAGAACTATGGAAATGAAAACATTAAGACCAAACCATTACTTTCAGGGAAAATTAATACAGTATGTACATATTTCCTTTTTATACCAGAACTGAAGAAAAATACCAAAGTAAAAATTACAATTAACGCAGGAATGCCACTTAAAATTCTTTTATTTAGTTTTTGATGGATATTTACAGTTCTAAGCATAAGCTTCTAAAAATACTTAAACAGTTAGTTGCATTGTTTGCATCTCAGTGTAAAGATGTACTTTACACTTGATACATAATGTGAAAGGTACATCACATAAAAACACAAACAATTAGTAAAAAGAATCATGCAGACATACATGCAAAAATAGTAAAGTGTTTAAAGCATAGCTAAACATTGAAACAGGAATCACAAATTGACAACACATTATAGAAAGAAAAATGATGTACAGGAAAGAAGCTACAAAACTGAACTTTGCTAATAGAAAGTAAACATTTAGAAGAGAAAACCCTAGAAATACTGTAGTTGCGGGGGTCTTATAAGAAATACGTCTGAGAACAGAAGCATGAATTAATAACAGATCTGAAAGTACTGACTTGGGGATTTCATGGGACTTATAAAACTAGGAGATCTAGGAAATGGCATGAAGGTCTGACTAGGACTTTTAGAAATTGGCAGGGCCAAACATGGTGTCTTGTGAACTTCTGGTGAAGTTTGTCCAGATTCAAAACTTGCTGGCTCCTGCTGCTCCATCAGCAGATCAAAGGATTCAGCCTTGTTCTTATGTGAATCAAGCAGTTTTGGAGTCAGTGACATCTGTAGAGTTACTAGACAGAATAATCATGTGCACAGAGGAAACGGAAGGGCAGAAGTAACAAAATTATGTAAATAAAACTTATACAATTAGGTATGTTAAAGTTATGCTAAGGATTTTCAAGCATCATTAACACACATGCCAGTATTAGTTTAATTTTAAAAACTAAAAGCTGTGTTTTAATGGGAGTACATGCAGGCATTATTGGCCCTAGTCTTGTTTATATCGAGAATTCATTCAATAAAGAAATGTCATATGTTTAAACTATATTTTGCTATTGAACTGCAGAAATGTATATGCTTAGGAAACCTAGTTGTTGTGCCACAGCACTGCTCTTGCACGGTGTCATGTATAATTATGGCACTATATTAAAAAGACTAATAGTTTTTTAACTGAGATTTCTAGTGACAGAATGGAAAACAATGTTAAAAGTGGACACAACTAAAATGTTAAAAGATGTGTGGAGTTCAAGATGACTGATAACACTGAAGACATGTTTGGATATTTATAAATAATTAGATTTCTAGTTCTCTACCAAGAAACAAAATATGCTCTTGCACTGCACAAGATAGATAACTACATCACTGTTCATATTAGCATCTGATACCCCTGTGATTAGGCTGAGAATATATTACCAGCACTAAAGATATTGAGGCATTATGAGACTGTACATTTGGAAAGTTAACAGATTTTAGTGATGTCAACTCTTATCGTGATTATTAAAAGGCAGGTAAGGGAGGAGATTATTAGGTCTCTCATTATTATTATTTGGTCACTTGAACCATAGTGACTTTTACAATTTTGACTACTAAAGTACATAAAACACTGCACAATCCTTTCCCCCTACTTTCCTTAGCAAAGGTCATTAAATATCAGATCACTATAAAACTATAAATGTGAGGAGACAGAGGCATCAGAGGACTAGAAACAAGAACCCAAGGACCAAATTTTTACATAGCCTGTATTTCTGCACCCACAAATTTTGTGAGCCCAAGCAAATGCAGGTACATTTTCTTCTTTTAAGTAGTCATTAGGGCTGTCAAATGATCAAAAAAATTAATTGCAATTAATTGCACTGTTAAACAATAATAGAATACCATTTGTTTAAATATTTTTGGATCTTTTATACATTTTCAAATATATTGATTTCAGTTACAGCTTAGAATACAAGGTATACCATGCTCATTTTGTATTTATTTTTATTACTAATATTTGCACTGTAAAAAGCAAAAGAAATGGTATTTTTCAATTCACCTCATACAAGTACTGTAGTGCAATCTCTTTATCATGAAAGTTGAACTTACAAATGTAGAATTATGTACACAAGAACAAAACAATGTAAAACTGGAGAGCCTACAAGTCCACTCAGTCCTACTTCAGCCAATCGCTCAGACAAACAAGTTTTGGTTAATGGACAAACAAGGAGATAATGCTGCCCACTTCTTGTTTACAATGTCACTGAAAGTGAGAATAGGTATTTGCATGGCATGGCTGTAGCCAGCGTCGCAAGATATTTATGTGTCAGACGCACTGAAGATTCATATGTCCCTTCATGCTTCAACAGAGGACATATGTCCATGCTGATGATGGGTTCTGCTTGATAACGATCCAAAGCAGTGCAGACTGATGCATGTTCATTTTCATCATCTGAGTCGGATGCTACCTGCAGAAGGCTGATCTTTTTTGGTGGTTCGGGTTCTGTAGTTTCTGCATCAGAGTGTTGCTCTTTTAAGACTTTCGAAAGCATTCTCCACACCTCGTCCCTCTCAGATTTTGAAAGGGACTTCAGATTCTCAGGCCTTGGTTCAAGTGCTTTAGCTATCTTTAGAAATCTCACATTGGTACCTTCTTTGCGTTTTGTCAAATCTGCAGTGAAAGGGTTCTTAAAATAAAAAACATGCTGGGTCATCATCCGAGACAGCTATAACATGAGATATATGGTAGAATATAGGTAAAATAGAGCAGGAGACATACAATTCTCCCCCAAGGAGTTCAGTCACTAAGTAATTAACACATTATTTTTTTAACAAGCATCATCAGCATGGAAGCATGTTCTCTGGAATGGTGGCTAAAGCAAGAAGGGGCATAAGAATGTTTAGCATATCAGACATGTAAATACCTTGCAATGCTACAAAAGTGCCATGCGAACACCTGTTCTCACTTTCAGGTGACATTGTAAATAAAAAGCAGGGCAGCATATCTCCTGTAAATGTAAACAAACTTGTTTGTCTTAGTGATTGGCTGAACAAGTAGTAGGACTGAGTGGACTTGTAGGCTCTAAAAAGTTTTACATTGTTTTGTTTTTTGAGTGCAGTTATGTAACAAAAAAAATCTACATTTGTAAGTGCACTTTCACGATAAAGAGATTGCACTACAGTACTTGTATGAGGTGAACTAAAAAATACTATTTCTTTTATTTACCATCTTTAGCATGAAAATATTTATAACAAAAATAATATAAAGTGAGCACTGTACACTTTGTATTCTGTGTTGTAACTGAAATCAAGATATTTAAAAATATAGAAAAACATCCAAAATATTTAATAAATTTCAATTGGTATTCTACTGTTTAACAGTGTGATTAATCACAATTAATTTTTTTCATCGTGATTAATTTTTTTTAATTAATTGTGTGAGATAACTGTGATTAATCAAAAACCCTAGTAGTCAGATGTCTTAATGCTAACTGGACCTGCAACTGAACCCACTTTTGGTTACAGACATAAACCTGCATGATGAATACACAGTGGTGGGGTTGAGGCCCCTTCCAAAATTTAGTCTTGAGAGTAAAACAGTTATTCCTTTGTAAGGGCTTAAACTTAATTGATGTAAAGCTAAAAGATGCAGATTAGTGAAAAATTAGTTAAGAATAGGCAATTTCTAAAATCCAAGACAAGATCTCTGGTTATACCAGAGAGACAAGTTACAGACATGTACCAAATGCGCATATTTAATGTTCAATTCAATTATGTTTAAGAAATCAATACTATACATTTACTAAACATAATTCTGTAATACTATACTGTGCAAAAAAGCATTTAAAATGAATTATACACCGACTTCTGCTTACTGATAATTCAGACAAATCTACAATCTACCAAGGAAGATATAAGCAGAGGGAAAAACAATGTTTCGATAAGCATACATTAGATTTGCAGCAAAACAGCAAAAACAGGGCAGGTTCTATATCATAGGGCATGTCAGCAGAGGTGCAAAACAGCATTTCAAACACAGTGAGACATCCAGGTGCTGCCATATAGCTCTCTTAACACTTAATTTTTAAAAAAGTCATTTACCAAAGTCAACCAAAATCTAAATTATAACCCATTGTTATCATTATAGTGCGTCCAAGGGTTATAATTCAGTCACTGTTACATGAATATTTTTAAACTTACTCAAAATAAATTCAAGATTTTTAACTGTGCAATAAAAATATATATTGGCTGTATAAAAACACAGCTTCTGTCACCCCGGTAACAGTTTTGCTTAGAGAGCTATGAGGTTTTGGAAGTGATGCCTACCTTTGCAGTGTGTCACACGGCGCTTCCCTTGTGATTACAGAGACAGAGACAGAAGTGCTAGATAAAGATGGGTTTGAGTACAGTCAGGCTCACCTACACCCCTGCTCTATTGGTTGTCCAGCTGTATCCTCTTAGAGGTCTACCTGTTGCTTGACAAAACATTGACCTATCGGCCATTCGGTGGATTGTGTGTAACTGCATTCAAAACTCTGTTTTTCTAGCCAAGAGTAATAATTAAGTACATGAGTAGTCCCAGTGAAATCAACAAGACTACTTAAGTGCTTGATGTGAGGCACAGGCTTATGTGTGTTGCTGGGGGCCTTGATTATCAGCCCAAGACACAGAAATCCTCCATCTTTAACTTAAATTATGATTATAGTCTGAAAAGTAACTATAAAAACACCACATGCCGAAGCAGTAGATTTTGTTCTCAGTGTGCATTCCATCACATTCGCTTATTCCAATGACGAAGTAAGTTTTTACTACTTTTTACTTTTGCTTGGCTCTGCAGAACCAACAGGGAAGCAAGCTGTACTCTATTTTGTGTCACATGCCATCAACAGAATTGACAGTAAAGTTTTAATGGCAGAGGCAAATAAACTCTGTCCTTATTTAAATTTAGAACATAGCCTGCAGAATCTTATTGATGGTGATAATGCATGAGCAGGAAAGAAAAGAACATTGACTTTCAAGTCAAAAGATGAGCTTCCAGAACTTCAGTTAGAAAAACAATATTTTTATTGGTAACTTGGCAATATTGCTCAGGAAAGAACTGAGACATAAATATGAAATCTCTTAATTGCATTTGCTCATTTTTATGAGTAGAATCACACTTAAAATATTGTATAATGCAGAGAGCCATAGTCTGAGCTTCACATTTACTTCAACCCACAAAAATCTTAATCCTGTTTTTGAACAGAAATATTTCTGTTGGGTAAGAAGGAAGTTTCCATTTTCATGGCTTATTCTTGGCCTTCTTGCCAAAAATGGATTCCAGTTGCAATGCAGACCCATTGGCCACTAAGAAGTAGGCCACCAGTGGTCTGTAAGTGAAAGGCTCTGAATCCTAATGCCAATTTCCCTGATAAATCACTGTACAATAAAAAATGCATCAGCATGCAAGTTATCTCTTTAGAAATGGAGAAAAATAAAACAGAACCTACCTGCACTGAACATTGGTTCCTTGGGTTTGCTGTGAAAATAATCAAGGAGTTCTCTTTTAAAGTTTGCCATGCACACAACACTTTTCATATACCATAGTAATAGTTCATATAATTTTATAAAACCAATTAATTAAAAACCACATACAACATGTGGACATGGTAAAAATAACATTTTCCTTGTAGCACCCTGCTCATAGATGGCAAAACTTTTTTTCACATTTCTAATACAACCATTTTCACATCCCCGGGATCCTAGCCTCTCTCCCACTAGATGTCAAGTTTTTTTCCTTTGAAAATCTAGTCCAACCATGGCATACGTTAAGTATCTCTAGCACCTACAGTTTCCCATCATTATTTTGCTCATCGGCCACCAATGCTTGTTAGTCCAAAAACAGTGTACAACTACACCAAAAAAGAAAGATATATTTTTAAGGAGTATCTGTATATCAGCATGACAGAGGGCCTGGGCCTCTGTCCATACTTCACAGTTCATTGACAACTGAAAAAAACATAACTGGGAGAGTATTTAAGTATTTATGCACGCTGTCCATAAGTGGGCACAACCAGCCAAACTCATCTGTGAAAGGTGGTATCTGAGCTAGGTCAGTAAGCCTTTGAAAGGCAACTACCAACCATTGTTAAGTATTTCCTCTTCTTCAGTGGATCATCTCCTGAAAGGTGGAGATTAAAGCTGTTGACAAATCCTAGTGAGTGTGTGTGTGTGCGCGCGCACGCGTGTGTGTGTCCAACAAACTATTTGGGAAAATTCAGGAGGGGATTTAATAAGCATGTCTGTGGGGGACAAGAAAGGAGTTGCTATCTAGACACTAAGTGCAATGCTGACAAAGGGACCAAAGTGGTCAGAGAGAGGGGATTGCTTTCAAGAGATGTAAGCTATTTTGTTTTCTTCCTCCCCCCATCCCTTCTGTAATTCACTGCACTGTGCCATGATTGTTAGTAAACCATTTGTATTGAAAAGCCACTATGGAGTTAGGGAAAGGAAAGATTGAAAAATGGCAATATTTACTGAAACTGCTTCCATAGAAAGCTAATCTTTCATGCAGAACATGTTGTGATCAACAAAACCATCAGCTTTTAGTCGAATCTGATCACCTACGGTAGCAATGGATCTGAGTGGTAAATCTGTTCACTATTGGTTAAGGCATCATCACAGTGCCACCAAGAGGATCCAAGTTGGTTGGATCCCTCTTTTTAGCCCGGAATCTCTGTTTAATTTAAAAAATGGCCTATGTCCAAGAGGTTATCATCATGTTGTGCACAGAGTTTATGAGCTACGTGATTATTTATCTAGAAGGAAACAAAGAAATAAGGAAAACAGGACAACATTTCCAAAACAGAGGTCACATGCCTCCTCTGCAAAAGTTAGTATATATTTCCCTAAAATAAATATAGAAACTTCAGTTGTGCTATAAAGAGTTTTGTGCCAAACCTGGAAACTAAAATCAGATTTTAAAGTATGAAACAGAGATTGTAGTCCTGCTTTACATACAAATCTCAACACAACCTTAACTATGGAGACATTACGAAATGCCTCCATAATGAGTATGAACAGCCACTTTAAAAATCTGCTAACGTATCAGCAGAGGGAAGACATGATGCCCTAGACAAGTGACTGCATTATCCAAAGAAAAAAATCACGAGAAGAAACATGAAGGAGTCCAACAACATACTGGAAAGAAGGATTAATAACGCTAAGCTTTTCTGCCATTACTGTATAAAACTCAAAATTTTCACATGGCTCATGGCTTGGAATACAATAAGGCAAACAAAATGTGTAATCTCAACCTGAAAAAGTATTTAGATGACGGAGTACTTTAAAACTATCCTCTGTTCAATACAGAATAGGCATCTCATGTCTGATTGCTGTATCATCAGAAAATCCAACCTTTCAATAGTTGCTTATTTAAAATTAGTATCTTCATTATTAGGGCCGTCAGTGTGGGGAAGAGGGAAACATTAAAAACATCACATACTTCTCACTGTTCTTTTTACCACTAGAAGAACTGCTGGTGGATCCAGTGCGATTGCGGATGCCTTTGGAATCTCCATAGCTTTCCCTTCGACCTCCTGATGATACACGTTCAGCTGAGCTGGTTCTTTTGACAGTACTAACAAAAAAGGGAGTAAGTTATATAGCAGTATATATAAAAGTATTTTATTACAAAAGAATTTTGATAAACTATACCTCAGAAAGTTTAATTGAACTTTTATTTCTAAGAGCATTAACATAACTATTTAACAAATTATTTTCCAGAACAGATAATGATTTAGGTTACTAAGAACTGAACTGCAGCAGTTGGACTATTTTGCTGGGTATCTACTGCAATGGAGATTAACATGGCTGCCTTTTTGCTTATTTTTCAGTCTACAAAGGTGCTATACTAATATCACTGATGCCAGTTGGAATATCAACTGCTCAGGTATATGCAATACATAGACTTCTGAAGCAGAATATCAGAGAGGTCACACTTACAATTTTTGTGTATCAGTCCAAACGACCTAAATTTAGAGAATGGAGTGATAGATTTAAAAAGAAGGTATAATATGACATTCCTAGCCATATTACACAAAGTAGGTCAAATTTTGAGCACTAATAAGCTGACTATGTCTTTTCATATCCATTCAGCCTTTAATTCAGTATCAAATACTCTATCCTGTACTTTCAACCCAGTTTTAATAACCCAAAGGTAATGAGTAAACTGAGACCTCTTAAATATTTCTGCAGTTTCAGTCACTATCTTGTCAGCATGCGACACTTCTACTTACATTTATGAAAAAAAAAACAAAGACCCTAAAAAGATCTTTTTCCCTTTTCCTCTGTGAGGGAGTTTTCAGAGGGCTAATTTCCCCTTCCAACCTTCGTCCAAACTTCTCTACCAGGAGGGATTTGCATGACTCTTTAGTGTGCTCTCAGCATCCAGCTCTCTTTAGCTAGACAGAAGACTCAGCCATAAACAGTTTTAGTAACTAGTGAAATAGATTGGCCACTTAAGACTTTATATTGAAAGGGGGAGAGAGATTACTGTGGTCACTTCACCAACTTGCCAGACCTGAACCACTATTCTTTAGCTGCTAAGTTGCTACCTAACCAAGCACTACTCTGACAGGATGTCTCCATTTTAAGTTCTACACAGTCGGAAACATCAGACGCATCCTGGAAAGCTTTATATCAGCTACCATAGTCTCTCTTTTGGAGCACCTGAGAGTGGTACAAATTGTTTTGGATGCATTCTGATACAAAACCCAACCAAAATGTAAATTATTAAGTTGAAATAAAAATGTTCTTTTGGGTGATGAACACAGAAAATATGTGGGTTGCTAAGCTGCATAGGTAGGTGCGAAAAATAAATTGCCAACAAGGAAGAGATGGTAGTAAGAGATCAAATCTTGCTTTCGCTTCAGAAACCAATATGTTTTAGGCTGGCCCTGGTGAAAGCGATAAAGGAGGAACACTCAGAGCAAGCTCCTCCAACCAATTAGATAAAATATTGGCAGCCAGACCATAGTGAAAACATTTTAATGTATAATGTAGTCTATTTTAATGTTTCTCCAATTACAAACTAAGGTCCTGATTTTGAAAACATTTACTCTTATGAGTGCCTCTACTTGCATGAGTTGTCCACTGAACTCTATTACACCAGTTTATAAAATTAAGCCTATGTTTGTAGGATCAGGGCCTATCTTTTGTATTATGTTCACTAGCTATGGAATGAAAAGGTAACATCACTTTAAAATGCAACTTGTTGCATTAATATTAGATAATTAGTAAGTTACAGAGCACATTTTAATCTCACTTTAAATGTCAAAAACCTAGCAACAAATATTAAATAACTTCACTACCGTCTATAACACAAAATGCTGCCTTTTTCTGGAGGAAGAAATCATTTGAAAAGTATATTAACATGGAAGGACAAAAACAATGTTCTTAAATAAAAATATTTTATATTTCATATTTTACCATTAATGTTAATGTTTGAATATGCCTTTAAATATATTGTGACAGACCCAAACCAGTGGGGTACACTTCTAAAGGACCTCCCCCTAGCCTAAGGGGAGGATCCACAGGTCTGTGACACCAACTAATTCTGTGGGACAACTAATGAAAAAACAGGAGTGAGGTCACAGGGCTAAATGAAGGGAACCTGATGGGGACACCGAGCAGAGAACCCCGGACAATGCCCACTGCTCCTCGAAGCCATCAAGGCAGCCAGCGGACGCTGCCCAGATACAGGGAGTCTGGTAGAGGTAAAATATACTGGTCACTGGATGAGTAGTTTTCTGTTCCCTGAGTGACCAGAGAAGGGGCTGCACTAGAGTAATCAGGAACCTGCTAGAACCAATTAAGGCAGACAGGCTGATTAGAACACCTGCAGCCAATCAAGGCAGGCTAATCAGGGCACCTGGGTTTAAAAAGGAGCTCACTCCAGTCAGGCGTGAGGAGGAGCCAGAGGAGAGGAAGTGCGTGTGAGGAGCTGGGAGCAAGAGGCACAAGGAGCTCAGAGTGAGAGGCTGTTCTGCTGGAGGACTAAGGAGTACAAGCGTTATCAGACACCAAGAGGAAGGTCCTGTGGTGAGGATAAAGAAGGTGTTTGGAGGAGGCCATGGGGAAGTAGCCCAGGGAGTTGTAGCTGTCATGCAGCTGTTACAGGAGACACTATAGACAGCTGCAATCCACAGGCCCTGGGCTGGAACCCGGGTAGAGGATGGGCCAGGGTTCCCCTCAAACCTCCCAACTCCTGATCAGACACAGGAGGAGTTGACCCAGACTGTGGGGAAGATCACTTAGGTGAGCAAATCTGCCAATAAGCGCAGGACCCACCAAGGTAGAGGAGGAACATTGTCATAATATGAATACTTTCAATTTCACTTGTAAAGTTCTTAAGCTTATCCTGAAAATAAAAAATTACAAGGACAAGAGAATTGAAATTAAGAATGCTTTCTTTTAACTGAAGCATTGTCTTCAGTGAAAAAATGTGTGGCAACTTGAGAAGTTTGAACCTTATTCTCAGAAAAGTTCCATATAAAATTGATGGCTAAGTATGACACTGCTATTGACTAGCACAGGGGTGGGCAAAGTTTTTGGCTCAAGCGCCACATCTGGGTGGGGAAATTGCATGCAGGGCCATGAACGTAGGACGAGGGCAGGGGACTGGGGTGCGGGAGGGACTGCAAGGTGTGGGAGGGGGTGCTGTGCACAGGAAGGGGCTCAGGGCAAGGGGTTGGAGTGCAGGAGGAGTGTGGAGTGTACGAGGGGGCTCAGGGCAGGGGATTGGGATGCAGGAGGGGTGCGGAGTGTGGGAGGAGATGAGGGTAGGGGATTGGGGTACAGGAGGGGTGCAGGGTGTGGCTGAGGGTTGGGGTGCAGGCAGGGTGCTGCAGGTGGCTCAGGGCAGGGAGTTGCAGTGTGCGGTGCAGCAGGGGTTCAGGGTGCGGGCTCTGGCCTGGCACCGCTTACCTGGAGCGGTACCAGGGTGGCAGTGGCACACACCGGGGTCAGGGCAGGCTCCCTGCCTGCCTGCCCTAGCCCAGTGCCATGCCACTACTGGAAGCAGCCAGTACCATGTCCCTACAGCCTTGGGGGCGGGGGCAGAGGGCTCCATGCATTGCCCTCACCTATGGGTACCTCCCCCAAAGCTCCCATTGGCCATGGTTCCCCATTCCTGGCCAATGGAAGTGGCGGGGGGCGGGAGGAAGGGTGCCAGCAGGCGAGGACAGTGCACGGAGCCCTCTGTCCCTGCCCCCAGGAGCCACAGGAACATGGTGCTGGCTGCTTCTGCGAGCGGCATGGGGCCTGCTGCACCACAGGGGTGCCAGTCCTGTGGGCCGCATCCAGTCCATGGGTCGTAGTTTGCCCACCCCGGATTAGTACTATTTCATCAGTTATGACACAGTATGTTAGATATTAATACTAACCCATGCATGCTAATACATCCTTTGTGCATCCTTAGTTATGATCATGTGCCAAATTCTAACCTCAATTACACTTCTGAATAGAAATTAAGGGAAAACCACAAGAAAAATAAGAGAGAATGCTCTATTTTAAGGGCTATTTCAGGGAAACACCATTTCCTTTAGCATATCATGTATTTTTCTCTCTCAAATGGATATTTCTACTGACCTCAAATATAGAATGCAATTATCATAAGCTTCAATTTAATGTTTAAAATATTACTTAACAGTTTTAATACATTTAAATACATCTTAAAATAAGGGATGAATGGTCACCAAAAGGGATAAAATCAATGAAATAAAGGATGGTCCCTTAAAATGAGGGACCGGTGGTCACCCTAGCTCTGAAACCTCTATTATTTTATAGGACCCACGGGACAGCTAGGCATTTCACAAGTACATGGTCCCTGCCTCATTGAATTTACGATTTAGATTTTAGCCTTGACACAATGAGCAATAGTGACAGGCAGTAGGGAAGTGAAGAGGCAAGAAAAGATAAGGGTTATGGCAACACCATCATACTGCTAAATCAATATAAGCATGCACGTATTTTGGTAGGTCTAATACCATATTTTCATATAATTAAAAAACTAAGATGCTACAGTGAACACTATTCAGATGCTTATTCTGGACACAGCAGACATACTGATACTTCAACTAGAATTTAAATGAGAAGCATAAGGATCACAGAAACTAGGACACTGACTTATAGGGGTGTACAAGAATAATTGAGTCCAGAATTTGGCCTTCATAATCAATCTTAAGAAAAGGTAGTTTTTAATGGTGCAACACCAGGACAAAAAGTTTCACTTACAATACTTAGGAAACAAGGTGCAATACGCAATTATGTCTGAAGGAATTTACATTATGAAAAATCATCACTATAATTGAGATAATATTAGCATGAAAAGTAGAGGTACTATTACTGAGTTAATTACTTTATAAAAGTTCTGGTGCATTTAAACACATTGGTTATGAGTATAAGTTGCAAAATTTATTTCTGAGAATACTAAAGGTTGTAATAGTTAATACAATTATGTATTAGGATATCAACACCACCACTAAAATAACCCCCCTGCATAGACTGAGCTATGACAGAAAGGAAAACTTACTGAACTATGACACTACAATACTACTAAGAATCCCTCACCTTACAGTAGTGTTTTTCAGTTTGCATGCATTGAGAAGACTCACAGACCTGTGTAATCCATGACTGAGAGGTGCATAAACAAAGCAGAATAAAAGTGAATACAACAAGTGTGGAAGCAAGACACATTTAAAACAAACTTACAATTAAAGACACACATGACTGCACATTCAAGATATGAAAATACATGCAAGAATGAAATACCGTGGATTTTATTGGTTCCTCAGTCAGATGTGTGGTCAGTTCAAAATAAGTATTTATAGTCCAACAATATATCCATGCATGACAAGAATGTTTAGCAATACTCTATATATACTGACCATCTCTGCAGCTTCAACAAACAGCCTAAGTTAGTGTTTTTCAAACTGGGGTTGCCGCTTATGTAGGGATAGCCCCTGGCGGTCTGGGCCAGTTTGTTCGGCCGGACCTGCGGACAGGGGAGATAAACCGGCCCGACAGGGGCTTTCCCTACACAAGTGGCGACCCCAGTTTGAGAAACACTAGCCTAAGTTCTCTTAAAAATCAGTGGATATCATAAACAAAATGGATAATATCAAGCTAGAGAACATGATGCTATTACTACTAGCCTAGCAATAATAAGCATAAGAATATAAATCGTCACACATATTACAACGCAATGGTGTGGTAATGGTACCAATATTTAGGATGGTTGCGTTGATCTGTGACGAAGTCACAAGTGAGATAAACAAGACAATGAAATCCTATGGCAGTAATGCCTTTACAGCATATTATCTTACATAAAACTATTTTACAGATATTTGAGAGGGTTTAAAAACATTGAAGTAATTTTTAGTATCCTTATACTAGGAAAACAAGGTATTGTATATTTACCATAAGTAATATCAATGCGCCAGGGGTCTGTAGTAGGAACAGTCCTATTCAACATATTAATAAATAATCTGGAAAAAGGGGTAAACAGTAAAGTGGCAATATTTGCAGATGATACGAAACTACTCAAGATAGTTAAGTCCCAGGCAGACTGTGAAGAGCTACAAAAGGATCTCACAAAACTTGGTGACTGAGCAACAAAATCGCAGATGAAATTCAGTGTTTATAAATGCAAAGTAATGCACACTGAAAAACATAATCCCAACTATACGTATAAAATGATGGGATATAAATTAGCTGTTACCACTCAAGAAAGAGATTTTGGAGTCATTGTGGAAAGTTCTCTGAAAACATCCACTCAATGTACAGTTGCAGTCAAAAAAGCAAACAGAATGTTGGGCATAATTAAGAAAAGGATAAATAATAAGACAGAAAATATCATATTGCCTCTATATCAATCCATGGTATGCCCACATCTTGAATACTGCATGCAGATGTGGTTGCCCCATCTCAAAAAAAATATATTGGACTTGGAAAAGGTTCTGAAAAGGGCAACAAAAATGAATGGCTTCCATATGAGGAGAGATTAATAAGACTGGGACTTTTCAGCTTTGAAAAGAGACGACTAAGGGGGGATATCATAGAGGTCTATAAAATCATGACTGGTGTTCAGAAAGTAAATAAGGAAATATTATTTACTCCTTCTCATAACGAGGGGTCACCATATGAAATTAATAGGCAGCAGGTTTAAAACAAAGAAAAGGAAGTATTTCTTCACAAAACTCACAGTCAACCTGTGGAAATCTTTGCCAGAGGATGTTGTGAAGGCCAAGACTATAACATGGTTAAAAAAAACTAGTTAAATTCATAGAGAATAGGTCCATGAATGGCTATTAGCCAGGATGAGCAGGGATGGTGTCCCTAGCTTCTGCTTGCCAGAAGCTGGGAATGGGAGATAGGGAATGGATCACTTGATGATTACCTGTTCCGTTCATTCCCTCTGAGGCACCTGGTATTGGTCACTGTCGGAAGACAGGATGCTGGGCTAGATGGACCTTTGGTCTGACCCAGTATGGCTGTTCTTATGTTCTTAAGTAACTTCATAGGACTCAGAGGGAGAAGAAAACATCTAAATGTACCCTGAAATAGCTTTTCTATTACAAAGGTCACAGCTTTATAATCTAATATAGTGGGCCTTTCCAGAACTAGAAAAAGTGTTGCTCCACCCTGGGTGGAAATAGTTTTTTCCAAAAAGCATAAAGAGCCTAATTCTAGACATACACAGTCCCAAAATATTGGGGCTTAGGCCCATCCTGAATCAAAGACCAGTCTAACTGGGCAGGTTAGGGGCAGAATTAGGTAACTTGTGTAACAGGGTATTTAAAGTGTGCAAGATATTTGAAGTTGCTCAGAGGTTTGCAATATTAGAATAAGTCTGGGTGGAGATGGGTAAGTGGAGAGAGTGGAGGTGCAATGGTCAAAAGGTATCTGACAAATTAATTCATCACATATGTATTAAAGGATATGTTAAACATACTATGACTGTATGGTATATAGATATCTATATCAATAATAGTGAAGTGTTTTGCTAACTAAACAGGAAACCTGGGCTCTGTTAGCTTGGCTAATGGGGGTAACTCCAGAAGAAAATATTCTAGTTGGCTTACTGAAATTTTCAAAGTTTATATTGGTGTAATTCCATTGACTTTAACAAAGGTACCCTGATGTACAAACATCAGAGAAGAGAACCAGGCCTGCTGTATCTATATTTCCACTGGAATTTTTCTCTTCTCATTCTCTCTCTCTCTCTCCCCTAAATGAAACAGGAATCTAATAGTATTCAAGTTCAAGCTGAGCTTTCAGACCCACGATGTTGAAGTGAGGTCAAAATTTGACTCAGAAAATTTGCCAAACCCAATCAATTTAATTTTAAATGGTGCACAATTCGGTTAAACCTCTAACTAAAGTTATAAGTATTGTAATAATAGTATATTTCACATTTTGTCTTACATGCTCCCTCACCTTCATTTAAATTAATTAGAATAAATTCAAGAACTCTTTTATGGCTTTAATTGCGTTATGCCTTTGAGTGTGATACATTAATATCTTCTATCGTTAGTGACGCAATGTAATAGATTAGTTTTGCCACCCAAAGTTCACTTTAGAAAGAATGTTTGTGTTTGTTTTCCATTTATTTAAAAACTTCTTCTTGATATTTGAGGGTATTAAAACAGAAGAATTAATTGAAACTGCATATTGATTTTGTATTTATCCCAGTTTAAAATTATTGTTGCTCCAGTACAGAATGTAGTACATTAATTCCAAGAGAGAGAGCAATTTCTCAGAGGGCATGTGTTGCTAGTTTGGAAGCAACAGGAATTTATCATATTAAAGTATTTTATATTCTGTACAAAACCATGCTTTTTACAGTGTTCTTTTCTGTACCAGTTTCTTTATTTTGATCGCCAGTCCTCACAGTTTTGCCCTTCTGTGATATCTTACAATCTCCTCAAGCAGAGAGAATGAGTGATCGTTTCCTTCTGAAAGCTAAGATACATGCTAGTCTATAGACTGCACCAGAATCCCTACTGAGCAAGATATGGCCTGTATTCTTTTCCCCTACATTTTCTCCTCTTTTACTTTTGTCTAATGAAAACAAATCTATCCCAAATCAGCTCCAAAATCTAGATTTTAATTGGGAACACAAAGCATTACCACTATGCGGTGGATTGCTTCTGCAATCTCTAAGTTTGCAAGCAGCTGAATGTTTTCAAATCCTGCAGTGTAAAAAGAAACAATGATCTTTTGTTTTTGTTTTTACTAGCTGAAGCCAGCACAGAATGATTTCTTTAAAATTACACATATTATATAAGTGAAGGAAACAGTTAAGCTTCTAAATGCAAATAAAGAGTTATGGAAAAAAAGTTCCTTTTTGCTGACACCTTTTCATTTGTATCACACACATGCTCTTCCACAGTATTTGAATGTGGAATGGCCCAATATAAATGTAAAATAGTTAATGAATTCATTTTTCTCACCATTTGTAAGCATAAAATATTAGTTCAGAGTAAAGCTACTCCAAATATGGAATATCTGGAGCATAATTTACCACAAAAACTGGGAATTCTACCAGTCAATTTAGGGGTCAATATTAGAAGCTTTCAGCAGTGGACAATAATCTACAAAGTAAAAACAGTCTTCCTTTCACAGTAATTCATTGAAGAAGTAATTTTTTAAAATATCTCTTCCTCCTGAAGTTTAGTTACTGTAGTTATGATGAACTGTAACACTGTACAATATACATTTCTGAAAGACAGACCTAAATAAATTTGAAAGTAGCAAATGCTATATTAAAACCTACATTTTAGAATCTATAAAGTGAAAATTACCTATAACTACATTTGTTATTATACCAGTTCATTTCAAAAAAAGATTTTTTAAAAGAAACAATTATCTCACGTACTATAGTACCTGAATTTATAAATTACATTTCTGTGAGAATGAGAGAAATAACACTGTCTTAATAAGCATCTAGTTAACAGGAAAGATTGCCTATGTCTACTGTTTCTTCTCCCATATGGAGGTGTCTCAGATTATTTTCTCACTGTTTATTTAAGATCTATGGATGAGACTCTCATCCTCCCTCTGGCCCCCTTTCGCTGGGTAGAAAAGTCAGTGAAGAATTTCCATAGAACAAAAACTGAGGAAGACAGCCACAGGCTGTTCTCCAACAAGCCCTAGCACAGAGGATATGCTGGGAGAAAAGCTATGGAAAGATAAGGCTGCAGTACATAGCTAACACAGAAGGGATTCCAGGGAATGATGAGCCATATAGGCTGCAGGGGTTAGCCTGTGGGGCTGTCAAAATCAGGAAAGTGCCAGGATGATTTAAAACCCATTTAGCCACCCCCAGCCCTGGGCAGCAAGTTCTTTCTGTTCTGCACCTCTTAGCCCTGGTCTACACTACAGGGTTAGGTCAAATTTAGCCACATGAGGTCAATTTTATAATGAATGCATCTACACAAGCAATCCCGTTCCGTCGACCTAAAGGGCTCTTAAAATCGACTTCTGTACTCCTCCCCGGCGAGGGCAGTAGCACTAAAATTGACCTTGCTGGGTCGAATTTGGGGTAGTGTGGACGCAAATCAACGTGATTGGCCTCCAGGAGCTATTCCAGGGTGCTCCAATGTGACTGCTCTGGACAGCACTTCCAACTAGCCAGGTACACAGGACAAGTCCTGGGAACTTCGGAATTTCATCTCCTGTTTGGTCAGCGTGGCGAGCTCAGGAGCACAGGTGACCATGCAGTCCTCCCAGAATTACAAACGAGCTCCAGCATGGAGCAAATGGGAAACACTGAATCCAACTGCTGTACGGGGAGAAGAATCTGTGCAGGCAGAACTCCGAACAATAAGAAGAAATGCTAATATATATGCCAAAATTGCACAGGGCATGATGAACAGAGGCTACAACAGGGACACACAGCAGTGCCACGTGAAAGTCAAGGAGCTCAGGCAAGCCTACCAAAAGACAAAGGAGGCAAATGGTCACTCTGGGTCAGAGCCCTATACATGCTGCTTCTATGATCAGCTGCATGGCATTCTAAGGGAGGAGCCTACCACTACCCCACCACTGTCCGTAGACACCTGCAAGGGGGGAGCGTCATGCAACATGGAGGAGGATTTTATGGATGAGGAAGAGGAGGAGGAGAAGGAGAACGCGCAGCAGGCAAGCAGTGAATCTGTTCTCAGCCAGGACCTTTTCATCACCCTGGACCCAATACCCTCCCAAAGCGGGATCCCCGACTCTGAAGGCGGAGAAGGCAACTCTGGTGAGTGCACATTTGTAACTACAGTACAGGGTTTTAAAGCAATAGTGTTTAATGTTTGATTTGCCCTGAAGACTTGGCATGCATTTGAAGCCACAACAGCTACTGGAAAAGTCTGTTAACATGTCTGGGGATGGAGCATAAATCCTCCAGGGACATCTCAATGAAGTTCTCCTGGAGGTGCTCTGAAAGCCTTTGCAGAAGGTTTCTGGGCAGGGCTGCCTTATTTCGTCCTCCACAGTAGGACACTTTACCACGCCAAGCCAATAGTAAGTAGTCTGGAATCATTGCAGCACAAAGCATGGCAGCAAATGGTCCTGGGTTTTGGTCGCATTCAAGCAACATTTGGTCTATACCTTTCTGTGTTAGCCTCAGGAGAGTGACATCATTTCACCTGGTTGAAATAGAAGATTTTTTGTAAGGGAACAGTAAAAGGACCCTGTTCATGCTGGGCTAAAAGGGATAATCCCTGAGAATAGCCACATGGTGGGGGGAGGGGTGAAGGGATCATCCCAAATAGCCACACGGAGGGGTGGGAGAAGGTGTGTGCTGCACATTCACCTGAAAACCGCAGCCCCTCCTTTTAAATGGCAAACACAACTGGCATTGCTTGCTAAGGGAAAGGAGGGCGCTGCAGTTTGAAAACATTCCCATATGTTTAGGAGGACATTAGAAGCCAAACCCGCATACCCTTTGGCTTACCATGGCTGCCTGGAAACTGAATTCTGTTGCCCAGCCATGTGTGATGTGTCACCATACCGGCAAGCGCTCAATATAAAAGGCAAAATGCGACCTTGTACCTAAAGCACATGTGCTGTCTGCTGTGAATTGCTTGATTCACTGTGAAAGAGTCTCCCTTTCGTTCTCAGAAATGTATCATCTTAAATTTTACTCTCCCTTTCTATCCCCCTGCAGATGCAAATGTTTCTATGCTCCTCCTATCTTCTCCGTCCCTGAGGCTATCGCAGATTAGAAGTAGAAAAAAAAAGCACTCGCGATTACATGTTTTCCGAGCTCATGCAGTGCTCCCGAACTGATAGGGCACAGCTGAATGCATGGAGGCATTCAGTGGCAGAGTCCAGGAAAGCATTAAGTGAGCGCGATGAGAAGAGGCAGGATGCAATGCTGAGGCTAATGGGGGAGCAAATGGACATGCTCAGGCATCTGGTGGAGCTGCAGGAAAGCCTACCAGAGCACAGACCGCTGCTGCATCAACTGTACAACTGCCTGCCCTCCTCCCCAAGTTCCATATCCTCCTTACCCAGATGCCCAAGGGGGGGAGGCTCCAGGTACCCAGCCACTCCACTCCAGAGGATGGCCCAAGCAACAGAAGGCTGTCATTCAAACTGTTTTGATTTGTAGTGTGGCTACAGTAAGCAATGTGGCCTTGTCCTTCCTTCCTCCCCTCTTTCCCCAGCCCATCCTACCCCACCTGGGCTACCTTATCAGTTATCTCCCTTTTTAAAAAATTAATAAAGAAAGAATGCATGGTTTCAAAACAATAGTGACTTTATTTCCTTTGCCAGCCGTGATCGAAGGGGGGAGGATGGTTGGCTTACAGGGAATTAAAATCAACAAAGGGGGTGGGTTTGCATCAAGGAGAAACACACACAACTGTCAAACTGTAGCCTGGCCAGTCATGAAACTGGTTTTCAAAGCCTCTCTGATGTGCAGCACACCTACCTGTGCTCTTCTAATCACCCCGGTGTCTGGCTGTTCAAAATTGGCAGCCAGGCGATTTGCCTCAACCTCCCACTCCACCACAGATGCAGGGCCGGCTTTAAGCCAATTCCCCAGAATCGGGCCCCGCGCCTTAAGTGTCTTTTAAATTTTTTTTAAAACTCACCCGGCAGCGGGGGGTGGAGGGTCTGCTACGGGGCTTCAGCAGCATTTTGGTGGCAGGGGGGTCCTTCGGTGCCACGGAAGACCCAGAGTGGACCCCCGCCGCCGAAGTGCCGCTGAAGCCCCGGACCACTGCAAGGTATTCAAATTGGGCCTCGCCGTTCATAAAGCCGGCCCTGCATAAACGTCTCCCCCTTACTCTTATAGATATTATGGAGCACACAGCAAGTAGTAATAACAATGGGAATATTGGTTGCGCTGAGGTCTAACCTAGTCAGCAAACAACGCCAGCGAGCTTTTAAACATCCAAAGGCACATTCTACCACCATTCTGAACTTGCTCAGCCTATAGTTGAACAGCTCCTGACTACTGTCCAGGCTGCCTGTGTATGGCTTCATGAGCCATGGGAGCAAGGGGTAGGCTGAGTCTCCAAGGATAACTATTGGCATTTCAACATCCCCAGAAGTAATTTTCTGGTCTGGAAAGTAAGTCCCTTCTTGCAGCTGCTCAAACAGCCCGGAGTTTCTAAAGATGCAAGTGTCATGCACCTTCCCCAGCCATCCCATGTTTATGTCGGTGAAACGTCCCTTGTGATCCATCAGTGCTTGCAGCACCATTGAGAAGTACCCATTGTGGGTTATGTATCAGTTGGCAAGGTGGTCCAGTGCCAAGATAGGGATATACATTCCGTCTATCACCCCACCACAGTTAGGGAAATCCATTGCAGTAAAGCATCCTCTATGACCTACCCATTTCCCAGACTCTCTGCTCTTGATAGCAGAATGTCAGTGACTGCATTGGATACTTGAATCACAGCAGTCCCCACAGTAGATTTGCCCACTCCAAGTTGACTCCCGATTGACTGGTAGCAGTCGGGCGTTGCAAGTTTTCACAGGGCTATCGCCACTCACTTCTCAACTGTCAAGGCAGCGCTCATCTTGGTATTCCTGTGCTTCAGGGTGGGGGAAAGGAACTCACAGAGTTCCAGGAAAGTGGTTTTATGAATGCAAAAGTTTTACAGCCACTGGGAATCATCCCATACCTGCAATGCTATGCGGTCCCACCAGTTTGTGCTTGTTTGCTGGGCCCAGAATCGGCATTTCACTGTATCAACAACCCTCACTGCTGCCATGATGTCTCAATTGCCACATCCCATGCTTTCAGAACGTCTGGGTCCATGTCCTCCTCACAATTGTCCTCGTGCTCCCATCTCTTAGCCAGATTCTGCACATACTGCAGTATAATGTGCGTGGTGTTTACAATGCTCGCAACAGCAGCAGTGAGCAAAGCAGGCTCCATGCTTGCCGTGCTATGGCGTCTGCACAGATAACCCAGGAAAAAAGGCGCAAAATGATTGTCTGCAGTTGCTTTCACAGACAGAGGGAGGGGAGACTGACAACATGTACTCCAAACCACCAGCAACAAGGTTTTTGCCCCATCAGGCATTGGGAGCTTAACCCAGAATTCCAGTGGGCAGCAGAGACTGAGGGAACTGTGAGATAGATTCCCACAGTGCACCGCTCCATGAGTCGATGCTAGCCACGGTAGTAAGGACGCACTCTGCTGACTTAATGCACTTAGTGGCGACATACACAATCAACTGTATAAAATCGTTTTCTAAAAATCGACTTCTATAAAATCGACCTAATTTCGTAGTGTAGACAAACTCTTAGAGGCAGAGCATGAAATAACACCCTACGTGTACATCTGAAGTGTGTTAATACTCATATGCTGCATTTTATTTTGCAATTACTATGTGCAACAAGTCTTCTTTAGTAGTGCTAGGGAAAGGAATTATGATGAATAAAATTAAATACCCTAAAAATGCAGTATATACAAATCAGTGTTAGTTTACTTCTGAAACACTAAAAGTAGTTTTTCTTTTTTAAAATAGGTTCTCACCTACTTTTAAACATTCTGATGACATTTCACCCATTTAAATTTATCTTTCCTTCCCATCAGCAGGGCTAGTTCAAACAATACTGCTGAACCTGCAACTGCACTGAGCCCCGGTCATAGAGGTCCAGCTCCATCTCAGGTAGGTAGAAGCAACAGCATGATGTCACTGTGTGGTGTAGAGTTTAATCCGCTTTGTCTGAGAACTCTGTGGTGATGATAACTTGAGCATTCTGGGTAATCAGCAACACTCCCCTTTCATCATGTCAATGGCTGGTTTCCGTCATAGCACATCATCAGGTTTCTATCTCATGTTTAATGTAAAATCTGCATCCTCTATATCCCTAGCTCTTTCTACAAACACAAGTAATTTCTGGGCACATTGCCTCTACAATCTGCCTTCGACAGACTGATAGTACACCTCTACCTCGATATAACGTGACCCGATATAACACAAATTCAGATATAATGTGGTAAAGCAGTGCTCCGGGGGGGCGGGGCTGCGCACTCTGGCCGATCAAAGCAAGTTCAATATAACATGGTTTCACGTATAACGCAGTAAGATTTGTTGGCTCCCAAGGACAGCGTTATATCGAGGTAGAGGTGTATTACCACCACCCAAAGCTGGTTTGGCATTCAAGGTAGGGGAATGTAGAAGGAAAAATCAGTCATACACAGAATCTTATCTTTTGCACCATGGAGCATAACAGACTGGCTCTGCAGTGCATCTCTGGTTTGCTCAAACTGAACCTGCTCCATCCACCCCACTAAGTTTCCCAGAGCTTGGATATGCAAAGGAATACACAAATATGAAGCATACTAATTTTTAAACCATACCCAAGACATTTAAGGAATTTTTTTAAAGGGACTTAAATACATGTTAATAGTAAGAAGTCAGAGCAGGATTGCTTTCACTGGCATAAGAGTTTGTTAGACATGGTTTGAAATAAGTGAATTTCCTTGTACAACACAGCAAATTAGATTTCTACATAAAATAATTTTACTGAGAAAAAGTGACCAATAGCATTATATGACTTTGTCACAGGACCGCATGCCTTCCCCAGATTTTGTTTCTTCTATTGTCTAAAACAAAGAACTTTGGTATTACTTTTCAGAACGTGTTCTGAAATCCAAAGCAGAAATTTCCTACTCTTAATCTACTAGACTGCAGAATCAACAAAGAAACACATAAATAATAGACTAATCATTGTGTATTTCTATGGTATTTACTGCAATAATATTAGGCCTGATTAATTAACTTGGTATGAATAGAAAGATGTTGTAAGTATTTTTATAAGATTTTAACTGTAAATCACTTTAAATTATCTAGACCATTGCTTTGAAAGTGTTATCTAAAGAGAGAAAAACTGCACATACATGCTCTTATAAAAGCGTAACGATGACATTTACTACTTTCTCAATTAATTTAATAACCTTATACATATTTCAAGTTTCTCCATACCTCTTTGTTGCTGGTGACACAGTTTCCTTCCTGGTTCCTGATGGAGAAGGTAGAGAGCCACTTGGTTTCTTTGGTAACACGGTTCCATTATTAACAGTTGTCCTTAATGGCAATGTTTGCACCAACGGTCTAGCTGTAAGACAAGCAGATGGTAAAATCACAGCTTGCACTGAAAAGGTCACTTTTTACTTCTGCAGACAACAAAAAAGGTTACACACATTTCACAGATGCTTTTGAACTGTTAACTTTGTTTCAATAAAGTAGGGATTAAAAATTAAACAGGGACAAATTAACTAAACTTCAGCCGTTGCCCTATTTATTGTAAGGAAATCATTTTGGAATAGGCTTCCTAGAGGAATTTAAACTGAATATTAAACTAATAACAAGTTACAGCTTGAATAATTTACTGCATTCAGAAATCTCTCATTACAATAAGCCTGTAGTCACATTTCTGAAATTTCACTTGCTAAATCTCAGCTACAAGGGGTAAATCATTTTTATTGTTAAACATATTCATAATGACATAAGTGAAATAACCTTTGTACTGCTTAAGGGCCTAATTGTGCAACACTTACTCATTTTGGGAGCTACTGGAGTTCAATTGGACTGCTTACACGAGCAACCCTAAATCACTCCACTCTCCAAAAAAAAAATCCACTTCCCTTCTAGAGCATGTTCAACGTAGCAGCAGAAAGAAAGGCGAATAGCCTTCTGAGAGGCCTGTGTTCTTCAATAAAGAAGCTATACACTGTTGCTTATGCAACAAGCTTTCCCAAGGTCTATGACAGGAGTTCTCAAATTGGGGGTCATAACTCCTCGGGGATCACCAGGTTATTATGTGGAGGTCGCGAACTGTCAGTCTCCACCCCAAAACCCACTTCGCCTCCAGCATTTATCATAGTGTTAAATATAAAAAATGTGTTTTTAATTTGTAAGGGGGGGGGGTCGCACTCATAGGTTTGCTGTGTGAAAGGGGTCACCAATACAAAAGTCTGAGAACCACTGGTCTATATATTGCATTAAAAACGTGCTTTTAAGTATGTGGCTTTATGACTGAGAACCCAGCAAACAGGGTAGATATATATGTTATATATTTTTGAAGTGAGAAAATGCATTTGGAATCAACAGAACCATGGATATAATCAACTGAGATGTTCTACTACTCTCATGTCATCTTAACGAAAAAAACACAATATAGAAAAATAAATTATGTACACACCATATGTGTAATTAATTTTGGAATGGTTTTTATCAAAGATTTTCATTCAAATCAACCATATGTTAGTTAACAAACAATGGTTAAGGCTGTGAACAATAGAAAATATAAAGATAAGTAAATACTGTTAGAGAAAGTGTTTGAAACAGGATCTTTTAATTCCACAGCTGGATTTTAAACGGCTTCTCTTAATTTACATAAATAATTAACAAATATGAACTTAGTAACTTTCTTCATATATTTATATCAGTTGCTTTCAACATAGCTAGTTTTCTCTATCTACAGAAAAAAAAGCAAAGAACTGCAATGGTCATAGAGCTATCTGAACTTTGATGGAACTTTACCTCTCATAACTTCAGCTACAAATTATTTCAAGTTCTTCCTTATTTGGGGTCTTCCTAACTGTGAGGAGAGTAGGAGCTACTGGCTGGGCTAGGTCATCCTCCATCCACTTTTCTAAAGGTGACAAAGTCTTTGTGTTTAGAGGAAGACACTAACTAAAAGAAGGCATCTTCAGGAAAAGTATGATTCATGAGGCATTCTCTTCCCCCTAAAATTAGTATTTAACCAATACCTCAGTCTGCTGTTACAAGGTGCATTACTATTGGAAATACCATCTCTCAGCAAATTTATAAAATCCAGGTTCTAACCAACTGTTATCATTAAAATATCCAATTATTAATTATTATTATTATTATTATAAGACCAGAAATATAACTTCAATCTCCTTGCAAAATTCTCATTCTGAAAATTATATTCTGCCTATTTAAATTCTCCTTCCATTTTAAATCCAGCCCTAAAATGTAGTAGAGCTAGGCTGTTTTAAACAGTTGCTGTGCTTGATGTCCATCAAATGGTTTCGGTAAATAGCCGACATATCAGTTTGTAAAGAACTTTAGAATCCATCCATACAAAAAGATGTTATATAAAATGTAAACTGTCATTAAAATGCTGGAAGCAGCTAGTCAGGTACCAAGTCTCAGCTGCTGGGCTGTTTCACAACTGGCACACCTCTCCTGCATCCCAAAGTACACGTCCAGGAAGCCCATATGACTTCATGAGCTTTGCTCCTGTGAAGAAGCAAGGAAACTGCTGCCTGGTACAGCCAGGGTTGAAGAAAACCTGTGGGTTCAGCTAGCATGGCCTTTCTATACCTGCAGCCAATGCCAGGCCTGGAGAGAGGAGAAAAAGAGGGAGCCTGGCTCAGTTGGGGGCTTTCTGACAAGGAAGCAGGAGCTCTCTGTTTGCCTGTCTGAAGGGATGGATCAGTGACTGGACAGCCAACGCAGCCACTGGAGGCAAGGAAACCTGCCCCTGCCAAGAGGAGCCTGCAGCTAAGCCCCAACTGTGGGGTTATTGAACTAATGGGGCTATGCCCCAAACTAAAGAGACTCTAATAAGTAGCAGCCCAGGTAAGCGGGTCTTGACCCCCCACCGGCAGAGAGGCAGATCCATCAACCTGTTTAGGGGGGTTGAACTACAAAGGGCCCTGGGGAGAGTCTGGGTCCCCCTCCAACCCAGCTGACCAATGATCTAGCCACTAGGCCGCCTGGCCACCGAAGGCTCTATCACAGGTGGTGGAGAAAATGGGTATTGCCCTAGTCCCTGCTGAAAGGAATTTAAACAAACAGAAAAAAAAGCAAAAGCCCAAACAAAAGGAAAGACCTTGAATGGAGATGGAACAGCTGCTGAAATGGATGGCCGAGCAAAACACCCACCATGAACAGCAACAGCAACAACTCCTGCAGCAGATGGCCACCCAGCAGCAGCAGTTAATTTCTGAATTGGCAGCCCAGCAGCAGCAGCAGCTGGTCCAACAGGTGGCCTCCATACAGCGACTCAGTGCTTCAGCAGAGTCAACAAACCCTGCCCCTATCCAGTTTACCAAAATGGGGCCTGAAGATGATCCTGAGGTTTCCTTAGAAACTTTTGTGCGGGTAGCCCCGGTAGCCCGAGACCAATGGGTTGCAGTGCTGGCCCTGTACTTAATTGGGTAGCACAGACCATATGTCATGCTTTAGACGTGGAACCCATGCCATTATGCTCCACGAATTCTGAAACAGTGACTATGAAACGTATGAGGATCTTTGCTCAAGTCAGGGTGCCTCAGGAAATCCTGACAGACAGCCCCAACTGAGCCAGGCTCCTTCCTTTTCTCCCCCCTACAGGCCTGGCATTGGCTGCAGGTATAGCGGAGTGTGGCTAGCTGAGCCCACAGGTTTTCTTTAACCCCTGCTGTGCCAGGGTGCAGTTTTTCTGCTCTTTCACACATCCTCCCCGTTATGACTCCATTTAAGGTCTGCCTGTCCTCCCCCAACTGCTCTTCATCATACCGTGAGAAGAAGTCAAAATTCAGATGGAGCTTTTGCTGTCTAGCTCACTTGTTGGTCCTTTGTCAAGACCTCAGCCTTCCAGTTGGGTTGCTGGTAGTCCTGCCCCCTTTCAGGGTGCTGAAAAGTCGAGTGCTTCAAGAGGCCAGTCTTCCTAACTGGGACATGCAGCCCCTGATCTCTTTGAGTTTGGCCTACTTGCTCGAGTCCTTAATAAACCCTCTTGCTGAGTTTGGTAGGGGAACCCAGTCCTGCCTCTTCCCTACGTTCCAGGCCAAGGCCCAGTATAAAGCGGTTACGCAAATCTCTCCCCAACCCTTCACTGTTTTCCTAGCCTGCTTTCTACTGAGCTCCTCCTGTATACTGTTTCCCTGGTTCAACCCTAAGGTACTCTCCTCCTGAGATTCTGTGGGTGGCTTCTCCTCTGCCAGTATTGTGAGCCCCTGCTCTACTGCTAGGGGCTTCTCAGCCTCTCTGGCATTCACCAGGTTATGTTTCAAACCATCTGTATTGTTTCCTTCCTTAAAGCAGGATTCCACCCCCACCCATCCCCAGATCTCTTCTTGGAGCTGGGGTTATGACCCATGTAGTTAGGTCATGCGCTATCTTTTTCAGGCAGGAGCTCACCTCGGCCCTCCTCCTGGAGCTGGGCTTGTGGTTCAGGCAATCAGATCTCCCTACTCCAGACAGGAGTCTCCCCTGGCTCTCTTCTATGGAGCTGGGGTAATGGTTTGGGCAAGCTGACAGAACAAAAAGGCGCAATGGTCTCAAGTTGCAGTGGGGGAGGTCTAGGTTGGATATTAGGAAACACTATTTCACTAGGAAGATGGCGAAGCACTGGAATGGGTTACCGAGGGAGGTGGTAGAATCTCCATCCTTAGAGGTTTTTAAGGCCCAGCTTGACAAAGCCCTGGCTGGGATGATTTAGTTGGTGTTGGTCCTACTTGGAGTAGGGGGTTGGACTAGATGACCTCCTGAGGTCTCTTCCAAATCTAATCTTCTATGATTCTAAGTTACAAGGCTTTAGCCAGCTTCACCCTCAGGTGGGTGCCTTTTCCCAATCAGTCCTCTATCTTGGAGGATTCCACAGGTCAGCCTTCTCCTACTGATCTCTGACCTGAGAGAGGAGGTGGCATACATGCTAGTCCCCTTCTCCCAGATCATCCCCAACTGATTGGGTGAGAGGGAATTCTTTCCCTGACCATTCTGCAAGGCTTCTGGTCTGGGCCCTTAAAGAAACAATAAGTGACTTTCTCCATTTAACACTTATTCCTGGGACCACTTCCTCTCCCCCAATACAGCTTATTTCCTAGGCCTTTGCATACACCAGAAAGTTTCCAATGTTTTAAAGGGCCATGTCACATGACCAGGGATGGCTGACTGGCACCCTTACATGGGCAGACTACCCCATCATAGATGTCCATTCTGTTTCTGCTGTAGGTACTAAGGCAGGGATTGGCAACCTATGGCACGTGACCCCCAGGGAAAGCAGCTGGCAGGCTGGGCCAGTTTGTTTACCTGCTGTGTCCACAGGTTCAGCCAATCGCAGCTCCCACTGGTCGCGGTTCACCGTCCCAGGCCAATGGGGGCTGCAGGAAGGGCAACCAGCACATCCCTTGGTCCACGCCACTTCCCGCAGTCCTGACTAGCCTGAAGCAGTGAAACACAGCCAGTGGGGCCAGCATGGAGCCTCACTGAAGTCAAAGAGGTTCCACATGGATATGCAGCAAATAGCAAGACTGGGGTCTTAGTTTGTAAATTCTGGACAGGGACCATGTTTTCCTATGTGTCTGTACAATGTCTAGAATAATGGGGCCCCGAGCTTTAATAGACTACCCTGGTTCTATTTCTACAAACTAAAAGCTTTCAATCACTGCCCCATTGAACTTGGTAACTCAGTTTTGGCATTAAACCTTATTCGTTGAAGAAAGTAGTTAGTTTTTTTCTGATGCTCCTATTGGGAATGTAGATTACATCGAAAAGGACTCAGAGGATGCTCCGAGGAAACACTGAAATGAGGAAGGGTCCTAACAGACTGACACCAGTGAAAGAAATCACTCTTTTAAAAGCACTAAGAAAAAAATTGCACATGATTCCTGATTATATACTATGTTAACAACTCTTTCTAGCTTCTAAAACACTGGAATATGATGGTTGTAAGCTTCTCAGTCATTACTGCCTTGCAGACCTCAGGTTTTCGAACTCTGAACAAAACAAACTTTCATATGTTTGTGCATGTTAACTGACTTTAGCCAACATGTCTGAGCACTGAAGTCCATTTTGAGTATGAAAGCATGCAGCACATTTGACAAGAAGACAGCTCTAAATTATGTGAATACCAGAACAGAAAGTATCACAAATACTAACAAAAATTGGATTCATGCATCTTGCAATGCAAATTAGACACCAAAACAAAGTTTTCTAATAACATTAAAATATAAATCTGCTCTTCATGTATTCATTTATTTTTAATATGGAGGTTCTACCTTGTGGTTGACATGAAACCAATGTCCTGAAAACTTGTGGTCATTAACCATCCGATGGTCTTTGCATAACACCAATGTCATGGCCATATAAATACTCACATAATTCTGTTTTGCCAAAGTAAGTTCCAATTGCAGTTTGGCTAGATGTGCTTTTGTTAACATGCTGACAATCATCATCTGTGTTCTCATAATTGGATACATGTATAAAAACCCAAACCTATTGAAAAGTGTTGGAATGAGCTGGTTAAGTGTGTACCTACCTTCCTACCTTGATGGAATCAGTATTACTCCACAGTATGTCATAAATGCTATACTGTTACCAGCTAATGGAGATTCACCTTCTAATCAAGTGGCAAACACCTGTGCTTCTGGAGCACAAGGATCCAAATTCTATCCCTGTTACTACTACAAAGTTAGCGTGAAAAGAGCGTGCAGTACAGCAATAATCTGGAATTCTTAAGTGCTATATAATTAACTCTTTTTAAATTCTTTAATCAATCAGTTATGTACTCTGTGGCTTTTTAGTTTTATTTATTACACTTATTTTAAATAGCTGTAGCTGTCAAATAGTTCCAAACATGTCAGTACTGTTAGCTTGCTAGTAATTCACTCATTCATATTAGAGTTTTGTCAGTTGTTACATATTTATTTTACAAGTTCTGTTGCTTCAGGGTCTTACCTGTGGTAGCAGCACTGACATGTTTATCAGGCTCAGCAGCAGCTGCTTTTTTACTCATACTCTGATCTATGGATTAATAGGGCTATTAAGATTACAAACAAACCAATAATTGAAAAAAGGAAAGAATAACAAAAAAAAATAAAAGAAAGGCAGGACCTCATAAAAACTCTACATAATAGGCTAATTAAATTTTTTAAAAGCCATTAGTAAATGAAATCCTAACTGGAGTAAGTAAGCAACTGAAGTTTCCTTATATGTATTTTTAACTACATGACTGAAAGATCACACAAGTGCTCATACAACACTTGACACAAACAATACTTGATTTTATCTTGAGCTTAGCTTCATTATGGTATCTAAAATTGGAATTCATTAGGCTTTAAACCAAGCAAAGTTAACTACTGTGCCATGGGAAAATTTGAGCAGTCTGCAGTGGTTCTAGAATCTGCAGTCCACTGCAATACCCAGTGCCAGGTCTTAAAAGTTGAGCTGTGAGTTTACCTTTCTCTCAGGTGGGCCCCAACATGGCACCTCTGATTTGAATTGTTGAATATCTGCATGAAACAAGATATACTGCACTTCAAATCCTGACTGTTATGTGTCAGTCTTTTGCACGAGAGCGTTTGAGATCCAAGTTCAATTTTTTGTTTAATAATTGTGACACTGGGGGTTAAAGGTGCAGTCAATGTGAAAAAGTTTGAGTCTCAATCAGCTTCCCATGACAAGATGTCTGCAGTTTCACCTTTGGCCCCCTCTAGTCAAATCCCTCCCGTAATGGTTACTGTTAGTCACTGCTGTGCTAAACTATCACCCTGAAGTTATTAAATTATTCCTAAAAGTGAGGTAAACTAAAATTTTAACATACAGGAAATTAAGCGTTTTTGTTGCTTTTGTTTTGTTAAGCTGTTTGAGGTATGCAGTTTGTTCAAAAATAGTTTTACCTATAATTCACAAGAAAAACGTCCATCTCTGAAGTTTAGCATTTTGTCAAAACTGCTAAAAGGAACAAATTATTAAGATGCTTCTAATTCTACTTTATATCCCTGCAGAGGTATGGGGGCAGCAGACAGCGATGATGAAGGTGAAATATCATGATAAAAATAAATTTTATAATATTTATAGTCACACCTATTTCTGGAAATTAGCAGGAAATTACAAATATTATCAATACTTATTTCTGTAGTTTGTGATGGCCGAACAGCTCATGTTAGTTGAAGCTCTTTCTCTGGTACAAACTCCTTAGAAAGTTGCCATCATAAAGAATTACCTGCTATGTTAGCATCCAGTTCTGCTCCTACCAAAGTCAATGCACTATTAACTTCAATGCAAGCAGGATTGGCCCTGTAGTTGTACTTACACTGTCATGAAGCCTAAAAATAAGAACTGATCTGGCTGCAATTTGACAATAGTTACTGCCTTTGTTTTCTCACCTCAAAGAACTTTGAATGTAAATGTAACATAGGGCTTCCTAGCCCCTCAAAAATTATGTTGGAATGGAGTTTTTTTTTTCCTGAAGCTACTAATAGTAGTATTTACTGTATCGGACCTTAAACAGTTTCTGGCAGCAAAAGAAGCAAGGACAACAATTAGGGTTGCCAACTTTCTAATTGCACAGAACTGAACACCCTTGCCCTGCCCCACCCCTTCTCTGAGGCCCCCTTACTCCGCTCCCTCTCTGAGGCCCCACCCCCACTCACTCCATCTCCCCTCCCTCCTTCACTCGCTCTCCCCCACCATCACTCACTTTCACTGGGCTGGCTCAGGGGGTTAGGGTGCGGAAGGGGGTGAGGGCTCTGGCTGGGGATGCAGGCTACAAAGTGGTGCCATAAATGAAGGGTTCAGGGTGGAGTGTGGGAGCAGGCTCAGGGCTGAAACAGAGGGTTGGGGTGTGGGTGAGGGTTCGAGCTTCAGCTGGGTGCGTTTACCTCAGGTGGCTCCTGGTCAGCAGCACAAGGGACTAAGGCAGGCTCCCTGCCTGCCCTGGCTCGGTGCGGCTCCCAGAAGTGGCCACATGTCCGGCTCCTAGGCGGAGGAGCGGCCAGGCGTCTCTATGCAGTGCACACTGCCTGCACCCACAGGTGCCGGCCCTGCAGCTCCCATTGGCCACAGTTTCTGGCCAATGGGAGCTGCAGAGCTGACACTTGGGATGGGGACAGCGCACAGAGCTTCCCTGATTGCAGCTATGTCTAGAGGCTGTAAGGACCTGATGGCTGCTTCCAGGAGCTACGTGGAGCCAGGGAATCTGCCTTATGCCTTAGCCCCGCTGTGCCACCGACCGGGCTTTAAACGGCCCGATCAGCAGTGCACACGGTGCTGCCCGGAGCCACCAAGGTGCCTTTTCGACAGGGTGTTCCAGTCGAAAACCTAGCAACTCTAACAACAATAAGAGATACAAAAAAATAATAGTGTGAATGCCTTCAGCGTGTTCCAGCCAAGAACTAGTATGTTTTAAGACCCATTAATTTAGTTCCATAGTGAGCTGCTGGAGTTCCCCCCAAAACATACAAAGGCCCTAATTCACCACAGCATGTGCTCAACTGTTTTGCTGCATCAGGGTCTGAAAAGTAATTGATGGCACAAGATCACACAAAAGGTCTGTGGTAGATTTGGGAGGAAAGCGCAGATCCCTGATTCTCAGCCCTGTAACTTAATTACAAGACCATAAAATGCACATTTTCCATCAAATGTAAATTTAAAAAGTTAATTTTAAGTGAACATATATCCCACTTGTAATGAAAATACTTTCATAATTCAGGTATCAGAGATCTCGTGAACCTAGCCACAGTTTTCACATCTAGCTTGCCACAATTACTTCTATTAAGATTACAGAACAAAAGAGGTAAAAAAAACCCATGAATTTTTGAATAACTTTCAAATGGCAACAAACTCACCGCAATTTTACAGCAAGCAAATCTGACTCCATCAGACTACCATCACTTACACCATGTCATTCCGGTTGCAGCAAACCTTAGCTATCTATGTAATACTGGATGCTCAACTTAATTTTTTTTATTATCTTTGTATATTACTGACATTATTCTGCACAACATGAATCAAGCTAGGTTAGTACAAGATACTCAAAGGCAGCTTAGCCATCTTCACTGGCTGATCAGCTTCATCTGTATTGCCAAGACAAAATAGGGGTTTCAGACCACAGAAGATGACTCACTCCTTGAAGAGTTTACGATCTGATTTTGGACAAGAGGCAGCAAATAGGAATTGTGTGAAAATTAAAAATGTAGATTAAAACAGTAAGAAAATGCAGATGATCTGATAGGTTGGGTGAGCTTCTGAAAGACTGCTACACTTAGCTTTTTATGTATTCTATTTAGTAGGCTATGAATTTTGTTTTTAAATTTAATTTTTCTTGTTTATCCTGAGTGTTTTAAAAGACTTAATGACAAACTTTAACACACATAAATGTTTGACTAATTTTAAATACATTTGTTCACATATATTTGAAATGCAAACCTTTGGTAGGTCCTTTCTTGTTCTGCATGGCCTGCTGTTCCTCTGTAATATTCAAACGTCGAACCACATCAGCCAGGGCAGATTTGAGCAGCTGGATGTCATCTTCCTGCATCTGGACACGCTGCTCCAGAGAAGCAATGCGGTCTGTTACCTCCATACTGCTTGCAGCAGAGGCACTGTCATCTAAACAAAATGATGTGAAAACAATGTAATCTCAATGTGTTATCAAGAAATACAGAATGTATTCTACATTATCTGGAAGCATAATTTATTTCTTCAGACCTGTGGAATTATAATGAAAAGGAAAGTTTTGAGACGGTGTGAGAAAACAAAGGCTTCTGAGAAAAATCCAGCCCCCCAAAATCATAGCTTTACTTTCAAGATTCATTCTTGTTATACATCCATTTTCTTAAACATCCACAGTGCATGTACTGTATTCTGTATCAGTGTAATCAATTTATCCCCATATCTCATAAGCTCCTGCCTTTATAAAAAATGCCAATATTTTTATTATCCATACCCAAAATACCAAAAGACCAAGAAGCTGTTTAGCATCTATATGTGTATCTAATAAAACTGGTCATATCTCACTTGACTGAAATGTCTCAAATATTGCCACACACATTTTTGGTTTGCTGAGACACTTATAAAAGGATGCAATATTTGCTCAACCCTGCAAGCACTTATGCACATAAGTAACAATATATAAAAGTAGTCTCATTGATTTAAATGTTAAAAATTAAGTACATGCATAAGCACTTAATATATGGAGATACAGCTATCTCATAGAGCTGGAAGAGACCCTGAAAAGTCATTGAGTCCAGTACCCTGCCTTCACTAGCAGGACCAAGAACTGATTTTGCCCCAAATCCCAAGGTGGCCCCCTCAAGGATTGAGCACTCAACCCTGGGCTTTGCAAGCCAATGTTCAAACCACTGAGCTATCTCTCCCCCCTTGAAGGCCTAGGCCCAGGCCCAGGCCCAGGCCCTTAGTCTGTAAATTTACAGTTGGTCTTCACATTTCTTTACAATTCATCCTATATTTAAAAATAACTGAATCTGATAGATGCTTAGAATCTGACAGAAGGTGTGCACCTTTTCACCTCAAAACAGTAAATGGAGTTATTCTGGACTGCAGTCTTATTTGTGTATCCCAACTCCATTTCTTATTAAATAGAAAAAAGTTACTAGCCAGTTCTGTAACTTTTTTTCTTCAAGATATGTTGCACATTTACATTTCACTTCAGATGTGTGTGTTAGAGATTTTTCCTTTAGTGATATCCATTGGGGCAGCACATGGGCTCTCTGCTGCCTCATGCTACTGTGTGATGATATAAAGGGCGGAGCTTCCCCAGATCCCCTCAGTTCCTTGAGCATCTGCAGATCCCATAGCTCTGGCTGCCAAATCTGCCCCATCTAAAGAAGCTTGCAAAGAATCCTAACCATCATTTGCCTAGTGCTAAGATGGCCTGGAATTTCTGCCTGGCATACTCTGACAACTTCTCTGAAAACTGCATAGTTCCAGAGGGAGAAAGCTTGCTGGTTAGAGATATGCAATTGTAGGACAGGTGTGGAGTATATCTTTCTATCAAAAAGGTCTAGTCTCTGTACATGCTTGGGGTAGAAGAAGGGCGTCCCAGATGTGTCCCTTCACTCACTGCTAAGACAACTAAGGAACCTGGCAATGAATGGGTATAAAAAGGCTCATAGCCTTGAGAAGGCACATAGTACCTTCTTTTGGTTCTCTTGGCTGTTGGACGCAGAGAAGATGGCATTTGCCACAAGGGTCTTCCAGAATCCAGGAGGGCCTCGTTGATAGGGACAGCCACTATAGATGGCCCTATTGAAACCAGAGTGTTTACAAGGTTAATCAAACTCTCCTAGACCACCTCAAAAGGGATATCATGAGAGGTAGCTACTTGTTTGAAAATGTCTTGGTAAGCCCTGTAGTCATCTTGGACTGGTGAAGTGTTTTGTGGCACTGTTGTCTCATCAGGCAATGACATGGACATATATAAAGGAGGGTGAGATTGATTCCCCTCCAGCATAGTGGGTGGATGTTCCAAAGGTTGAGGATTTTGCTCAGTAGTGAAAATATCCTCCTGGACATCCTTCTGGACCTTAAAGATAGGAGCTGGGGAGGATTTGGAAGCAGGTTTCATTAGAGCCATGGGTACATGGCATATGATTCCAGCTATGACTGATTCAAGGTTCCCTTTCTCTGGAGCATCTCCGTACCTCCAGTGGGCATCAGCAACACAGCTCTCTTGATTAAGGAAAAGGAGAGTCATTGTCTGTCTCAGGAGCGAGAGGAAGCTGATCATGGTGATGCCATACCATGCAATGACAAGATTAAAGTGTGCTGTTTCAGACATACTGATACCAGGGATATCAAGGTAGATTTACCCCTTCTAGATTGCACTGGTCGAGAAACACCAGACAGATTGATGCTTTATCCACCCACAGTACCAAAGCCACTAGACTTAGGCAAGTCTATAGCGGAGTCCTGAGGATACACTGGCACTGGGTGAGCTGTCTCCTGTAACCTTGGGAGTCCAGCACCAAAAGGGAGAGTATGTCTTGTGCTGCCACATATGTCTCCAGCCCTGTTGGTACTGAGATCCTTTCATGTTGCACAGAAATAGTCAGTATCATGAGGGGGTCAATCTCAATGGCCCTGGTACCAGTGTCACAGTTAACAACCTTGGATATGAAGTGATTGGTACCAATGAGCATCTCTTGCCAGAGGACACCTTCCTCTGTCCTTCTAAGTGCTTACTGGTGGATGGTACCAGGGATCTAGATTTTCTAGCACACCCAAGCCTCGACTCCTTAGATGAATTCCTTGTCCTTCTTTCTCAGCACCGGGGAAGGGGATCAGTGCCAATGTCCAGAGGAGCACTCTGCACTGAAACCAAAGCACTCCCCAAGCAGGAAGGCTCATCAGGTGGACACAGGGCAACCTCACTAAGGATGTGGCATAGGCTCACCTCTCTTTCTTCTTTCACAGCATAAAGTCCCTGCAAATTTGGCAGCATCCCTAACGTGACCCTTGCTGAGATATTTTAGGTAGGTGGAATGCGGGTCACTCAATGGCATGGATCTTTTGTAGCTGGCACAAGGCTTAAACTCCAAAAACTGAGGCACCCCATAACAAAAGGGAACCAACGTGCCAATAAAACAATAAAAATAACAAATGAAACGTATATGAATATAAAGGACTAACTAACGAGTCCCAGCTATTTACAGAAAGATAAGATAAATTCCCTGTGAGGGGATAAACCTGCAGGAGCAAGCCGACAGGTTCCCACTACCGATCATGGTAAGAAGGAACTGAGGATGGGCTAGGGCAGCGCCGCCCTTTATACCATTATGCAGTAACACAGGGCAGCAGAGGGCACATGCACCGCCCGAACGGGCACCACTAAGGGAAAAGTCTCCAACTCTGCTGAACTGAACATGCACACACCTGAAGTGGAATGTGTGTGAGGTGTGTGTGGAAGTACATACCACTGAAGTGGAGTGCAATCAAAGAACTTCATATTTCCTGTTACAAATTCTTGACTTTTCTGATTTACATAAGAAAAAACAAATACAAAAAATAATATCTGGATATGTTCAGAAATATACAAAAGACAAAGCAAAAAAGCTAGTGATTTTTAAACAGAATTACAACAAAAATATTTGTTTTTACAATTCTATGAAAAGATTGCTATTAGTACTGTAGTGGGGTCAGTTGCCTCCCAAAAGTACCTCTGCAGTGCCCTGATAACAATTTCTTCCTCAAAGAGCTTCTTAAACAAGCTCCACATAGGCTTTTCTTGTCCATTCACCACCCCTTCTTGGAGGCCCAAGTTTATTCACATAAATAAAACTTCAAAATAAAACTCAAAGTCCCAAAACTCAGTATGTTGGTTTTATCCTGTCATCGAGTAACTCCAGGGTGACCAGATGTCCCGATTTTATAGGGACAGTCCTGATATTTGGGGCTTTGTTTTATATAGGTGCCTATTACCCCCCTGCTCCCATCCCTATTTTTCACACTTGCTGTCTGGTCACCCTAAGTCACTCTCAGGCTTTTATTGCCTGCAGTCTCAGTAGGGAAACTCCATCACATTCTGGTGGAGTCTGTTCACTCCCAGGAAGCTCCAGTTTAGCCTACACTCAGGCCTTTCTGTCTGGAGCCTTTCCTGCTTTGGACCCTACCTGGTTCTGGTTTCTGTCTTTTGCTTCCAAACCCGCTGATATCAGGGTCTTCCCTGCAGAAGGCTCTTCTTGCAGTTTCCTAAGCTTCCCGCCTTCCCTACAGCCACCTGCTGCCTGTTATAGGGAACTACCTGATTCAACTCACCTGTGCCTATCGGCCTTTAAAGGAAAAGCCAACCTGTTACAAATATCAGTGAGTCACTTCAAGTAAAATCATCCAGTGATGACTGAAGTACAGCCTTATTTAGTTAGTTAGTTATTTAAATAATCCACACAAAGAGTAAATGCTTTAAAAACCATGATTAAACTCATTCTGAAAAGTCATTAATTTGGGAGGCTTCTTGGCCAACCAGAATGAATCAAGAACTGAGTTCTGCTTTAGCAGATTTCACCAAAAGCCTTAATAGTAAAATAAAAAAAATTAGCCTACTCTTTTGTTGGTAGAAATGGACATTTATCATGCTGGTAGAGATATTAGGATATCCTAGTTTTATCAATGATTGTTAATGCACATCCACTGCATATGTTGTTTCTTCTGACTCTACATGAATCGCACTTTCCTTTTTTAAAGGATCCACTGTTTTCTCCTATGCATTTAGTTCCTATATACTTCAAACCAGTGTCTTTCCTTTCAGATGTCAGAAGAGGAAATTAAAATTGCATGGTTTGTGTATTTATGATCATTAGTGTGGAATTTACATACAAAACAAAATATTATGCATGCACAGGCAAACAATTATTACAATATTTAAATATACTTTTTAAAAATGTCATGTTATATGCCCAAAGTATCACTAAACTATTGGTTTTTTGTTAGAGAATTTCAAAAAAGCACATAAAATTAGTATATTTTATTTGCCTCCAAATTCATTCAAATAATATTTGTTTACAAAGTTTGTTCACAGGCTACTTTTGGTATACCAAAATCCAAGCGACAGCATTTTTTAAACAGCTGAAATAGTAATACTGTCTGACCATACTCAAACATTGAAATAGTAATACTGTCTGACCATAAACAGTAGTGGGCCTCTAAGCCCTGCTGCAATAGTTTTCAAACAGTTTGTTAGTTGGGCTTTTTAGAATAAGACACAATGAAAATGTCAATGTTAAAAACATTATATGCAATTTTATGTTTAAAATTACTGAACAAAGCTATATTTTAGACCTCTTGGTTTTACTAAAACTGAACTCAAATTTCTGAAATATGAGGAAATTGTTTCCCCATAACACACACCAAATGTTTTTTCAAATCTTACCATAATCACTATTGCGTAGAGCAACAGATATTTCTATTGAAGCTATTGCAGCTAATTAATCCCCAGAATAAGACTGTATGCAGTGTAGTTGTAGCTGTGCTGATCCCAGGATATTACAGAGACAACGTGGATGAGGTAATACCTTTTACTGGACCAACTTCTGTTGGTGAGAGACATAAGCTAAACAATCTGTTCCACCTTGCATTTTGCTGTGAGGCTCGGAGTACCTTTCCCAGAGCTGAAGAAGAGCTCTATCTGGCTTGAAAACTTGTCTCTCTCACCAACAGAAGCTGGTCCAATAAAAAATTATATTAGCAAACTTCTTGGCAAAGGATGAGCTGTCTGGTAATACTGGCACTAGTAGTGACCTGTATGGCTAAGATCTGTAATGCAACCAACCCAGTAACAAAGTGTGTGCAATATATACCCTTTTATTATTTCCCCACTTCCTATCTGTTGTAGATACTCTTCTTTCCATCACCCCCCTCACACACACACACTTGTTGAATAACAAAAAGACACGTAATTCTTGTCTCTTCTACTGCTGCTATCCCTCCTGCTTCTTATGTAATTAGCTTCCAAATTCTCCTTGTTGCTGTGTTTCCTTTCAGCATAGGTCACCTGCGACTATCTCCTTCTTGTTGACATCCCTCTAGGATCTAGTTTTCTATTAAGTATGAGTACAGAACAAAATGAGCATTCACCAAGTGCTAGTAAAAGGTTAAGATCAGAGATGAGAGGCATTTAGCGTCCAGTTAAGAAAAATCTGCTTTGTTCATGAATGCATATACAAATATAAGTGAGTGATAAGAGAGAGTTTTATTCTTAATGTGTGTATGAGTTCTGAAGAATGGAATTAAAAATAATACAATAAGCATAACTTGCTGAAGGCCTTAAAAAGAGAAAGCCACAAAATTCAGTTATCTATATTGTGATCTGTTCTGTGGTAGCTGTAATACCTGTTCAAAAAAGCTTAAGCCATATTGGTAGTTTAGTTTTTAGTACCCCCCTCTGTATTATGATCATCAACTTCATATCAACAGAGCAATTTGTAAAAAAATCTGAATTCACAGTAAAAAACAGCCTCTTATTTAGACAAAAACTAAATGAAAATGGAGTTAAGTTTGACAATACATATCAGTAATGTAAAATAAAATACTTTACAGCAATTTTAAACCCAGCAAATACAGAGATAAGATTAAACACAAAAGAAAGCAGAGTGGATAAAAATCAATGATTTTTTTAAATAAAAAAATTCAGAGTTTTTTAATTTAAATCAGATTTTTTTCATTTAAATTGGATTTTTTTCAATAAAATGCTTTTTGAGGAAAAAATCTATCTAAAGACAGTTTTAATTAAGATAAATTATAGCTCAAAGATATCTCATCATGGAACAGGGATTATAAATTCTAATTCTACAGTATGAGACAATATATTCATGTAATGTTTAAGAAAAGTTTTGTAAATGAGTTCCAATAGTTCATGGATTAGGGACCTCAATTTTATGGGGTTCCACAGGCTTCTGTACAGATTATTTAGGTTAATCTTTCTATCTGCTCAATGGGACTCAGTGCTCAGTCTAGAAGACACCATCAGAGATGCTTAGTTTTGCAGTTCTCAAACTGTGGATTTGTCTCCAGAGGTAACAGGCTTGTTAACAGCAACAATATTTTTAAATAAATAAACAAATATTATATAGAGATGAGAAATAACAGACCTCAACTCTACTGTACCTCTGCAAATTTGTGTACACAGAGTCAATCCCTTACCTCCCAATACTGCATGGCATGAAAATCCTCAAAATATTAATGATTAACCTGTTGAATTGTAGATAGTTACCTCTCAATGACTTCATAAATATCTGCTTCAAATTACCTTTGGTAAATGAAATAACCAAACAATCATTCATTTTCTGATACAGCTGAAAAACTAATTTGAAAAGTTTTCAAAATAAATCACTGTTTAAAAATGTATAGTGTGTACCTTCTAAAAATGAAACCTACATCTATTTCTGAGTTGTGAAGAATATACTGTATTAAGGTTATAATAACCAACAAGAATGCATTTTTATTAGAAAACCATGATTAAATCGAGTCTTCCTGACTAGTGATTTAAATCATGATTTAAAACAATTTGATTTAAATCAAATCCACCCTGAAAGAAAGCCAAACATGATAATACAAGGAAATGCATATTTAAGACACCCACACAAGTTTTACTCTGTAGTTTTGCCATGCAGTAAACATATTATTATGATTAATTATGATCATTATGAGTAATGCCTGTTTGTGTCTGTGATCCCAGATTTTGAAAACATGCTAGATGTTTTCATATTTTCCCCCATCATGCTGTCACTACAAAGAGATAGTGACCTTTTTGAAAAGGCCATCTTAGTTGAAAGAAGCCCGTGGCCTCATTCCCAATTAAAACAATAGGAGATGTGAAACATTTTGAAAGAGGGTAATTCTTGAGATTCTCTATGAAGGAGATAATTTTTCAGCCTCCACTGAATAAGAAACTTCCAGTTTTGAAAGATAATGTGTAAAAATAACCACTGATTCTAAAATTTCTTTTAGAATACTACCTACTTCACTGAATCTACTCAAGATTCACTTCTCTACCATTTTTTTGTGTAGACAATGTCTGAGCTGAGATCATGAGGACACACACAAAAATGTGACAAAGTGCTAAATTTGAATACAAACTAATTAATGGATTTACTTGAAAAGTCTCAGAAAATTAATTCTGTACTTAAAGGGTAAATATTGTCATTTTGGTAAGGCTGCATTTTTCATAACAATGTGGGTTAAATCCCTGCTTTAATTGAAAAAACAAACAAACAACTCAACTTAACCTAAACTATGGAGCCTTGAGCTTCCACAATCCCTGGATGGACAAGTTTCTGTAGCGTCTATGTCACTGAGCAACTCTTGATACAGATGAGGAATATACAATTGTTTGATTAACTGATAATTAATCTTCTGAGAAATGCTTTCTAATTCAGGTAATCTTTGATCAAGGAGGAATCTTTTTCAGGGCCCGACATAGTGCTCTTCTCATTTCATTTGTGTTACAGCTTGGAAGCAACAACTCTTAGCATTTACTCTTAGATAAGATTCTGTAAGATTCAAAGAAAACTCTGCACAAAAGGGACTGTTCCTCATGCTTGTCTCTTTATTTTCCCATTAACTAATCCATGATCTCATAGATTGGAAAGATTCCATATAGCAAATTATTGGACTAGATTAAGTCAGATGATAAATCTGCTTCCAAATTATCTACCAGTTCGGAGCATCTTATTACTGAACATAACCAAATGTGAAGAAATGTCTGAAATAGAGCCAAGAGAAGGACATGCAATTTACCAGTAGGCATGGTTGAAGTGGTTCATCCTACAAATAACAAAAGGTAAATTCTGGAATCCCAGACTGTCAAAGGAAAGTGTTAAAAGAAGATAGGCTTGCAATGTTATTCAGTTGGGCATGTTAAAATCAGTCATTACAGTTACTGAGAATTTGCAAGGATCAATTTTTAAACATTAACTGCAAATCTTCTATGCAATTGCCAGAAAGCCTAAATCTACATTATGGGCTGATGGTTTGGGAGATTAAGGAGTTTCAAAATGTATTATTTAATATTTGTATTTCTTTGAAAATTTAACAAGTCAGTAGAAATGGGCTGTATGCCATGTTTGAGTTTGGAGTACACACTGATTCTGCGGAAGAATCTATAGGTGACCTTAGTAACCTATTTAACTATGCTATTCGTTTTTTCCATGGGGAGATGTCAAAATTCTGTGTAACATTTCCAGATGAGCAAGAAGTCAGCAGATTAACCACTTATTTCCCCAACAGTATAACAAGTATATTTAAAGAAGAAAACGTCAAAATAATGTTACATACAGCCCTGGGAAAACTCACTATCCATGACACTCACGAGGCTGCTGTGTTTATGTCCCACTATAGTGGGCCCATCTGGTCTTAAATTTCCCATAATTTGAGTAGGCTGAAGCACTGTCTGATTTTCTTGGCTTGGCTGGCACAGATCTAAGGCACAGGTTCTCTTTCTGTAACCCCTTCATAGAACTGTGTCCTCAGGGGCCAGCTACCGTAGGCCCCAAGAACCAGTGCTGATACCCCAAATTCTTGTGTAGCTGAAGGACGTCCTTTCTTGATGCTCCAACCTTAAGGGCACTGTTAGTCTCTAAGGTGCCACAAGTACTCCTGTTCTTTTTTCTGGATTTACAGTTATCTAAGTAGGACGTGATTGTGAAAGCAAACAGACACACAGATTTTGCAAAGGTGTCTATGATGACCACTTTTTATTTTAAATCAGTCATGATCCAGTACTAAGTCATGGAATATTAGGCACTGGATCACTTGCAAATTTAAAATGTCACAATTTCTTAAAATGTCTTTCATTATCCTTTCAAAATAGCATTATAATCATTTAAATGTTGGACATTTTACTTATTTCCAGTAAGACTCGTTTGCAAAGAGTGTCTGATGCATTATGCACTACATGCATACACAATGTAGCCATTATGAAATGTAATCACCTAACATAACAAGACTGATTTCTGCATACTGTCAGTTTTGTTAATGTTGTGGAGACTTGAGTTGTGAGGCTTAATCAACAAACTTTCGTCCTGAAAAATTGATCATTTTGTAATAAGAAAAAGAAGTTTGGAAACACAGTCCATCTACATCTGAAAATGAAAAAAGTATGTAGTAGGCAACAGAAAATTCTATAATACTTCTGCCATGTCAACCTCCTCTGAACCATCTACTAAGAAGAAAACCAAAGTGTGGATGAGACAGTATAGTGATGTTTTTTTGAAATATGGTTTCATCACTTGTGTTAATGCAAACCAAGATCCAAAGCCCCAGCACGTTATCTGCAGTGAGGTGATTGCAAATAAGAGTTTAAAACCATCAAAGTTAAAAAGACATTTAGAAACAAAACATGGCGAACTCATTGTTAAGCCTCTTGAACATTTTCAGAGGAAGCAATGGGAAGTAACATTATCAGAGCAAGTTCTTGGTTGGTCAACTATTTTGAATAATAAGGCACAACTGGCATCATATTTGGGTGCACAGGATATGGCAAAAGAGAAAATGCCCCCTATAGTTGTCAAAAAGCTTATTCTTCAAGCATCTCTGAATATGGTGGTGTACAATTTTCAATGAGAAGTCTGCCAAAAAATTGAGAACTATTCCTCTCAGTGATAACACAATGACTCGGCGAATATGTGACATTGGAGAGCATTTGGAAACTCAGGGATTTTGTTATCCAACTTGACAAGAGTACTGATATTTCAAATTGTGCAACATTGTTAGTTTAAGTGAGGTATGTCTGGCAGGATGACTTTATGGAAGATTTGCTGTATTGTCTGATTTTACCAACAAATACAAGAAGAACACAGATATTCGAAGCACTGCATGTCTGCATACTTGGAAAATACAGATTGGACTAGGCTAATTGCAAAGGAATTACAAATGGTGGTGCAGAAAATATGACAGCTAGAAATAGCGGAGTTGTGAAAAAAATATCTGAGGCAGCTGGTAATGTTTGGAACCACTGTTTCATTCACCGCGAAGCTTTGGCATCCCAGATATTTACCCAATCTTAAGGCAGTACTGGAGGAAGTAATGAAAACTGTTAATTGCATTAACAGAAGCTCACTGACCAGCAGGCTTTTTGAAGCGTTATGCTCAGAAATCAGAGCGAAGCACATTCATTTACTGTTTCACATTGAAGTACGGTGGCTGCCAGAGGGCAGAGTGCTTACAAGGATGTACGAACTCAGGAATGAGATTCACATTTTTCTTTTAGAGAAACAGTCTAATTTGGCAAATTTGTTTGACGATGACGGTTAAATAAAGTCATATCTAGCTGACATTTTGTCAGTTTTAAACTAACTGAATTTGAAGTTACAAAGAAGCAGCAATGGTTTGTTTAGACACTGCGAACAGATACAAGCATTCCAAAATTCATTAGCACTGTGGCAAGCATGACCAAAAAATAATTGTCTGAGCTACTACATGTTCTCAACACTGTTACAATGCCCTGAAGATAATAGCATTAGTGAAGAAAAATGCAATGAAGTGTCGTACAGTTATATCTGACTGCTCTAACAATTTTAGTCACTACTTCCCTGCAGAGGGGTTCGAAAATCTGAAGGAAAAGCGTTGGGTGAAAAATCCTTTTGCTTTCAAAAATCCTGAATCAATAATAGAGTTAAACTTGATGCATGAGCAAGAACAAGAGCTGCTGCCGCTCACCTATGATAGCACACTCAAAACACGCTACAAGTCATTAAATTTGTCATCGTTTTGGATAGGTGTTTTCAAACAATATACCCACTGTTAAGTAAGATTAGTGTTCTGTTGTTACTATAGTTCACAACAACCTACATGTGCAAACTGGGATTTTTGACTTTGACATGGTTAAAAACAAAAGGAAGAAACCGACTCAACAGCACACCTGATATGCAGGTAGCACTTTCATCTTGTGAAGTGATTCAAGCTAGCACATATTGCCCTTTACTGTGATTTTATGAAAACTCTAGTTAGAAGGTATTGTTTGGGTTGCGGGGTAAGTGTTTTTCTTCCATTGGATTGCAAGAAAAAAGGTTTGAAAACCACTGCTTTAGACAGTACAAAAGATATACAGATCTAGACAAAAACAATAAAACCCTACACCCTTTTGTACTATCTAAACTTCAGTTTCTGCACCATTAGAATATTCTCTTGGCTTAGTTCAGAATCCTCTGGGGTCCAGAAACCTACTAATGCAGTTCATGGCTTCTCCTCTCAATTATGGAGTCTCTCCCGCTCCACATCATCTCTGTTCTAGATCAGCTTTCTTTGGCCTTGGCTGGTCACAAAATCAGAAACACTCTCCTATGCTACAAAAGCATGCCCCCTTTGTTCCTCTCCCCTGCCTCTTGCTGTGTGAATTCTTGTGTTTTTAAGCTCCACCACTCACACCTAGTTTCTTTGTTCTGCTGCTTGTGAAATTTCACTGCTCCAAACCCTAAGTCCCCTGCAGAGAAGTTGGAGGAAACTGGCCTCCCCTGGAGTTCAACCATCCTATTGTTCTGTTGTGACCAGGTCAATTCACTGGTTGATAGAGCCCTTAATGACTGTCTCTTTCAAAGTCAGAGACTTGTGGGTGCCACTCCACTGCTCCTTAGCACAAGGAGCATGAGGCAATACACAGAAAAAGTCAGTAATAAAACAGTTCACAAAAATCAAACTGTAATTTGTAAATTGTACATAAATTGTCACATCTTAGCAGTAGTTTCTTTCAAAAAGAATTACATCGTTAAATTAAAACTTGGCATTTATCTAGCATGTTCCACCTATGTACAAACACTGACCAAGATTCATTTCAAGTCACAGGAACATAAGAACAGCCATATTGGGTCAGATCAATGGTCCATCTAGCCTACTATACTGTCTTCCGACAGTGACCAGTGCCAGATGCTTCAGAGAGAATGAACACAACAGGCAATTTTGAGTCATCCATCCTCTATCATCCAGTCCCACTTTCTGGAATTGGAGGCTTAGGGACACTCAGCGCATGAGGTTGCATCACTTTGACCATCTTGGTTAAGAGCCACTGATGGACTTATCCTTCATGAACTTATCTAATTCTTTTTTGAACTCAGTTATACTTTTGACCATCATAACATCCCATGGCAATGAGTTCCACGGATTGACTGTGCATTGTGAGAAGAATACATTCTTTTGTGTTAAACCTGCTGGTTGAAGAAGAAGGTTTTTGTATTTTGTATATTGTATTTTGTAGTTATATGTGTGGAAGCTGGTAGGGGCAGTGTGCTGGGAGAGAAGCTGAGACCTGCTTAGGGGGCGGGGCTTCTCTGCTTAGGGGTCCTATAAAGGCAGCCAGCCAGTCAGGCAGCGTCATAGACAGCTGCAACGGCACAGGAGCCAGCAATCAGAGCTGCTAACAGGGGAGTTTCAGTAGGAGTTTGCAAGAGGAGTTTGTGGGGGAACCTAAGAGACCTAGACAGAGGAATAGTCAGGCTAGTGAAGGGAATGGGTGGTGTTCTGCCGGTGTTCTGGTGCCCGCTGGGGGTTTGTTTTGCTGTAGGTGGTGGTGGTTTGCTTTGGTTTGTGTTTCCTAGACTAACAAGTTTTAGGTGGGAAGGCTATGACCGATACAGAGGCAGCAGTGAAAGACACAATGAGGATGACTGGATGTGGAAGCTGTGGCATGTACATGATCCTAGAGGGAGTACCTGAAAACAGTTTCAGCTGCATGAAGTGCCGCCTGATAGAGCTGACAGAAGAAAAGATCCAAGGATTGGAGATGCAGGTGGAAACTCTGGTTGAGTTTAGAAGAGGGTTCAAGCAGATGATGGAGCAGAGACATGAGGAGGCTGAAGGGAAAAGCTCAGACTTGCAGATGGAAGCAGGACCAAAGAATTCTGAGAGGAGACTGCTAGGTGAGGAAAGTGGACTGTGGAAGCACGTGACTAAGAGAACCAGGCAGAGGAAAAGATGGTTTGCAGAGCTGGAAAATGAAGATGAGGCACAGCAGGTAGTCACTGACGGTGAGAGGGCAAGGAAGAAGAGAAGAGCAGCTAGTCCTATAGGAAGAGGGAAAGAGTCAATGCAGACAACATCACCAAATATGAGCCCCAGGAGGAGAAGGGATGAGTTGTGGAGGATTGCAAGGGACAATAGAAATAGAGAGGACTTACAGCCAGAGGGAACAGGGGATAGACCAGAGAATCGCACCGTCACCAGGAAAAGGCAGGTCTACGTGATTGGGGACTCCTTACTGAGAAGAATAGACAGGCCTGTAACTAGAGCTGATCCAGAGAACAGAAGGGTGTGCTGTCTGCCAAGTGCTAAGATACGAGATGTGGACCTGAGGGTGAAGAGGATCCTAATGGGAGCGGGAAAGAATCCACTGATTGTCCTTCATGTAGGAAGGAATGATACGGCTAGATTCTTGTTGGAATGTATCAGGGGAGACTATGCCAGACTGGGGAAGACACTTAAGGAAATTGAGGCTCAGGTGATCTTCAGTAGGATTCTGCCTGTTTCTAGAGAAGGGCAACAAAGGTGTGACAAGATTATGGTGATCAACAGATGGCTCAGGCAGTGGTGCTATAAGGAGGGCTTTGGGATGTATGGCCACTGGGAAGCATTCATGGACAGAGGACGTTCTCTCAGATGGACTTCGAACCTGAGTAAGGGGGAAATAGACTTTTAGGACGGAGGCTGGCACAGTGATTAAGAGAGTTTTAAGTAGGAATTGGGGGGAGAATGGTTTGGAAGATGTCCAGTAATCTCCACCCAGAATTTAACATGAGAGGGAAGAAAACAAGTAAGAAAAGGATAGCAGCTGTATAGGAGATGGACATGAGGACGGAAGGGTAGTGTAGTTCCAATCTAATAAGGTGATACTGGTGGTAGAATTGTCTGGCCTAATTGGGTAAAGAATGTGAGTGAAGCCAAATGGCAAAAAATTAATGTCTTATACCACTAATGCAGGAGCCCTTAGGAACAAAATGGAGAACAGAGCTAAAACGGTGCAGGAAGTGAAACTGGATATTATAGGGATATACAGAAACGTGGTGGAAGTAGTAGTCACGGACCGAAGTACAGGTATTCGGAAGGGATTTGCTGGATAGGGAATGACAGAAATAAAGGCAAATGTGGTGGACTAAATTGTATATCAATGATGAGTTGAACCATAGAGAAATAAGGGAGGAAATGGCTATAGACAGAGTCTGTCCAGGCTAAAATCACATTGGGAAAGAAACTACTAGAGCTCCCCTGAGAATATGTGCTTGGGTGGGCTATATGACCACCGGGATCTGATTTGGAATATGGATACAGACCTTTTTTAATGTTTTAATGAAGTAAGATACTAATGGAATTGTGTGATCATGGGAGACTTTAACGTTCCCCAGATAAGACTGGAGGACAAGTGCAGTAATCATAATAGGGCTCAGATTTTTTCGGAAAGCGATAGCTGATGGATCCCTTCACCAAGTAGTTTGAAGAACCAACAAAGAGGAGATCCATTTTAAAGATTTGTTTGGTGAGTAGGAGGACCTCCTGGGGGGAGGCAACCTTGGTTTGAGTGATCATGAGCCAATTCAGGTTCAAACTATATGGAAGGATAAAACAGAAATAGATCTGGGACAGGTTTTATTTCAAAAGGGCTAACTTTAAAAATAAAGGAAATAGTCAGGAAAGTGGATTGGACTAAAGAACTTGGGAATCTAAAGGTTGAGGGAGACCTGGAATTACTTTCAAGTCAAAGTTCAGAACATCAGAGCCTGCAATCCCACGAAAGGGAAAAAAATTCATATGCAGGAGTGGCAGACCAAGTTGGATGAGCAAGCATCTTCCGACAGGTGATTAAGAAAAAGCAGAAGCCTATAAGGAGTGGAAGATGGGAAGTGATCAGCAAGGGAAGCTACCTTATTGAGGGTCAGAAACTGTAAGGGAAAAGTGAGAAAGGCCCAAAAGCCATGTAAGAGTTGGACCCTGCAACAGGGAATTAAAACCAACAGTAAAGGTTCTATACGGCCATACAAATAGGAAACAAGGGAGTGGGACCGCTAACACTGAGGATGAGTGGAGGTTAAGGATAATCTAAGCCCATGGACCACTATCTAAAACAAATACTGGCTCAGTCTTTAATGGAGGCTAATGAGGAAGCTTAGAGATAATGGTAGATTGACAAAGGGAATGAGGGATATGGAGGTAGATATTAACCTCATCCCGAGTAGCTGCCAAACTCGAATAGCTTAAATGGATGAAATCGGGGCCAGATAATCTTACTCCAGATATTAAAGGAACTGGCACATTGCTGAAATTGCAAGTCCATTAGCAAGAATTTTTTAATGAATCAGTTAAACTCAGGAGTTGACAGTACAACTGGGAGCAATTGCTAACATAGTTCCTATTTTTAAGAAAGGGGGAATAAAGTGATCTGAGTAATTATAGGGCGGTTAGTTTGACATCTGAGTATGGCAAGGTCTGGAAAAAATTTTTGAAGGAGAAAGTAGTTACGGACATTGAGGCGTGGTAACTGGGACAAAATACAAACATGGTTTTAACAAAAAGGTAGATCGTGCCAAACCAACCTGATCTCCTCCTTTGAGAAGGTAACAGATTTTTTAGACAAAGGAAACATAGTGGATCTAATTTACTTCAATTTCAGTAAGGCATTTGATACAGTTCCATATGGGGAATTATTGGTTAAATTGGAAAAGATGGGGATCAATATGAAAATTGAAAGGTGGATAAGGAACTGGTTAAAGGGGAGACTATAACGGGTCATACTGAAAGGTGAACTGTCAGGCTGCCCCAGCCCTGGGCCGCCCCAGCCCTGAGCTCTCCACCCTTGACCCGCACCTCCCCTGCCGTCCCAACCCTGGGGCACGTGTCACTTCCTGGAAGATTCTCGGCATCTTGAAGTTCTTAAACCATGATTTGAGGACTTCAGTGGCTCAGATATAGGAGTCGGTGGGTGAGATTCTGTGGCTTTCGATGTGCAGGAGGTCAGACGAGATGATCATAATGGTCCTTTCTGACCTTAAAGTCTATGAGTCTATAACTAGAAGATATTTAGAAACTGCTTTGCTTTTCATTAAGACAGAAAGCAAAACTGGTTGCCAGCAAAATATTAAGGAATGTGCTTTGTAATTTGAGTTCTGTTAATTGCAGAATGATTATTCCTTTATACTCTCATCACAGAAAGCTAGATTAATTTCGAGCCCCAAACACAGTAAATAAGGTTTGAGTGGGATGAGAAATTAGATGTAAATTTTTAACCTAACACCAGGAAAAACAAAGCAATATCTATCCAGAGGATTCTTCTGAACAGGGAGGACAACTTTTCAGTTCAGTCTTTTAAATGTACTTAAAATCAGATTAGCATTGCAAGGAGATTCCCTAGTTCTGAGTGATTAGGTCTATCTCATATTGTGCAATCTGAACTGGTCAGATTAGTTTTTCAAACTGCTCAGAAGAACAAATTAACAAAACACACATTTTAGTAAACAGTACTAATTTGCATGTCCACCTAAATCCACACACTTCACGAATTTTTGGAAGACTAAGGGAAAAGTGACTTAGAAATAACTACAGTAACACTTATGCAATATGAAGAGCAACACTGTCAGCTCTCAAACAATAATAATAGTCTCTAAAACCTAAATTATTGTGTAGCTCCTATATATGGAATAAAAAATTGTTAAATATGAGAAGAGTTTTTTCCTCCTACCTTTAGACTAAATATATTCCCAATCGTAGTCCCAGTGTTTATCAACAATGTACTATATTTTAAAATACTCTGTGAGGAATGTTCTTGTCTCTTTACTGATAGATTTGCTAATAGAAAATTAAACAAGACTATAAACTTCCTAAAATAAGCAACAGAGTTTTAAAAGAAAATCAGCCTATAATAGTAATCACAATCATGAGTCTCACAGTTCAGTGCCCTATATTCATTAACAAAATGAGAGAAAAAAATAAAATGAATGTAAATTCTCAGCAATCTCCTCCTGGCTAATTAGTCAGCATTCACTAAACCAAAATTCTGAGTATGTGCCCTGGACCTGCATGTAGCCAACAAGATCTACCCTGTATTTAGAAGATTCCCACGTTTTCCACCACAGGTGAAAGTGGGAATGGTTATTTCCAAATGAAGTTACAATTTTTCTTTTAATAATGAAAGATTATCTAAACAAAAGTTTATTTCTTCTATCTATACATCAATGAGTTGAAGACTGCTTCCTCAGCATAGGTTTGTTAAAGTAAACATTTACAATTAATAGTTACTATTCGTAGTTTGTGTGGCCAACACTATTTATGATTCCTTCTACTGTGTTCTGGGAAGAATCCCTAGAATAAAAAATTGTGGAGGGAACAGAAGAGGAAAGAAAGAAGCTGAGGTGTAGTACAATGTAACATGTGGGAATAGTAGTTTGAGACTCAAATGGAAATATTTAATCCCTGACTACTTGCCATTAGAAGCACTGCAGAGACAACCTGACCAATCCTGTTAGAGCAGGGGAGGAGTAGGGAGATTGAAAAGTAGTATTTTGTGGTGGTGGTGGTGTTTTTTTTAATTTCCTTGATGGCCTGTCAGGGCATCCTCCTTTTCTGCAATACATCTGCCTTAATATTGGGAGAATAAAAGCAGAAGGGTTATATGGTAGTACAGTGGGAAATTCAAGGGAGTTCTAAACATAGAATCATAGAAATGTAGGACTGGAAGGGACTTCAATAGGTCATCTACTCCAGTCCCCTGCACTGAGGCAGGATTAAGTATTATCTAGACCATCCCTGACAGGTGTTGTCTAATCTATTCTCAAAACCTCCAATGACAGAGATCCCACAACCTCCCTAGGTAATTTGTTCCAGTGCTTAACTACTCTGACAGTTAGGAAGTTTTTCCTAATATCTAAGCTAAATCTCCCTTGCTGCAATTTAACCCCATTACTTCTTGTTTTGTCCCCAGTGGTAAAGGAGAACAATTTATCACCCTCCTCTTGATAACAGTCTTTTATGTATTTGAAGACTGTTATCATGTCCCCATTCAGTCTTCATTTTTCCAGACTAAACATAAGAACGGCCATACTGGGTCAGACCAAAGGTCCATCTAGCCCAGTATCCTGTTTTCCAACAGTGGCCAATGCCAGGTGCCCCAGAGGGAATGAACAGAACAGGTAATCACCAAGTGATCCATTCTCTGTCGCTCATTCCCAGCTTCCGGCAAACAGAGGCTAGGGACACCATCCCTGCTCATCCTGGCTAATAGCCATTGATGGACCTATCTGCCATGAATTTATCTAGTTCTTTTTTGAACCCTATTACAGTCTTGGCCTTCACAACATCCTCTGGCAAAAAGTTCCATGAATTGACTGTGCGTTGTGTGAAGAAATACTTCCTTTTGTTTTAAACCTGCTGCCTATTAATTTCATTTGGTGACCCCTAGTTCTTGTGTTATGAGAAGGAATAAATAACACTTCCTTATTTACTTTCTCCACACCAGTCAGGATTTTATAAACCTCTATTATATCCCCCTTTAGTCGTGTCTTTTCCAAACTGAAAAATCCCAGTCTTCTTAATCTCTCCTCATATGCAAGCCATTCCATACCCCTAATAATTTTTGTTGCCCTTTTCTGAACCTTTTCCAAGTCCAATATATCGTTTTTTGAGATGGAGTGACCACATCTGCACACAGTATTCAAGATGTGGCCTACCTTGGATTTATATAGAGGCAATATGATATTTTCTGTCTTATTATCTATCCCTTTCTTAATGATACCCAACATTCTGTTTGCTTTTTTGACTGCTGCTGATCATTGAGTGGATGTTTTTAGAGAACTATCAACAATGGCTCCAAGATCTCTTTCTTGAGTGGTAACAGCTAATTTAGACCCCATCATTTTATATGTAGAGTTGGGATTATGTTTTTCAATATTTTTTCAATCTTTTCTTGTAGGTCATGTTTTCTAGACTTTTAATTATATTTGTTTCCCCCCCCTCTGGACTTTCTCCAATTTTTCCATATCTTTCCTCAAGTGTGGTACCCAGAACTGAACGCCATACTCCAGTTGAGGCCTTATCAGTGCTGAGTAGAGTGGAAGAATTAGTTCTTATGTCTTGCTTACAACACTCCTGCTAATACATCCCAGAATTATGTTCGCTTTTATTCAATAGTATTATGTTGTTGACCCACATTTCGTTTGTGATTCACTATAACCTCCAGATCCTTTTCTGGATCCAATGATACATGTGGGCTCACCTTCTTTGTTACTGAGGCTGGAGATAGAACAGGTCTCTCTTCACAACCATGGCAGCATTATCAGAACTGGATGGATCTGATAGCTCTGATGTGCAGAAATCAGCACTGCTAACATTGGTCATCTTGCTCCTATGCTTCTTTTTCCTCAGTGCCTCAGCATCCAAGAGTGAAGGCACTGAAAGCTACTTCCATCCATCTTCTGGAATCTGGAAGAGGTAGTCAAAACCAACTCTGGTCCTGCAGCTGCAGGGGTTATGTCAGGGTCAGATCACCATGAGGCACGAGGTATGGCACAGTGAGGCATAAGGAATGGCATAATGAGGGCAGCTGAACTTGTCCTCATCCTTTATTCTGTTACGGGAACAATGGGATCTAACCACATGGGCCTTCATTGGGACATATATCACCTCAGGGCCTTGACCACAGGGCCTGCAGGAACCAAGTCTGGTCCTGATAGAGATTGTGGCTTCTTGGAACCCTTCAATCAACCAGAACTGATGGAGACTACTGGAGGCAATGCCGACTCTTTAAACTTTGGAACTGAAGTCCGAACAGATCCAGAGGATCTAGCCTCCAAGGATTCCTTAAGCAGAAGGAGTTGCAGACGAGTCCCCCTGTCCTTGTGGGCTCTGGGGGTGAAGCGCTGACAGATCAAGCATCCAGAAGGTGAGTGGCCTTCTCCCAGACACTTCAGGCACTACATCAAGACAGAGGGCTATGGTGCATTGTGAGAGATGTCTGACACCCCATCCATAGATGGTGTGTGTGAGGGACTTGAACTACAGCTCACATGAGGCACCACAACATCATTTCTGAATCTAGATATTTCAATTTTTGGCCAAAATTTTCTGTGGAATAAAATATAATTTTTCAACCAGTTCTAACTACACTCACCTTTATAAGCAGCATCTAAGCACCAATATTGAGCCTCAGAATGCGAAAAATAATTCCAGACTAGCGATATTTCAAAAATGGTAATAAGAGGACTTCATAAAGATGATGATGTAGCCTCACATTGATTGTCGACGCAGGAGGATTCAGCAAACACTATAGGGGTACACGTATGTGAAAGGCCAGATCAATGAAAGAATTTCAAACAGTTACATGTAGGACAGACAAGACTGTCCTTGACCATTGCAGGCTGTTGTATCCTTGCTTCACGCTGTTCATGTTTTTCACACAAGGTGTTAATGTATCTTGCTTCAAAGTGGTTAACAGTGACATGACAAATCTGCCACCACTTTGCTCTGTTGTGAGCTGTTGCTTCCCAGCTGCTGGAGTCAACTTGACAAGCTTTTGAAGTTTGACTTCAGTGTGTCTTTATATCATCTGTACTGGCCACCATAAGAATGGGTGCCTTACTTTAGCTGACCATAAAATATGGCATTGGGTATTCTCGAGTCAAACATATAAATATGATGCCCAGACCAACACAGCTCTGAGCATACTCTGAACACCACACATCCAATAACGACTAAGGAGTTTGATGTAAGAGAACTTGATAATTACATTCATTTGTAATGAGTGACTGAAAATGAATTCCACATTCTCATTAAGCCGAAATAAAGAAAATTGGTACACTCATTTATTATGGGCTACTGAGTAAGGTAAAAACCAGATTTGAACCTTGACTTTCCTATTGAGGTCACAAAAATATCATCAGCCTTTCTTACTGCATTTCAACTATGCAAGTGCCCTTTTGAACTAGAATCTCGAAACAAGAGTCCTTTTGAACTGGCTGACTAAGATCACCAGTATTATTTATTGGCTGTTAGCCAAGAATATAGGAAAAATGAGAAAGTGTGCTATAGCACTGATGTTTACGGCCACATCTGTAAGAATAGTGGCCAGCTGTCAGCATATTTATATATTACACACAAAAAATTAAGTAAAAAGAACAGTATTAAATTTGCAAAGTCAAGCACTCAAAAGTTAGAAAATGATAACATTGAGGTTGCCTATACAACTTTAATTCAGCCATCTTGTGTATGTGCATTGTGACTGCCTTCAAGTACAAGATCATATACTATTTTTCCTCACAGGATCCCAGTCTCATTCAGTGCACAAGATGGACTATCACAGAAATGTAAGGGTGGAAGGGACCTCAAGAGGTTATCAGGTCCAGACCCCTGCACTGAGGCAGGACCAAGTAAACTTAGATCATCCCAGAAGATGTTTGTCCAACCTGTTCTTAAAAACCTCCAATGGCAAGGATTCCATCACCTCCCTTAGAAGCCTATTCCAGAACGTAATTACCATGATGGTTCTCAGGGTACCCAGGACCGCGAGTCACCTTGTTACTCCCTGCCTCCAGCATGAGGGAGTCTTGCCTGTGCTTAGCTGCCAGCTCTCTGACACCATCAGCCTATCAGCCACCCAAGTACTCTCTTCTGGGCAAGGCTACCCATAGGTGCACCCCAGTGCTCAAGCCCCTTTGAAGCATTCCCCTGTCTCTTTATCCACTGAAGACTCACAGAAATACTGGATCTGCTGTCCCCAAGGGAACAATGTACCCATCAGCTTGTATGATTCAACTCAGGATCAGCACTTTGCTTAATGTCACAGCACTTAGGCCTTGGCTACACTGGCGCTTTACAGCACTGCAATTTTCTCGCTCAGGAGTGTGAAAAAAACACCCCCCTGAGTGCTGCAAGATACAGCACTGTAAAGTGCCAGTGTAAACAGTGCCGCAGCGCTGGGAGCGCTGCAAGCTAATCCCCACGGGGAGGTGGACCCAGCGCTGGCGCTGCAACCACACTCACACTTCAAAGCGCTGCCACGGCAGCACTCCCACAGCAGCACTTTGAAGTTTCGAGCGCAGCCAAGCCCTCAGATGTATCTATGATGAAAACAAGAATACGTTTATGACCAAAGATTGAAGGTTCGAGCAATTGTGAATAAGGATAATAGAAACGAAAGGTTACATATAAAACAGAATCATAACATGCTTTCCAGAAACTATACTTTCATTAACAGGCTATCCCCCTGTCTAAATAACTTTACCTCACCCTAAATCAGGGGTCAGCAACCTTTCAGAAGTGGTGTGCCAAGTCTTCATTTATTCACTCTAATTTACGGTTTCGCGTGCCAGTAATACATTTTAATGTTTTTAGAAGGTCTCTATCTATAAGTTTATAATATATAACTAAACTATTGTTGTATGTAAAGTAAATAAGGTTTTTAAAATGTTTAAGCAGCTTCATTTAAAATTAAATTAAAATGCAGAGCCCCCCGGACTGGTGGCCAGGACCTGGGCAGCATGAGTGCCACTGAAAATCAGCTCACGTGCCGCCTTTGGCATGCATGCCATAGGTTGCCTACCCCAGATCTAGCCAGTTATTCTTCATTTTGTGGCTGTGTGTTTGTTTTTAACTTCCTAAGTGAAGTACTTTGCATTTGTCTTTATTGAATTTCATCTTATTGATTACAGACCAATCCTCCAATTTGTCCAGGTCATTTTGAATTCTAATCTTGTCCTCCAAAGTGCTTGCAACCCCTCCCAGCTTGGTGTCATCTGCAAATTTTTATAAGTATACTCTTCACTACATTATCCAGATCATTAATGAAAATATTGAATGGTACTGGACCCAGGACTGACGGCTGCAACCCCTCACTAGAGACACTTCCAGTTTGACAGTGAACGATCGATAACTACTCTTTTAATAACAGACTTTCAACCAGCTGTGCACTCACCTTATAGTAATTTCATCTATACCACATTTTACCTAGCTTGCTTATGAGAATGACATGTTGGACTGTGTCAAAAGCCTTACTAAAATCAAGATACAATATCACATCTACTGCTTCAGCCCTATCCATGAGGCCAGTTACTCTGTCAAAGAATGAAATTAGGTTAGTTTGGCATGATTTGTTCTTGACAAATCCATGCTGGCTAATCCGTACAACCTTATTATCCTCTATGTGCTTATAAATTGATTGTTTAAAAATGTATTCCAGGATCTTTCTTCTTAATTGAGCAGCTATTTAGTATTTTGTTTTCTCCCCATTGTTCAATGTGTGGCCTAATGCTTTATTTACTACACACTATTCAAATACTGGTCTGAAGACAGAATTATTAGTTTCCTTATGGGTTTTCCTATGGTGCTCATCAATAGAGTATGAGCGCTTCAGAAGTATTCATTTATGTTCACAATACCTCCGTGAGGTGAGGGGCTGGTATCATCCCCATTTTAGACAGGGGGAACTAAGGCACAGAGATTAAGTTCAGAAGTACTCACTAAATTTTGGGTGTCTAGGCTGAAATGCTTAGGACCTGATTTTTCAGAGAACTTAACCTTATATAGCTACAGCACTTTATATGTTCAAATCACAGCACTCATTGACTTCTGTTGCAGCTGTAAGTACTCAACACTTCTGCAAATCAGATCCAAGGTCTCAAGTCCGGAACCCAAAAAATGAGGAACACACAATTAGTGGCCACTTTTGAAAAGTCTGATTTCAGTGATTTGCTCAGCATCACATAGTAACTCTGTGACAAAGAATGGAATAAAATCCAATTTTCCAGAGCAGCATTCAAACGTCTTTACGATGAAACCATACTTTCTCTTCCTGCAATTGCCTACCTCATTCACTACACACCTTCCAACGTTTTCAACAAATGAGTTGGGGGAGGAGGTAGTCCCTGAGAGCACAGGAGACAGGCTCCGACTCCTTGCACTCAGTTCTAGTGTCCAGCTCTACTCTGCCACACAGTAGCAATTACAAGGAAAGCCTGGCTTCACCCCTCCAGCCCCAGGGGGAAGCATGCTCAGTCACTCTGTGTAGATGGAATATACACCATCTTGTCACACGTAGGAGAGATACTTGAGAATGCTCACTAAAGGTGGAATTGCCAAAGATTTTTAGCTACTAAAACTGAAGAAGTTTCTACTGAGCATGTGCAAACTGTGATTTTTCAAAGGCTTATAACTTGGCCAAATTTGGGTGGACTTTCATGGGAACTTCCAAGGCACATCCATAACACAAACTTCAAACCCCTGCCAAATTTTAAATCCATCCACTAATGCACAGGGACACTAGAACTTTTCAAGGAAGTTGTCAAGAATTTTTTTAACATAGGCAAAAAAATGTATTTTTTCCCTAGCTTAATTCTCAAAAACTGCTGACCCAATTTGGGTGAAATTTTCCAAAATAATTCTCTCTGAGGCAGACACCAAGCATGGAAAATTTCAGCCCAAACAGTTAAAATCTGGCAAAGTAATAAGCCACTGAAAACAGGGTCTTATAGTGTCAGCCAATCTTAATAATAGGCAGTGCTACCAACTCCATTTGTAATATAACACATACGTACACGCACGCACACAGACGCCGACTTGGCGGGGATGATTTATTTGGGAATTGGTGCTGCTTTGAGCGTGGGTTGGAGTAGATGACCTCCTGAGGTCCCTTCCAACCCTGATATTCTATGATTCTATGATTCTAGTGGGTGCTCAATCCCCCTCTACCCCTGGCCCTGCCCCGACTCCACCCCTGCCATGCCCCCTCCTGCCCCCATTCCAACCCCTTCCCCAAAGTCCCCGCGCCAACTCTGCCCCCTCCCTGCCCCATTCAACTCCTTCCTCAAATCCCCACTCCGGCACCACCTCTTCCCCTGAGCACGCTGCATTCCCGCTCCTCCCCCTCTCTCCTGGAGCTTGCTAAAGCTGTTTGGCGGCAGCAAGCGCTGGGAGGTAGGCAGAGGAGCAGGGATGCAGCGTGCTCGGAGGAGGGTGAGGAGGTGGAGGCGAGGTGGGGCAGGAGGGCAGGGGAGTGGGGCACTTAGCTGCCAGTGGGTGCAGAGCACCCACTAATTTTTCCCTGTGGGTGGTCCAGCCCCGAGTTACCCACAGAGTTGGCACCTTTGTGCACACACATAACACATAATCACTGATCATGCAAACAGATGGGAGTTGACACTAATTGGATTCACCTTCAATTGCCTCACCTGCACAGCACCCATTAATCCATTTCCCCTGGGATTATTCTGAATACTAAAGCAGCTTCAAGGATCTCCTCCTCCATGACTTCACCTGAGAACAAGCTGCCAGAGAAAATTTTCTTTTTTCCCTTCATCCCTTTTTGTCTTTTAATAGTGTTAGATGGAATCCTGTGGGTGAGAATGAATGGGTTGTAAAACAAGGTGAAGCCCTTGTAATTTCAGCAAATAGGGGGTTGGAAGGTTAATGATGTGTGTGTTAATGGGGCATAGCTGAAAGAGTTGCATAAGCAAACTTAACTGGATGTTTCCTGATTTTCAGAAGTTTGAGTTTGGCTCAGCTCAACATTCTGCAAGGGGATTACTTACATCAAGCAATCTTAACTCTCTGTTAACGTAGTTTTTGCCATTTAATTTCCTAGTTCTTTGAACAGGAAAAGATGTATTTTTGATAGGAGTTAGTACTCAGTCCTTTCCACCACCATAAGCAGGGAAGGCATCTCCCTGAAATCCTCATTCCCTGGATGACTTCTGGTTCTTCTGTTATGTGAAGGCATAAATAACACGTCCCTATTCATTTTCTCAACGTCATTCATGATTTTCTAGACATCTATCATATCTCCCTGTAGTAATCTCTTTTCTAAAATGAACAGTCCCAATCTTTTTAATCTCTCCTTGTATGGATGATGTTCCATATCCCTACTCATTTTGTTGTCCTTCTCTGTACATTTTCCAATTCTCATATATCTTTGCTGAGATGGAGCAACCAGAACTGCATACAGTATTCAAGGTGGAGGTGTCCAGGGGATTTATATAGTGACCTTATGGTATTTTATGTTTGATTATCTATACCATTCTTAATATTTCCTAACATTCTGCTAGTTTTTTGACTGCCGCTGCATACTGAGATGTTTTCAGAGAACTATCCAGGATAACTCCAAGATCTCTTTCTTGAGTGGTAATAGCTAATTTAAACCCCATCATTTGGTATGTATAGCTGGGATTATTTTTTCCAATCAGCATTACTTTGCACTTATCAACACTGAATTTTATCCGCCATTTTGTTGCCCATAACCAAGTTTAGTGAGATCCCTTTGCAATTCTTTGCATCAAATTTGGACTTAGCTATCTTGAGTAATTTAGTGTTGTCTGCAAATTTGACCACATCACTGTTTACCCACTTTTCCAGATCATTCATGAATAAAGTTAAGATTATGTCACGCTTATTTTTAGTAAAAATCACAGACAGGCCATGGGCAATAAACAAAAGTTCACAGAAACTAGGATTGCCAATTTTCTGATTGCACAAAACTGAACACCCTTGCCCTGCCCCCTTTCCCAAGGCTCCGCCCCCACATACTCCGTTCCCCTCCTCCCTTTGTCGCTCACTCTCCCCCATCCTCACTCACTCACTCATTTTCACCAGGCTTGGGCAGAGGGTTGAGGTGCCAGAGGGAGTGAGAGCATCGGCTGAGGGTGTGGGTTATGGGGTGGGGCCAGAGATGAAAGGTTTGGGGTGCAGGAGGGAGCTCTGGACTGCAGGATGGGGACGAGGGATTCGGAGTGTGGGAGGGGGCTCTGGGCTGAGGCAGGGGGTTGGGATGTGTGAGGGGATATGGGCTCTGGGCTGGGGATGAGAAGTTTGGGTTGCAGGAGGCTCAAGGCTGGGGATTTGGCGTGTGGGAGGGGGTTCCAGGCAGATGCAGGGGTTTGGAGTGTGGGAGTGGGTACAGGCTCTGGGCTGGGGATGCAAGCTCTGGGCTGGGGGCAGAAATGAGGGTTCAGAGTGCAGGAGGGGGATCCAGGCTGGGGCAGGGGGTTGGAGTGGGGGGGTGACGCCTCGGGCTGGGAGTGCAGGCTCTGGGGTGGGACTGGGGATAAGGGGTTTGGGGTATAGGAGGAGGTTCCGGGCTGGGGCCAAGAGGTTTGGAGTGCAGGAGGGGTTCTGAGCTGGGGCAGGGGGTTGGGGCACAGGAAAGGGTTTGGAGTGCAGGCTCCGGGAGGGAGTTTAGGCTGCAGGAGGGGGCTCAGGGCGGGGACAGGGGGTTGGAGCATGGGAGGGAGTGCAGGCTCTGGGAGGGAGTTTGGATGCGGGAGAAGGCTCAGTGCAGGGGGTTGGTGCGCAGAAGGGAGTTTGGGTGCGGGAGGGGGCTCAGGGTTGCGGCGGGGGTTGGGGTGTGGGAGAGATTTTGGGGTTCAGCTTCCAGGCAGAGCTTACCTCGGGCAGCTCCCCACAAGTGGCGACATATCTCTCTGCTCCTAGGTGGAGGTGCAGCCAGGTTGCTCTGTGCAGTGGGCACTGCCTCCGCCCATAGGCACTGCCCCTGCAATTCCCATTGGCTGCAGTTACCAGCCTGGCAACCCTAACGGAAACCTGTGACTTGTGCCTTTTTACTAAAAATAACCATGACAAAATGGAGCTGAGCCCGAGTCCGTTGGCTCAGAGCTCCGGGTCCCCCTGCCGCCTGGGGCAGCTGGGAGCTATAGGGGGCCCCCACAGTGGCTAGGAGCTCTGGATCCCCCCACTGCCTGCAGCAACTAGAAGCTGCTGGGGCCCCCAGGCTCCTGCAGCAATTGGGAGCTCTGGGTCCCCTCACCATCTGAAAGGTGAAGCCCCGATGTTCCAGTGCTGTAGCAGAAAATGTCATATAGATCACAGATTCCGTGACTTCCATGACATAATAGCCTTATTTATGAATATGTTGAATATCACGGGTCCCAGTACAGAACCCTGGGGGACTCTGCTATTTACCTTTTTCTGTTGTGAAAACTGACCAGCTATGCCTACTCTTTGTTTTCTCTTTTAGCCAGTTACTGATCTATGAGAGGACCTTCCCTCTTATCCCATGACAGATTACTCTACTTTAGTCTTTAATGTGGAACTTGTCAAAGGCTTTCTAGAAGACCAGGTACAATAGACCAACTGGCTCTAATAGATTGGTGAGGCATGATTTCCCTTTACAAAAGCTATGTTGACTCTTCACCAACAAGTTCATCTACGTGTCTGATAATTCTGTTCTTTACTAAGTTTCAGTCAATTTGTCTGGTACTTAAATTAGGCTTACTGACCTGTAATCGTCAGGATTACCTCTGGATCCTTTTTTTAAAATTAGTGTTACATTATCTATCCTACAGCCAACTGGTAGAAAGACTGATTAGTTAGAAGTTCTGTAATTTCACATTTGAATTCCCGCAGAACTCGTGAATGCATACCATCAGTTGCTGGTGACTTATTACTGTTTACTTTATCAATTTGTTCCAAAACCTCCTCTGCTGACACTTGCACCTCCTGCAGTGAAGACCAGTTCAAATAATTCATGTACCTTCTTTGCAACAGCCTTGTCTTCCTTGAGTGCGCCTTTAGTACCTTGATCATCCAGTGGCCCCACTGTTTTTTGGCAGGCTTCCTGCTTCTGATGTGCTTTTTAAAAAAATTACTATTAGTTTTTGTGTCTTTTGCTAGCAGCTTTAGTGTCTTTTTTGCCTAATTATACTTGTACACTTGTCAGAATTTATGCTTCTTTCTATTTTCCTCAGTGGGATTTGGGGGGCCTATAACTCAAGATCCTCTTGGGTGAATGACCCCAAATTTGGATCACTAATACTACCTCACATCTCCATGAGACACACTAAATTTCAAAGCAATCTGTATAACCAGTCAGATTTTAGGACTCTTACAATATGTGAGCATTAAAGCATATAAAATGGTGACAATGGAAACCTTTTAGCCATTTTTCAGCATTGGCACATGTACTGTAAAAATATACATTTTTTTACATACTGTTCTCAGTTTGGGTACCCCAAATATTTAGTGGGTGCCATGCACTAGCTTGAGTAAAACTTGGCAGATTAAGAGCATTTTGACTTACATTACAGCAATGGTTCTCTCTCTAGCTTTGCGCGTGCACACACACACACACATGCACAAAACACCAAGAAACTTTGAAAATTTGCTATTTTTTCAGAGCTTGCATTTCCACAATCTCTACGCCAAATGACCCTATCCTGCATCCTGCCAAGGCACACAAAATTTCAGAGGAATTCATCTCATCATGTTGATTTTAAAGGATGTAGAAAGGTCAACCTTCAAACAGAAGTCATGACGCAACCTTAACTAGGGTACCACTGCCACATCATTCTAATAAAATTAAATCATTTACTGGCCTGTTTACAATTCCTTTTGGGTTGATTGAAACAAACCTGATTCCTTTTAAAATTATAACCTCCATTTTGTGCACACATGTTCATTATAGTAAGGGCTGGTCATGAGTGAGTAGATGCTGGATTAAGGAAAATTAAGAACTACACTCCACTTTACATATTGACTACATTTAGGGCCCTGCCAGCCATCACAGGTTGTCTTTTTACAACCTACTTCTTATCATGATGAAGCCTCCAAACAATGATTTTTTTTTAAAATCCACAAGCTTTGGCATGTAAAAATAATCAGTAGTTCAAAAGTGTTGAAAAATGTTGCCATTTTTAGAATACTGCTTTGTTCAGTGTGAATTTGCATCTGTGGCTATAAGATCCTACAAAAGGTCAAAGAAAATCCCACGTTATATAGTTCCAGCGGCAGTTAAATTACTCTAAGGGTACGTCTACGCTACGGGATTATTCCGATTTTACATAAACCGGTTTTGTAAAACAGATTGTACAAAGTCGAGTGCACGCGGCCACACTAAGCACATTAATTCGGCG
>NC_133772.1:129688425-129719757 GCF_003597395.2 Chelonoidis abingdonii | reverse complement strand
TGAGCATCCATTTGATTCTTTGGCTTTCTGTTACGCTTATCACACAGCACTGTGCTGTGGACTCTGTATCATAGCCTCAAGATTTTTTTCAAAGGCTTTGGCATTTCGTCTTCTGTAATGGAGCTCTGATAGAACAGATTTGTCTCCTCATATAGCGATCAGATCCAGTATCTCCTGTACGGTCTATGCTGGTGCTCTTTTTGGATTTGGGACTGCATCACCACCCGTGCTGATCAGAGCTCCACGCTGGGCAAACAGGAAATGAAATTCAAAAGTTTGCGGGGCTTTTCCTGTCTACCTGGTCACTGCATCCGAGTTCAGATTGCTGTCCAGAGCGGTCACAATGGCGCACTGTGGGATACCGCCCGGAGGCCAATACCATCGATTTGCGGCCACACTAACCCTAATCCGATAAGGTAATACCAATTTTAGCGCTACTCCTCTCGTTGGGGAAGAGTACAGAAACCGATTTAAAGAGCCCTTTATATCGATATAAAGGGCCTCGTTGTGTGGACGGGTACAGCGTTAAAATCAGTTTAACACTGCTAAAATCGGTTTAAACGCGTAGTGTAGACCAGGCCTAAGATTGTCCCTTGGATGCAGCCTTGGACGCAATCTTCCTTGGGATCATTTTGACCTTATATCACCATCAAAATTTACATGTCAAGAGATCCTACTGAATTTAATTTTCTGCAAAATGTCACTTTCTAATATAGAGAATGGTGTACGTCAGTAGTTCTCAAACTTTTGTACTGGTGACCCCTTTCACATAGTGAGACTCCCCTTATAAATTAAAAACACTTTTTTATATATTTAACACCATCATAAATGCTGGATGCAAAGCAGGGTTTGGGGTGGAGGTTGACAGCTCGCAACCCCCCATGTAATAACCTCGCGACCCCCTGAGGGGTCCTGACCCCCACTTTGAGAACCCTGGTTTATGTTTTATTGTGTAGGTTTACAAGTTTATTTCAATATGAAGGAATGCTATACTTTGTAAAAAGAAGTGAATAAATATTTAGCAAGTTGAAAAAAAGATCATTAGAAGATATTATTGTAACCTGCAACTAAAATCAGCAGATCAGCTACACTATTCTCCAAAACAAATTTACAATAGTTACAGAAGTGATTAAGGTTCCAGTCATGGCAAGACTTTCATCATGGACAGGTGTCGTTATGAAAAATGGAGACATTGTAGAATTAGGTTAAACCAATGGAAAACAACTATATTTCACTAAATAAAATTCCACTCTGTTGAACATAAGGACAAGTAAGGACTGAGAAACAAACTCTAGTACTCTGAAGAAGAGGATCTTCAGAGCTCTGAGCTGAACCAAATCATTCAATTTCATTCTAAGACCAATGATCAGTTCTAACGTGTGCTCTCTGTGAGGAATAACGTAACAACATTCAGTTGCTGAGACAGACATGCACCTCAGATGAAATGGTAAAACATGACCTCAAAAGTCATGAGCCTCAAGCAGCAGATTGTAAATCTCATAACCCTGTAACATGCAGTAGTAAATTATATTGAATTTTTACAACGTACTGCACTTTGCATATATTTAATTAATCTCTACAACACCCATGTGATGTAGGTAACATTATCCCATTTTGCAGAGGGAAAAACTAAACAGAAACAGCCTAAGTAACCTGCCCAGGGCCAAACGGTCAGGATGAGCATTCTGAAGTTTCTGCCTCCTAGACTCAGTGTTCAATTCATTAGACTACGGGTAGGCAACCTATGGCACATGTGCCAAAGGCGGCATGCGAGCCGATTTTCAGTGGCACTCACACTGCACAAGTCCTGGCCACCAGTCCTGGCCACTGGTCCTGGGGGCTCTCCATGTTAATTTAATTTTAAATGAAACTTCTTAAACATTTTAAAAACCTTATTTATTTTACATACAACAATAGTTTAGTTATATATTGTAGACTTATAGAAAGAGACCTTCTAAAAACGTTAAAAAGTATTACTGGCATGCAAAACCTTAGTAAATAAAAAATGAAGACTAGGCACAGCACTTCTGAAAGGTTGCTGACTCCTGCATTAGACCATATTGCCTCTCTCTGGAGTGTGGCATTCCACTTCTAAAACTGGAGTTAAAGTTTTAAGACTTGACAAATTCTATAACGGTTCTATTTTTCTGCTGACTGTAATCCACTTAAAATGAAACCACTTGAGACCCCAGCTTCTTCAAGACTCTAAGACCTTTGGTATCTGCTGAAACTGGCATATAGTCAACGTTAAATGGTGTTTTGTGCGAAGTCTTTGAAATAGCTGCATGGCTCAAACCACTCTGCAGAGAAAAAAGTGATAAAAGTGTGTATTTTATTGTCCTTTCCCACCCCCCCTCTTGAGAGCAGCTTCCACCAGGCCTCAGCTACTTCAAAGACTTCATACTGAACATGCCTAGAGATTCAAGCTAAAGATGAAGCTGCCAAGTTCAGCAAACACCAAAAGCTCCTGAGGGTAAGCATTTATTTTAAAAATTAAAATTAATACAAAAATAAATATAATATGAGGGGAAAACTAATGTACATCCGTCTCACTCTATATACACATACCCCCACCACCTTCTGACCCATAATTGCCTGGACTGGCAGTTTAGCAGCCAAAGAGGTTGTTTCTGGATTTATCTGTCAAATATGACAAAGCATTGAAGGAGCCAATGTAGCCACTTTAGCTGGCTTTATTCACTCCACTCATTTAGATTCTACAGGATTAAACTAGACAGGTGCTTTCTCCTGCTTAGGATCCTTATGTGCTGAGTTCCCTGAAGCTCAATAGATTTTGGAGACAAAAACAGGATCCACTTCAAGAAGCAGGTCTTCACCTTTAAATACTTAAATGGGCTATGACCCAGCTATATTGCTCTCCTCACTCACTATGTCAGCTGTATTCAATCAAATGCTTCAGCTAGAGAAGCCCAGGTTAGAACTTGCAAGAGCAGAACAGTCACATCTCATCTATGGAATTGGTTACTGCTGAACCACACTTCTACCTTTAGGACATGAAAATAGTCTTTCCCTAATAACTGAGCTATGGAGTCAGTCTAATACTGAATTGTTGAGGATATTTACAATATAAGGGAATCTTCTACCTTTATGTACCAAATTCGAATCTAAATCAAGACTGTAGTAGCCAAAAGTTGTTTCTTTCCTCTTCCTTCCAGTTAGGGTGACCAGATAGCAAATGTGAAAAATCGGGACGGGGGTAGGGGGTAATAGGAGCCTATATAAGAAAAAGACCCAAAAATCGGGACCGTCCCTATAAAATCAGGACATCTGGTCACCCTACTTAAAGTCAATAGCGGCTGCATGTCTTCCCCATTGCTCCACACACTCATTTGAATGTCTCAAACTTCTCTTTTCCCTCAATATAATCACTCTCCCCAGCTCCATGCTACCACCGAGCCTTTAGGCTCCCATACCTCTAGGTAACTTACCCCCTTCCCCTCAACAGCCCTACACACTTTTCCATCTCCTAACATGTGAAGGAGACAGTCTACCCTCTTTCATATCCTTCAGCCATCCTCCCTGATCTGTGGTGGTGTTTTATTTAATCCATACTCACACACTAAAACTCTCTTTTACAGTGTTTTTCATCCTCAAAATGCTTTACAAAAATTATAAACTGATTTTTACCCAAATGTGTGATAAACAGAGATAGGGCAAACTTTACCAAATCAGATAAAGCTATGTGCAAACAACAATTTTTCTTTTCCCAGCCTTGCCCTGCAAAAAACATGAAATAGGGTCAGTGGAATGTACTCCCCCACACTCCTTCAACATGAATGAATCCCATCCTTAATTCTAAGCCTATCCCTTGAAGAAAGTAATTGTTAGCCATAGTTCTAGTCCTTACCCAGAAATTACAGATAGGGGATGGGCAGTTATTCGCTCATTCCAGTTCACTCTGGCATTCCCATTCCATCTGTCATAGCTGCTGCTTCACTAGTGGCAAGCCATACTGGAGCTGATATTCAGATAAAACAGGCTATCATTAAGCTTTTAAAATATTCTTAAAGCCATGAGCACAATACAAAGCAATTAAATGTAAATATTTATCTGTGCTGTTCAGATATCACTCAGTGCTTAAGGAGCTTGCAGGAAATCTGCCTTATTCTGTGTTCTGTTCCAACTGGCTGTGCATAATAGGATCTTCATACTGCCTTGCCCAGACTATCTGGGAAGCTCAGTTCTTAAAGGCACAGTCACAATACCACAATATCCTTGTGAGAGCCTAGAGATGAATTAAACTTTCTTCTTCTACTTTTAATACAAATTACTGAATTGTAATTATAAAGCACTTGAGTAACATGAACTATGGACATATCTTTTAAATCCATAACTGAACATTTAGTCACATGTTATATTTATATATAACATTTGACATATTCAGCTGAAAATATGTGCTATTAAAGGAAATGAGAAAGCAATCTCGTGTTTTTAACCTATTTTTCCTAACATCAAAAAAAGATATGCAATTTATCGAAAGAAACCTGAGAAAGTTTTCTTCTAATAATGTTATATATTTTACATTCTTTTAGACATTTCCTTGACATATAAAGTGAAGTAAAAGCCTACTCAATTATCATTTATGGCAATCAACCCTATTGCAAGAATAGAAATAACTTTCTGATGTTATTTATACAGCCTTATAAACAGTGATAGTAACAAGCTATAAAATAAGGCCTCAATCCTGCAATGGGCAGCAAGCAGGCCGACTGCTCTACACATTAAAGTTACCGGAGCAAGGCACAAGTGCAGCCGTGTGTCCACGAACTACGTGTTGCAGGAATGCAACTCAATTCAGTGTAACCCACTGGTCTTTGCTCTAAAGGAATCCAGAGCTAATAAATTTTTCATCATGAATTTTCCATCTTCAGTATCTACAGTGGGATTATTGAAAAATAATTTTGATAAAACTATAAAACTGCTATTCACGTGCAACCCTGAGTCCTTAATTCACTTGTTAACATTATTAATGATCTCTTCTCAAGAAAAATATACAATGGAGCCTCAAAAATCCATATTTGCAATAGCATAAAATGTATAATTTACATAAAAAGATTGGTGGTCTCTCCTCATCTCTCATTAAAGATATAAAAGGAACCACAAAACCATATACCAGACTACTGTAGGGGCTAGAAGGGTCTCATTAAGAGGATTTTTATTATTTTTACAAATATAGTGCTTAACAAAGAATATAAAAATATAAATAATTTAATGTGAATGACAACTAACAAAATAAAATCAAGTATAATTTTTGTACTTAGCTTATAATAGGCCTATATAGTTTAAACCATTTTCTGGGGGTGGAGGGGTAATACTACTATATTTAGCAAAAACTAAGTGTGACACTATCACATTTCTAAAGTTTTAAAACTGTAGTTTTGCTTGCTGTTTGTAAAAACAATATGCTTCCAATAACGCTCTTGAAAGGAGCAGCAGAACCTCCTACAGCCTCAGGTAATTTCCAGTCTTGACTTCTTACTGCTCATGCTTCTGTCATCTAATCCCTGTTAAAAATTTCAAGTTTTTTCAGTGTGGTTTGGCAAAATTAGGCTGATTGAAATTTTTCAAGTTCAGGTAAAACATAAGAAATTTACAAAAATATTCTTGAAATTGTTTTGATTTTTTTTTGTGCTCTAGGTATAATGATTATAGACATCTCTGTTCCATCTGCATCTGGAAATGTGCCTATTTTCACCCATGCAAGATTTAGCTCCAATTTTAGAAACCTAAGCTTCTGAGAACTTGGCTCTAGAGAATGCTGGAGACAATATTTCAAATGCATAATATGATGCTCAGGCAGCTTTAACATTATTAAGTGTAAGATGGCATGCACAATATGCAAGAGTGTATGCTGCCAGATTATAAAGGTATAATTAAAAATAAAAAATATTTGATTTCCCTCTTGCCCACAAGAGATTTACATAATTTTCCAAGCAACTATAGTAGCTATACTGTTAATGAATGCAAATTGTACATTAACACCAGATGTTTATTTCAGATTTAAAACTCCATAAGGCAATTACTAGAGATTTCTGATACAAATTTTAGTACAAGCAGATTATATTTATTCAATCATAGGTCATTTCAAGGGAAGACAAGAAAATGATGGACCATGTCAGATTTCACTCATTGAAAGTAATGGAGTGTGGGCAATCTCAATTACTTTCCAAAAAACTTATTCAGTGAAACCATGCTAACATATCATTATCCCCACCCCATCTCCCTAAATATCCCCAGGGAGCTACTTCCGCATTTTAATCATGTAATGGATGAGCATTTTAGATTTAGTTTCATGGAGGATGGACAGGCTGACTGAGCCAAAGTTTGTCCCCTTCTATGAACTTGCAGTTGCTTCTACTGACATTGCAAATAACTCTAAATAGATTATTATAGACAACTTCCCTATTTATTCACCCCAACCTTATGCTACACCCATAAATATGAAAAGTAAAAACTTTCCACTATGGCCTACCAAAGTTCCCAGTGACAGAAAAGCAATTGCAACATCAACTTGACATATTTTACCTTAAACTTCCAGGAGAAAAAATCAAAATAAAACTTTTAAAGACTTTATAATATAAAATTGTTTGACTTAATCGTTTAATAATTTACATCTAAAGAAATTTTAAATCTATTTTAAATGATCTGCATGTAGTTTAGACTTTAGTACATAAATGAATTTTGGTATACTTAATTAGAAATTTAAGCACATCTTATCAGCACTGTAAAGTATCCTAATTTTTAAACAACTCTTTGATGATCAGATAAAACATGATTTCCTAGTGAGAGCCCAATGCTTTAATTTACAGTTCTGTTGTTTTATTTATGATAAAATACTTGATACTGATGGTTTCACTTCATATTATCCACAGTGACACAGATTTCCTAATTATGGTTGTCTATTATTGCAGAATTCTCCATTATCCAGATGCTGTATTTTCTTAGCTAATACAGTGTTAAAACATGGATTAAAATAACTTCTGTTTTAATTAAATTGTAACAAAATGGAATTAACACTATATATATTAGGGCTGTTGATTAATCGCAGTTAACTCACGTGATTAACTCAAAAAAGTTAATCTCAACTAATCACAGCTTTAATCACACTGTTAAATAATAGAATACCTTGAAATTTATTAAATATTTTTGGATGTTTTTATAAATTTTCAAATATATTGATTTTAATTACAACACAGAATACAAAGTGTACAGTGCTCACTTTATATTATTTTTATTACAAATGTTTGCACTGTAAAAATGATAAAAGAAATAATATTTTTCAATTCACTTGACACAAGTACTATAGTGCATTCTCTTTATCATGAAAGTGCAACTTACAAATGTAGATTTTTTCTTCATAACTGCACTCAAAAACAAAACAATGTAAAACTTTGGAGTGTACAAGTTCATTAAGTCCAACTTCTTGTTCAGCCAATCGCTAAGAAAAACAAGTTTGTTTACATTTAGGGAAGATAACGTTGTCAGCTTCTTATTTATATCACCTGAAAGTGAAAAGAGGCATTCGCATGCCACTTTTGTACCTGGTGTTGCAAGGTATTTCCATGCCAGATATTCTAAACATTCGTATGCCCCTTCATGCTTTGGCCACCATTCCAGAGGACATGCTTCCATACTGATGACACTCGCTGAAAAAATAATGCGTTAATTAAATTTGTGACTGAATTCCTTGGGGAAGAATTGTATGTCTCCCACTCTGTTTTACCCGTATTCTACCATATATTTCATGTTATATCAGTCTTGTCTGATGATCCAGCACATATTATTCTGGGAATACTTTCATTGCAGATTTGATGCAAAGAAGTTACCAATGTGAAATTTCTAAAGATACAGCACTCAACCCAAGGTTTAAGAATCTGAAGTGCATTCCAAAATCTGAGAGGCACTAGATGTGCAGCATGCTTTCAGAAGTCTTAAAAGAGCAACACTCTGATGCAGAAACTACAGAACCTGAACTAGCAAAAAAAGAAAACTAATCTTCTGCTGGTGAAATCTGACTCAGATGATGAAAATGAACATTTGTCAGTGCATACAGCTTTGGATCATTATCGAGCAGAACCCGTCGTCAGCATGGACATATGTCCTCTGGAATGGTGGTTGAAGCATGAAGGGACATATGAATCTTTAGCACATCTGGCATGTAACTATCTTGTGATGCCAGCTACAACAGTGCCATACAAACACCTATACTGACTTTCAGGTGACACTATAAACAAGACGTGGGCAGCATTATCTGCTGTAAATGCGAACACACTTGTTTGTCTGAGCGACTGGCTGAACAAGAAGTAGGACTGGGTGGACTTATAGGCTCTACAGTTTTACATTGTTTTGTTTTTTAATGTCATTATTTTTGTATATAATTCTACATTTGTAAGTTCAACTTTCATGATAAAGAGATTGCACTACAGTACTTGTAATGGGGGAATTGAAAAATACTATTTCTTTTGTTTTTTACAGTGCAAATATTTATAATAAAAATAAATATAAAGTGAGAACTGTACACTTTGTATTCTGTGTTGTAATTGAAATCAATATATTTGAAATGTAGAAAACATCCAAAAATGTTTAAATAAATGGTATTCTGTTATTGTTTAACAGTGCAATTAATCATGATTATTTTTTTAATCGCTTAACAGCCCTAATATATATATATAAAATACAACTGTATTCCACGGACATTTACCACATTAACAAATGTATAATATTATGAGTTTATGAATGCTTTTTTGGGGGGAGGGATATTGTATCATTTATAATAGTCTATAGATGCAATTTTAAAAACTTTCTCCAGTTCTTCTGTGAATCAATCAGCAACTACAAAGTGGTCTGTGACCTCAAAAAATAAACTGTTAGTGCAGCAAAAAATGGGGGGGAAAGAAGTCTGCTCCTGAAATTAAACCTAGATAGTGTTTTATCAGGCCACACTTAATACAGTATTACTTCGGAAGAAAACTGGGTAATGTTTGTAAGTAGAATCCACCCCAGTTCAGTGTACATATAAGGCCCTGTGCACTGCTTTCACCCCATTAAGCCCTCAACATGGTAGATATGTGATGCACAAGGGCTTTGTTTGGCTCTCCACACTGCAGTTAATTTCACTAAGTAAGCATAAATGTTTGATTAAAAATTCTCTGATATTCCACACATCCTCAAAATTCTGTAGTACAAACACTGAGGCATCAAAAGATAGATTCTCTGTTGCTTTCAGTTAATGGCCTTATTTAAAAGGGCAATAGGGCAGATGAAAGGAAAATACCAAAGAAAAGGATGACTGTAGCAGGGTGCTGGTGCAAAAGCACCTAATTACCCCTGCTCAGCCAGCTCCAATCAAGGGAAATAGATTGGGGCTGGTGAAACAGACCTGATGCCTGGCCTGGGAATTGCCTCCACCTGCGGGCCTGACAAGCCAGTGGTTATAAGGGCTGGGAGCCAGAAGAAAAGCCAGCTAGGGAAAGGTCAGTGGGCTGACTGCAGGAAAAGAGGGCACTAACCCTGTAAGCCTTGTATATAGCTCAACACTGGTGGTGGGAGGACTGTGTATGTGTAAATAAAGCCATGGGTGCTGCATAACTGAAAGCCTCTGCACTTTATTGGGACAACCAGGGGGTTCTGGAAGAGGGGCATGACAGAGAACCTGTTACAATGATGTTTCATCCATTAACATCTTTTATTATCAGGTATAAAATTAACGCTCACTGAAGATACAAGATTAGCAGCTCTAGCCACTGATCTATAAAGTTAATACAAACATTGCAAGCTTCTCCATGTGAACTCAAAATGTACTGCTGGAAGAAATGGGTCTAGGGATAAGAAGTGAGACAGTTTAGTATCTATGTCCTATTCAATTGTTTACTTCTGCTAAGACTAACAATAAAAGCATCAAGCAGTGCCAGTTATGCATTTGAGCATAGTAAAGAGGGTATTGTGATGTGAACATCTGTCCACAGAGAACTGAATTAAGACCTGATTCATTTCTGGAAAGTAACAGGGACTACTTTCTGTCACTTCCAACCTTTGATAGATTTGAACCAGTAACCACAAGGTGAATAGACCAGGGGTTCTCAACGTTTTTCTTTCTGCCCCCACAACATGCTATAAAAACTCCACGTCCCATCTGTGCCACAACAACTGGTTTTCTGCATATAAAATCACTAAAGATGGATATAAATTGAAACAAATAACTGAAGACGACCACAATTACATGAACCAAGGCCCAAGCTAATTTATTTTCTCCCCTGAAACTAACAAGCTTTTCTGTGACTTTACCAGTTACTACCAACATGGCCACACAGAGCTATTAGATGGCAAAAATCTCACTAACAGGTGATCCACTGTGTTTTCTTTCTATTTCACTATTATTGTCTTGATTTACATAAATAAAAAACAAAAACTCAGTATAGTGGGTAAGGTATCTTGCCACTTAGTCTACCACTTTAGAAAAATTTAGGGTTTAAGACATTACTGCGAGCAGTTATACTTTTGATATAAAAGCAAACCTAGTTTTAATTACAGTCATGGCATCCTTTGCAAAATCAGCATTTCATAAAAACTCTAACATGAATTTCAGATAAGAGATCAAGTACAAATTTGAGATAAACTTGGAAGATTCTTATACTCGTGGTTTATCAATACAATACTTCCCATTGATTTAAACAGGTATGAGATGAAAAAAAATTAATCAGTTGGCCCTTTCCACCACATTGCTGAGGTAAACTTTATTAAAGTTTATTATTGTGTTCTACACAAATAGAGTCTACAGTTGGAAGTGTATTTTCATGCAAAAAGTCTGTAGTTGAAGAAATAAATATGACAGTTTTACTTTCATCCTCTAGCTAACTGTCTGCATTTGTGACAATCTCTTGATGTTTAAAGTGCTGTATTAAAATTTAAGGATAAAAGCTCACACCCTGTGCAAACTCAGTAAATGGGCTTTTGCAGAAAACAGGAGCACTGGGGGGCTGAATTCCACCTCCTGGACACTCATTAAGCAGGTCCATAGCTATTACTGCAGCACCAGGGATGTGCAGTGGATCACAGTGGTTACTACAACTCTTATATACAGAACTGTGGTCAGTGAATCCATGCAATTTGCAAACCTCTGCCCACATCCTGATTCCTTCACTGACCTACCAAGGGTCACTCCTGCTCACTCCTGCATCTCAGAATTCAGCTGGAGACAAGAAAGGTGCTATGTAATTCCTGTGTATGACTTAGTCCATGGACCTCACATCCAGGACAATTCTCCCTATCAAAACAATTTATAAAACAGAGACAGGGTTGAAATGCAAACTTAAGAACAAATTTACTTAACAGTCATAATGTCACTTTTAATACGTCCACTCCCTCTTCTATTTTGAGAAATTGTATTTGGTCTGAGCATCTTCCTCACTAATTCAACAATGCTGCTTTGAATTTAGAGAACAAATTAATAACACAATGATTACTTGTATACACTAGGTAAATTTCAAGGCTTCCTTCCTAAGAACAGTAGCAAAGTTATTCTAATACTAGATAGGCTCTTCATAATCAAGCCTGAGAAATGTTATCCAAGATCTAATTTCTAACATTCCAAGTCAATTATGGGTATCTGTTTGTTATAAAGACTGCTCTGCTTGCCTGCAAGGTGCCTTAATAAAATTTCTGATGAACATGCAGAAGACAGTCATCAATACGAGAAACTGGTAGTGTCTTACTTGAAGAAAAGCAATATGTACACATGCACCATCCAACTTTAAAACAATAAAATATTTTGCACATCAAGAGAGACTTTCTTCTGCAGATCTCAAGGTGATTTGCAAACTAACGTATTAAAATCCACTACAGTAGGGACGCACTATTTGCTCCCAGTTTATAGATAAGGAATCTGGGGCACAAAGTAATTAAGTGACTTTCCCAAAACCAAGTGTGAGTTAGTGGCAGAGCCAGAAATAGAAGCTGTGACTCCTGACTGACATTTCCACCACTAACCTAGGGGTTCTCACTTTGTGGTCTATTAACCCTTCCAGGTGTTCCATAAAATGAAAAGGCTAGAGCGCTTGCTTTAACCAACTGATTGTGTAAAGAATTTACCCCTAGGCTTTTGGATACCAAACAAACAAAACAACTCAAAATGAAGATGAAAAAGCTTATTTTTCTTCTGTTTCTTCTCCTCATTCTCTTTTCTCTAATTACTCTGATCATTACACTGTCCTGCTTGGTGCATGCACCTTTGATTTTTCTTTTGTCCCTACATCCCTCAATTCTAAGCTGCCAGTTGATCTCATTATTTCTTCTCTTAAAATGCTAAAATGAATCATTGCCTCTCAATACAGAAAACCTTGAAACCCACAATGATTATCTTTGCAAGTTCTATCCATCAGCCCTCCTCACATATTACTTTTCCCTAGACCACTCTATACAAAATGCGGGTTTTGAAACTGTGTTCCTCTCTTAGGCTCCAACCACATTTCTTTGCTCCTCAAATCTCTGCCACTTCCCGTCTATGCTGTTTCCAATCTTCTAACTGTTCCCTGTTACTCTCTGCCCTACTTTCAGCCTTATACCATCTTTCACACCGACCTATTATGCATGCAAGAGCTTCCCAAATGCTCATGAAGCAATCTTTCCACTTTCAAATACACCTCTACCCCGAGATAACGCTGTCCTCGGGAGCTAAAAAATCTTACTGTGTTATAGGTGAAACCGTGTTATATCGAACTTCCTTTAATCTGCTGAAGTGTGCAACCCCCAACCTCCACCCCCGGAGCATTGCTTTACCACGTTTTGTTCAAATTTGTGTTATATTGGGTCACGTTAGATCGGGGTAGAAGTGTACAGCACCTCCTTGGTATCTTCTGTCTTTGTTGTTTTCTCATGGGCCATACTGGTCTGTCTAAATTATCTGATCTCCTCAGGGCAGAGAATGTGAGTCCAATTCTCTAGCCTTCCAACATGTAAGTTAGTCTCACCTGAAGAAGTCTATGTAAGCTGGAAAGCTTGTCTCTCTCACTAGCACAAGTTGGTCCAATAAAAGATATTACCTCACCCACTTTGAAAGTCTCATTGAAAACTAACTCATGTAAGGAAAAGCTGCAGGATCAAACCATTTGTTCTTCCTATATATAGAACAACATACATATACAATGCAGGGTGACCAGATAGCAAGTGTGAAAAATCGGAACAGGAGGTGGGGGGTAATAGGCACCTATATAACACAAAGCCCCAAGTATTGTGACTGTCCCTATAAAATCAGGATGTCTGGTCACCCTAATACAATGCCACATAAAACAGACTAACTTTTTATACAGTTTGTGATATCTGCTATTAAATGATTTAAAAAATAACTAGAACTCTTATGTTACAGAAGAAACAGGTAAATAATTCATTCATCCACCTTCAAACAGTTATGTGGAAGGGATGAAATGAGATTTTAAACTTTTGTCTAGTATGTATTGTAGCATATGTACAGCATTCACAATGATATATCCAGAGTCACAAAGTCAATATAGGAAATTTATGTCCAACAGATAATATTCTCTTTAACCTATTCAGAGGGACAGCTATTACACCTCACAAATGTATATCACTAATGACCTAAAAGGAAAGTAATCAGGAAATTTTGCTCAGGAAAACTCACTAATAATTACAGAGGCTAAAGTATTAGCTATAATGTATTTTCTCCCTGGAAACAGAATTATTCTCTAAATTTAAGCATAATGTAGAAGTCTACTAACAGACAAACTAATAATACTAATACAAAATGGGCCAGTTTAACGTTTTGAGGGATGCAGAAAATAAAGTGTATGCAGCACGTAGTAATTTATTACATGGATCATGCATCATTTCCTCAACCTTCTGAAAAGGGTTAGCATATTCTGATGTTCCATGAGTATTAAGATTCCCCACTAGCCTAGGTCTTCTCCCTAGAAAAATCAGGCAGAATTTATCATCATCACTATTTGTTCAACAGAAGTTGCAGCTGTGGTTTTAGTATTTGCTCTCCTAAAACAATTTAACTTTCTCTTCTCGCTAGTACCTGAACAGCTAGAATCTGGTTGATTATTACAAGAAATCTGGGGAAGAAGGAATAAAAAATATGTGCTCACACAATATTTAGTAAAACTTTTGAGATAAAATACTGCATTTACACTTACAATTCTAATGATAAAGGATAAACAAAATTTCAAACATTTTAGTCTGGGTTCTAAGGTTTGCAATGAAAAACTCTTTATATTTTTGATGCATTCTATTGTTAGTATTATTTTTTTTAATTTTATATTACTTTAAAGTTACCTTAAATATTTTCCCCAATCAGCAGCAAACATCAGCTAATCAAAATAAACATACCTCCAAACATCCTGCAAGCCCAATTATACCTATATTTCCTCTGATGGTATTGGTTATTTCCCCTTTCCTTCTTTTTTTATGCTGTTTTATTGCAAATTAAGCTGCATCTCTTTCATGTGGTCATCCAAGCACAACTGCGATTTGAACAAACCCCTCCTAAGAAATATGTCAGAAACTACAGAACTTAGCAACTGATGGGTTTAGTTTCCACCCAGCATTTTATCCTAAAAATAGCCTCAGTTGGGATCATAAATCTTAGTATACACATGTAACAAATCTCCAGCAATACACAAAACATGAAACCCTCAGAGAGAAAATCTTTAATTATTGCACATTACAGTACTCACAACTTTCAACTCCTCCCCCCACCCCCCACCACCCCCATACAAAACAGGATGATGTGAAATAAACACGTGTCAGTTGGACATGGTTTTACCAACAAGGTGGTGGCTCATGCACATTCAAATGCAGACCTGGGTCTTACACACAGTGGTGGGGCAGGGGTCCACTTTTTCGCTATGTGGGGGAAACAGCTCGTTGTTACAGACCCACGCACACGAAGGAAGCAGATGCCAAGGAAGTTCAGCACAAGGGGGCCATCTACTACCCTCCACACATAGCAGCAGCAGCAAACATGGTCCGCTTTGCGCTGAGGGAAGGAGGGCGGCGGGGCAAAGTTTTCCCCTCCCTCTTCCCCGGAGTGAAAATCAGGCGAAGACACGCAAGAGCCTGGGAAAGGGCCCTCTCCGCAGAGGGTGCGGAAGGGGGATTTGCCAAGCCCGGTCCTGGCGCCGCACTCAGCCCCCGCTTGCAGACAGCCCGGGCGCAGCAGCACTTCCAAGGCAGCCCCCGCAGCCCGCTGCCTCCCGTCCGCAGGCCCCCTCAAGGCGCGAGCACCGAGCTCCGCACCAGGGCGGGAGGCTCTCGCGGGGCCCAGCTCCCTCTTACCGTTGCAGAACTGGAGCAGCGAGGACGTGTCATAGAGGCTGCTGTAGCTGGAGAATCCGTCCTCCATCCCGGCGCTCCCCGCTCCGCTCCCCCGGCCTCTGTCTGTCCGGCGCTGGCGGCGGCTCCCTGCCCTCACCCACACACCGAGGAGCAGAGGCGGCTGGCTGGGGCCGGCCTGCTGCCTGCCTCTGTCAGTTACTATGACAACGCATTCACTCCGCCGGCTTGGGCTGCTGCTGCTCCTCTGCCTGTGCCGGGGAGACCCTGCTTCTCCCACTGCCTGTGACTGGGGGGGGGGGCTGCTTCTCCCTTCCCTGTGACTGGGGGTTGGGGCTGCTTCCCCCCTCCCTGTGACTGGGGGGGAGCTGCTTCTCCCTCCCTTGTAACTGGGGGGGCTGCTTCTCCCCTCCCTGTGACTGGGGGGGTGCTGCTTCTCCCTTCCCTGTGACGGGGGGCTGCTTCTCCCCTCCCTGTGACTGGGGGGGGGGCTGCTTCTCCCCTCCCTGTGACTGGGGACTGCTTCCCCCCTCCCTGTGACTGGGGGGCTGCAGCGGCTCCCTCTGCTGGGTAGGGTGAGGGGAGCGATGGTCGAGGCTCCCCCGGCCCCGGGCCGGCTGCGGCTCCGCCTGGGGGTGGCAGGCAGGGAGGGAGCGGGCTGCATCTGTCTCTCCCCCCGGCAAGGCAGGGGTAGCCAGGCCGCTCCTAGCCGAATCCCTGGTGAAGCCCCTGCCCCAGCCCCAGCCCGGAGCAGCGAGGCCGAAACCCTTTCGAAATACCGGCACAGGAGCCGGGGCGAGAGATGCTGCAGCTCAGCTAGGCGTGAAAGCGCTGCCGGGCGGCCGCAGGGAGGGAAGGAGTGGGAATCGGGGGTGGGGGGCAGATGGAGCAGGAGAAAAAGAAAGTGAAGGAGAAGGCGGGGTGGGTTAGGGGGAACGGGGGGTGAGAAAGAGGAGTAGGAGGGATGATGAATGTGTCTGATGTTAGACAGAGCAGCAAAGCAGCCATTTGTGGCCCACTCACTCTAGCCCGAACCTCCCAAGCTCCTAGCACACAGGCTTTGGCTGCTCTGCCCGGAGGGCCGAGCCGGCTCCTTCCTGCCACCAGATGGGGAAGCAGCCACCACTCCCAGCACACAGAAGGGCCGGGGAGAGAGATTTGCTAATGCAAATAAATGACTGAACCACTCGACCCATCCAAAAGGCAGCGTCCGGGCGTTTTATCATTCACTGATGAAGAGAGGCATCCATACAGTCACATAACGGGGTGGGCTGGGGAGGGTGACGAGGATGGGAAGAGACTACAAAGACTCAAGTGTAAAACAATCTCTGGTCTATTCTGTAACTCATTTAAGGCCAGCTTGGATGTGCTTGGGATTTTAAAGTTTAGCTCCACTCCCTACAGGGCAAGGAAGAAGAAAAAAGGGGTTTCATATTTTTCCATTTCTGTGATTTCATTTAAATTGTAAGCACCTTGGGGCAGAGGCTTTTGAGAGCTATAAAAATTACTGGTTTCAGAGTGGTAGCCGTGTTAGTATCAGCAAAAAGAACGAGGAGTACTTGTGGCACGGTAGAGACTAATACAAGCAAGCAAAAAGCGGAAGATGATGTATTGTTAAATGAAAATGTTTTTAAGCAAAGGGGCAAGCAGGGGCAGCTCTAGGTATTTTGCCGCCCCAAGCACGGCAGGCATGCTGCCTTCGGCGGCTTGCCTGCGGGAGGTCCCCGGTCCCGCGAATTCGGCGGCAGCCTGCGGGAGGTCCACTGTAGCCGCAGGACCAGCAGACCCTCCTCAGGCATGCCGCCAAAGGCAACCTGCCTGCCGCCCTCGCGGCGACTGGCAGAGCGCCCCTCGTGGCTTGCCGCCCCAGGCACGCGCTTGGTGTGCTGGTGCCTGGAGTCTCCCCTGGGGGCAAGATAACAGTAAGAATGAATCTCTTAACTGGGATAGAAAATTACACAAAACAAGAAGATGCCAGTAAAGTGACTGAGCAGATTTAGTGGGAACAAACCTTTTGTTCCTCTTTCCCAAATGAAGTTTCTGATATTAAGGATCACAGATCAGAATACACATGAGTCCTGCTGAGAAGTTCTGCTACCACTGTTCAGGTTTTAAAATTTAGAAGTCTTGATTTTCAGATTTAAATATCTCAATAATTTAAGTTTTGGGGATGAATTATGCATATTGTCAACCTAAGTGCAATATATAATATATAGACCATATCAGCATCTATCTTTATGCTTATCGCTATTTTATATAGATAAGTGGTTCTCAAGCTTTTTTTGAGTGGACCACTTGAAAATTGCTGAGGGTTTCGGAGAACCACTTAAAGATCTTTGCAAACGTTGTTTGTACCATTAGCTAACTATTGTAAAGCGCTTTGGATAAAAGCGCTACATAAAAAAAACTGTAATAATAATTAACTTTTTTTGTTCTACAAATAAAAGCACACAACTCGTATTTTAATATCAGTAGTCTTACCTTTCTAATGCAATGGATGTGCCTTCTCTCCCCTGCCAAGGCAGCCTTGGAACTATGGCTGGAAGGAGGGGGGCCTCTCCCTCTCTCCCCTGCCGCAGCAGCCCCTGAGCTGGGTCTGGGAAGGAAGGGGGTCTCCCTCTCTCCCCTGCCGCAGCAGCCACAGCGCTGGGAAGGAGGGCCGTCTGTCCCTGGCAGCCGCAGCCCTGGGGGGAGGAAGGTTGCTTCTTTCTTGGCTGCCGCAGCCCTGCATGTCCAAAATTCACCTCACCCTCTCTTCTCACCCCACTGCCCCCTCCCACCTACCCCGTCTTCCCCCAAAGGCTACCACCTCACCTTACATGTGCGTCTTCTCCAGGATCCAGGCACCTAATTAGTGGAGCCCTGCCTGTGCGGCTCCAGTAATTAGGTGGGTGGCCCTTCATTCTCTCATGTGCGGCTGCCCAGGTGCGCACCTTAGAGGGACACCTGAATGGAGCTCATGGACCACCATAGTTTGAGAACCTCTGATCTAAATCCCTTCTTAGCGTCAGTCCAGCAATTGCTTGCTTGCTATTTTAAATGTGCAGTAATTATTTCTTGCATAACTAACACAGCTCTCCTGGGCTTTTTCTTTAAGGCATATTTGGTCCATCCAACCACTCCAAAAACACTCGGTTGTTCCTTAGATAAATATTTTGGGGTTTTTTTCAGCACATAGATACCTGCTACACCATCTAGGCACAGGAAAATGGAGTTCAGGTTTAATACAAATTTTAACTGAGAATTTACATCATTTAAAAAATCCTTTTCATATTTTTAATTTATTCTCTCTCTCTCTCTTTTTGAAAAATATGTTTTGGTATGCTAGTTTCCTATTAGTGCCAGACAGATTTAACATAATTACTGTGCTCTCAGCAAGATGTCAATGGAAGTGGAATCTATACCTCATTAAGATGTCAAACAACTTCAATATAAATCTATGAAAACCTCATTATGATGTGTGATTTTGATGCCAAAACAATTTCTGCGTAGGCCTGTAGAGATCTCAATACAGTAGGAGTTAAATTAAGAATTGCATTCAAAAGTATTACCTTTGTAGTAAATTATCTACTGTCAGCAAGGTAACCCACAATAAAATCCCAGGGCTACAGAAGTTTTGATGGCGGGGGGGCAATATCTTTCACAACATCTGGACAAACAGAGGAAAGGACAAATTGGAGCAGCTCAGCTTCAGTTCAGAGATGGGCCATTAAAAGCCATTTAGAAAATTAAATACAAAACTGAGGCAAGGGCAGCCTTATTAAAAGAAGATTAAATATCTAAAACTTAATGTTGATTAACTGTTAAATTTCCTATAAAGGTAACACCTGAATGAAATCTATCAGCTACCCATGCTGTGCAAATCAGCTGAATGCTGTGACATAAAATAATTTTAGTTAAAGTCCCTAGACACTGTTATGCCATTATATTCTGAGGCCAAAGGTTAGAAATGAAAAACAATATAATTTCATTGTAAAGATTTCTAGGCTCGTTACAATCTTATTAAACTACACTATAGAACCACAAAATGAAAAAGAACTTATATCTTCACAATGTGCACAACGGAATGCTAGATCTGAAAGATTCACAAATGTGTCTGTGAGAGCTCTGGTGGCGCAGCTAACCAATGAAAAAAATCTTTTTATAATCCATTATTCAGTAAATTGTATACTTAATGGATTTGTACAAATATAACCTAGTGAATTTGAACATCTGAAACTATTTGAATGGGAATGGAGCATTCTGCACAATTCATTAGGGATTGATTTGTTTGTGTTTGTGCATGTTTATTGTTGAAAATGTTAAATTTCTAGGCAACATCTCATTTTTGGAAACACAATTTTGTAACTGTTTAATTCTTTAAGTATTTCCTGTAGTGAGTAATGGAATGCAAATAATTAATTTGTTACTGAGAATGAAAGAGCTTTTGCAAATCCTTAAGTGAATTTTCCAGAGTTATAACTTCAAAGTGTAGCGTGAGTACATAATTTATTTTGATTTTAGGGCAAAGGAATTTTACTTTCACTACCCATTTACAATCCAATAATTAAAGACTCTTGATATTTGTATTGTGGTTTTGCTCCTTTTTCTTTGTTATTGCTAACCCTTTTTGCAATAGCAGTGAATATCAAAAGTATTATATATTTTACATTAAGACTACCATTTAGCATTTTCACATCAAAAGTACTGTAATTCATAACCATGGAAATCCCACATAACTGTATGGCATTATAATGTGAGCTTTTGATTAATATATAATTTTAGATCAAGGGTAGGGAGTCCCAGTTACAATGTCAAAATGAAGTGAGGCTAGTGAAAGTTATACTATCACTGTATAAAAGCTAAATAACTGAAACTGAACATAAAAGCCATTATCATGTTATTTACATTTAACAATAATGTTGAGAGAGAAGTCCATAAACACAAGCACAGTCTGCGTAGTTAATAGAATCAGTAGTAAGGTATGAAGTATTTAACTGCTAGGTGATTGGTTAAAATCTAGTCCAGTTTGGTAGTGACAGAAAATTTTTACCATTTGATGGCTGTTTGGAGTTGATCTTAGTTCAGTTCGAAGAGCCAGATTCAAATACTCTTTCTCAGACTGAGTAGCACTTCAGTCTGTGAGAAATCCCATTGCCTTAATGAGCCTACTTTCAGAATAAACTGCTACTCAGTATGAGTAAAGGCATCAGAATCTGCCCCATAGTGAACAAGAGTCTGCATCACAATAAACATTCGCGCAACTAGAACTAGTTGGGCCCCGCTTTGGGTAGGTTTAGCCAAGATCAACATTCAGTTTGCCACAAAGACTGAATTGCTCCCTCATCCATAGTGATGTTTCCTTCAGGTCATCTGTGCACAATGAGCGAACTGTATCCTCCAAGACAGTTAAGTCAGCACCCTTAGCAAGCACTAAATTCACTAATAATTGTTAAAGGATAAAATTGCAGAATATGACCTTTTTTCCCTGAAGAGGGTTTCTAAGTATAGACCTATTTCCAGGTATTTGTGAGTGGGGCTCTGTGACTAGGCCCTATCACAGTCTCAGATAAAGATTTTCTTTTAATTTATCCTATCAGAAAGGAAGAAACGGCCGACCACCTAGTCATCTTTGTGCAAACACTTCAACTGCTAGAATAATGGTTCACTCTAAATAGCACAATTCCACTGTTTCGAGATCAGCAGGGGTCTTTGTGAGTGTCATTACAAAGCTTGCTTCATACATGTGGGCAAAGGGGATTCAAGGGAAGAAACATGATTATACAAGCACAGTCTGGGTACATTAAAAATACAGTATAACAAATGTGCAATGAAACTCAAAGGTTTGTATGTTTTATAATTCAAATGTAAGTATGTGGCATTATGCCTGTGTACAATATGTTGTTTTGAGTGGTAATGAAGTATAGTTTTCTGTGTCATTAGTAAATACTATAGAAAAATCAAACCATTCCGAAAAATAGCACTTTGTAAATAGGTTGAATTGTAAATGCATATGGAGTGCTCTGAAGATGAAAAGAATAATACTTTGCATTTTGATAACATCTTCCATTAAAAAATCTTAGAGTGCTTTACAAGGAATAGTGATTTTAGATGTATGCCACCGTTTTGAAGTGAGTATTATCCTTATTTTACAGATTTGGAAAATGAGATAGAAAAATCACAAGACTTACCCAACATTACACAAGCAGGCCAATAGGAGAATCAAAAATAGACTGACTCTCAGTCATGTGCTTTAACCACTAAACAATCCTGCCTATGAATGCTACAGACAGTACCTGTACAATTGATTATTAAATATTTTCAAGTGCAATAGCCAAATTCATACTATTCTCATTATCATAACTACCCTGAAACAAATTAGATACAATGCACTACATGTAACAAACCAAATATATAGCAAGTATTACATTAGATGTACAGATTTGACACCCTGTACTAGTCTGAGGAGACACAACACACTGCAAATAAACAGGAAAACACCACATTTTTTTCTAATGGGAACAGCAACAGATGCCTTTGAGACATTAATAATACTAGGTGTTGGTGCAAAAATTCTCTCTTAGAACCATAACTCTGTGCCATCTGTGCCAGATCCTATCATCCTATGGCTAAAGAGGCAGACAATTCAACAAGGATCACATCAAGAAGTTTCCCCTTCAGCACTCCTTCAAGAACGCAGCTTTTAGTGATTCCTGCCTTAGATAGGGTGTGAAACCTCCCAATCCCATGCTTCCTTCAGCTTTACAGCAAGATGAACCCTGATGCACAGAGTCAAGAACCGTATTGCATACCGTGGAGCTGTCATTTCTTCCCCATAGCAGTTCTTCATTGGCAGGGTTCCCCATGGTGGCACATTAACAGAGACCAAGGTAACATACGCCCTAGTCTACACTACGAGTTTAGCTCGAATTTAGCAGCGTTACATCGATTTAACCCTGCACCCGTCCGCATGACTAAGCCGTTTTTTTAAAGGGCTTTTAAAATTGATTTCTGTACTCCTCCCCCGATGAAGGGATTAGTGCTGAAATTGACCTGGCCAGGTCGAATTTGGGGTAGTGTGAGGTAGTGTGTTTGCAATTCGACGTATTGGCCTCCGGGAACTATCCCACTGTGCACCATTGTGACCGCTCTGGACAGTGCTCTCAACTCAGATGCACTGGCCAGGTAGACAGGAAAAGGCTCGCAAACTTTTGAATCTCATTTCCTGTTTGGCCAGCATGGCAATCTGCAGATAAGTGCAGATCTCATCAGCAGAGGTGACCATGATGGAGTCCCACAATCGCAAAAGTGCTCCAGCATGGACCGAACGGGAGGTATGGGATCTGATTGCTGTATGGGGAGATGAATCCGTGCTATCAGAACTCCATTCCTAAAGACGAAATGCCCAAATATTTGAAAAAAATCTCCAAGGGCATGAAGGACAGAGGTTATAACAGGGACCTGCAGCAGTGCAGCATGGAACTTAAGGAGCTGAGGAAAGCCTACCAAAAAAACAGAGAGGCAAACGGCTGCTCCAGGTCTGATCCCCAGACATGCCATGTCTATGATGAGCTGCATGTCATTCTAGGAGGTGCAGCCACCACTACCCCTCTCCTGTGCTTTGACTCAGTCAATGGAGTAGCACACAACAGGGATGCAAGTTTTGGGATGAGGAAGATGATGATGATGAGGTTGAAGATAGCTCACAGCAAGCAAGCAGAGAAACCGTTTTCCCCGACAGCCAGGAACTGTTTCTCACCCTGGACCTGGAGCCAGTACCCCCCCGAACCCATCCAAGGCTGCCACCCAGACCCGCCAGGCAGAGAAGGGACCTCTGGTGAGCATACCTTTGTAAATATTATACCTGGTTTAAAAGCAAGCATGTTTAATGATTAATTTGCCCTGACATTCACTGCCAGTACAGCTACTGGAAAAGTCTGTTAACATGTCTGGGGATGGAGCGGAAATCCTCCAGGGACATTTCCACAAAGATCTTCTGGATGTACTCCCAAAACCTTTTGCAAAAGGTTTCTGCTGAGGGCAGCCTTATTCCATTCTCCATGGTAGGACACTTTACCACGCCAGGCCAGTAGCAGGTAGTTTGGAATCATTGCATAACACAGCTTATGGTCCCAGTGTTTGCTGGCATTCAAACAATATCTGTTTTTTCTCTCTCTCTGCTATCCTCAGGAAAGTGATATCATTTATGGTCACCTGGTTGAAATAGGGTGATTTTATTAAGGGGACATTCAGAGGTGCCCGTTCCTGCTGGACTGTTTGCCTGTGGCTGAACAGAAATGTTCCCCACTATTAGCCATGTGTTGGGGGGAGGGGTGAAGCGATCATCCCAGAGAATTGTGGCGGGGGAGGGGTTAGTTGGGTTTGTGCTGCACATTAACACAAAAACTGAAGCCCCTCCTTTTAAATTGCCAACTCATTTTAAATGATCAACCCAATGGCTGCTTGGTATGGGAAATGAGGGTGCTGCTGTTTGAAACCATTCCCACATGTTATGAAGGTTAAAGAAGCCAAAAGACTGTTTCTTACCATAGCTGCCTGCAAGCCAAATTCTGTTGCCCAGCCCTGCATGAGTGCTCTCTCACACCAAACCGGCATACTCTCAATAAGAGGCAAAATGCGACCTTGGACCAAAAGCACATGTGCGATGTAAGGTTATCAGCAAGCTTTACCATGAAAGAGTCTACCGATTGTTCTCTAAAATGTGTCTTTTTAACTACCACTCTCCCTTTTTTTAACTCCACTAGCTATAAATGTTTCAACGCTCACACTATCTTCTCCTTCCCAGAGGCTAGTGAAGATTAGAAGGCAAAAAAAACACACTCGCAATGAAATGGTCTCTGAGGTTATGCAGTCCTCCCACCCTGAAAGAGCATAGCAGAATGCGTGGAGGCAGACAATGTCAGAGTCCAGGAAAGCACAGTATGAACACGAGGACAGTTGGCGGGCTGAAGATAATAAGTGGTGGGATGAAGATAATAGGTGGCATCAGCTTGGTGACAGAAAGCAAGAGGCAAAGCCGAGGCTATTGGAAGAACAAACTGATATGTTCCGGCCTATGGCTGAGGTTCAGGAAAGGCAGCAGGACCACAGACCACCACTACAGCCCCTGTGTAACCGCCCTCCTCCCCAAGTTCCATAGCCTCGTCACCCAGACGCACAAGAACATGCTGGGGGGGCTTCTGGGCACCCAACCACTCCACCCCAGAGGACTACCCAAGCAACAGAAAGCTGGCATTCAATACGTTTTAAAGTGCAGTGTGGCCTTGTCCTTCCCTCCTCCTTCCCTACCTCCTCCCCCACCCCTCCCAGGCTATCTTGGCAGTTATACCCCTATTTGTGTGATGAATTAATAAAGAATGCATGAACGTGAAGCAACAATGACTTTATTGCCTCTGCAAGCAGTGATCGAAGAGGGGGGGAGGGTGGTTAGCTTACAGGGAAGTAGAGTGAACCGGGCGGGGGCAGTGCTCATCAAGGAGAAACAAACAGAACTTTCACACCGTAGCCTGGCCAGTCATGAAACTGGTTTTCAAAGCTTCTCTGATGTGCACCATGCCCTCTTGTACTCTGCTAACCACCCTGGTATCTGGCTGTGCATAATCAGCGGCCAGGCGATTTGCCTCAATCTCCCACCCCACCATAAAACTCTCACAGATATTGTGGAGCCCACAGCAAACAGTAATAACAATGGGAATATTGGTTTCGCTGAGGTCTATCTGACAGTAAACTGCGCTAGCGTGCTTTAAAGGTCTAAATGCACATTCTACCACCATTCTGCCCTTGCTCAGCTTATAGTTGAACAACTCCTGACTACTGTCCAGGCTGCCTGTGTACGGCTTCATGAGCCATGGAATTCAGGGATAGGCTGGGTCCCCAAGGATACCTATAGGCATTTCAACATCCCCAACAGTTATTTTCTGATCTGGAAAGTAAGTCCCTTGCTGCAGCTGTTCAGACAGACCAAAGTTCCTGAAGATGTGCGTGTCATGTACCTTTCATGGCCATCCCACGCTGATATTGGTAAAACGTCCTTTCTGATCCACCAGTGCTTGCAGCACCATTGAAAAGTACCCCTTTAGGTTTATGTACTAGCTGCTTTGGTGCTCCGGTGCCAAGATAGGAAGATGGGTTCCATCTATCGCCCCACCACAGTTAGGGAATCCCATTGCAGCAAAGCAATTCACTATGACCTGAACATTTCCCAGAGTCACTACCCTTGATATGAGCAGTTCTTTGATTACTTTGGCTACTTGGATCACAGCAGCCCCCACAGTAGATTTGCCCACTCCAACTTGATGCCCGACTTACCGGTAGCTGTCTAGCCTTACAAGCTTCCACAGGGTTATCGCCACTCACTTGTGAACTGTGAGGGCTGCTCTCATCTTGGTATTCCTGTGCTTCAGGGCAGGGGAAAACAAGTCATAAAGTTCCATGAAAGTGCCCTTCTGCATGCGAAAGTTTCACAGCCACTGGGAATCATCCCAGACATGCAACACTACGTAGTGACACCAGTCTGTGCTTGTTTCCCTAGAATCGGTGTTCCATGGCATGAAGCTGCTCCATTAACGCCATGATGTCCACATTGCCTGGGCCCGTACTTTAAGAGAAATCTGTGTCCATCTCCTCATTGCTCTCATCACTACACTGCCATCGCCTCCTCGCCTGGTTTTGCTCTTGCAGGTTGTGGTTCTGCATATACTGCAGGATAATGTGCGTGGTGTTTACAGTGCTCATAATTGCCATGGTGATCTGAGTGGGCTCCATGCTTGCTGTGCTATGGCGTCTGCACTGAATAAAGGTGCAAAACGATTGTCTGCTGTTGCTCTGACAACTGATGAGAAGGGGCGACTGATGACATGGCTGACAGGGTTAGCTTACAGGGAATTAAAATCAACAAAGGGGGGGGTTGCATCAAGGAGAAACACAAACAACTATCACACAGAATGGCCCCCTCAAGGATTGAGCTCAAAACCCTGGGTTTAGCAGGCCAGTGCTCACGCCGCTGACCTAGCCCTCCCCCCACTATTCATGGAGGGAGAGATGGGGGAGCAAATGAATAAAAAATAAATCTGGTCTGTTTCTTGTTTTGATCCACTCCATCTCTCTTATACATCTTAAGCTGGCAGCAGACGCTGCAGTACGACTGCTAGCCATCATCATCTCCGGGCTGCTTGCCAGAAGATGGTGCAGTACGACTGCCAGCCATCGTCATCTCCTGGCTGCTCGGCAGAAGATGGTGCAGTACGACTCCAGGGAGGACTGAATCTCCATGAGACAAAACTTAAAAAGAGTTTTATGTTCAGGCACCCCTGACAGACCTCACCGAGGTCTGCCAGGAGCACCTTTGTCTGCCCAGGTGCCCCTGACCGACCTCACCGAAGTCAGCTGAAAGCAGGGGCGGCTCTATGTTTTTTGCCACCCCAAACACGGCAGTCAGGCAGCCTTTGGCAGCATTTCTGCGTAAGGTCTGCTGGTCACGCAGATTCGGCGGTGGTTCTGCAGGAGGTCCGCTGGTCCTGCGCCTTCAGCGTACTCACCACCGAATTGCTGCCAAAACTGCGAGACCGACGGACCTCCCTCAGAAATGCCTGACTGCCACCCTCACAGCAACTGGTAGGCCATCCCCCGTGGCTTGGCACCCCAGGCACGTCCATGCTGCACTGGTGCCTGGAGCCGCTCCTGGCTAAAAGAGCACCCAGGAGACAACAATGAAGGCTACCAGTCGTAATGCACCGTCTGTTTCCAAAAGACAACGAGCTACTTCTGTGTAGCAATGCAGTACCACGTCTGCCAGCACCCAGGAGATGTATGGTGACGGTGAGCTGAGCGGGCTCCATGCTTGCCATGGTGTGTCATCTGCATGCGTAACCCAGGAAAAAAGGCTCTACACGATTGTCTGCTGTTGCTTTCACAGAAGGAGGGTGAGGGGGCCTGACAACGTGTACCCAGAACCATCCCCAACAATGTTTTTGACCCATCACGCATTGGGAGCTCAACCCAGAATTCCAATGGGTGGCGGAGACTGCGGGAACTGTGGGATAGCTACCCAGAGTGCAACGCTCCGGAAGTCGATGCTAGCCTCGGTACCGTGGACGCACTCTGCCGAGTTAATAGTCTTAATGGTCTTAAGTGGGGACACACACAATCAACTGTATAAAATCGATTTCTAAAAAACCAGCTTCTATAAATTTGACCTAATTTTGTAGTGTAGAAACAGTTAATACTGATCTGAGCTGTAGTAATTCCCTCCCAGACTGAGCTCAGCCGGGGATGCTGCTGCAGAGGGTGATCTCTCCCCTATCACCCACCCAAATCTTGCAGAGCGCCTTGCATAGTCACTGTGGAGAGTCTTCCACAGATAGAAAAAGAGGGACAGTGCTAAGAAGCTGGCTCCCCATAGTCATATCTTCTGCACAGGGAAGGGAAGACCTATCCAGAGAGGATTCATCTTTTATATCTGACTTACAGCTGTAAATAATTTGATAATACACAAAATCTATTTATTAAAGATACACTGAGTCATATTAGTATCTTATCACACTTTGAGATCCAGCTAATACACAGATACACTATATTATTTTATAATTTATGACTTTTGAATTGTGCCACTGATGAATGAGATAATAGAGTGTGATAGGAACAAGATACAAAGTAGGGACCTGATCCTGTGAGTTGTTCTTTCTTCTGCCTGTAGTCCCATTAAATATAATGCAACTTCTGTTATGATTAAGAACTGCTAAAGGTTGCAGGATCTGGCCCATTACTTCAGACTTTTATAATGAATTACTGGCAACAATACATGCCTGCGTAAACATAGTACGCTCTTGATTTGTGAATAAGATCCCAGTAATAGTAGAAAACAAGTGAAAGTAGCCTGTTATGATCAGCAGGCCATTTCTATATGTTTTTATCTTGATTTTACAAGCAAATAAATGTGTAGGGCCAATAGATATGTTCTGCTCAGTTACACTGATGTAAACCCACTTAACTCAGTGGGACTCTTTGGTGCAATTTAGAGAAGAATTTGGCAAGTTATCTTTAAAATGCTTGAATCGGAGGGGCAGGTAATAGCTGCATATCATTTTTGTATTCATATCTAAGAACATATATACACATTCTAGAATAAACAAATCTAAAATAACAGTAGACATTTAAATAAAGGCACCATAATGTCAGCATTGATGTACAATAAAAACTCTCAGTTTAACACATAGTGCACTAATATTAGACATTTTTCTGTTCAGTGTTTAGCATGAGATTTTGCTTTGACTGTAACAATTTCCAAGAATGTGGAGATAGAAGAAGCAGAAGATAATAATGAAGAAATAGGGTCTCTGAACTGCTTTTCAAGATAGTACTCTCTCTTTCTCTTATTCACCTCCACCCCAAGACAACATCAGGGTCTGTGGACAGAGAAAAGACCTGACCACTATTTGCTACATTACTCAATCTGCAGAGGAATTATTTTATTTATGCATTATACCATTTGATATCTACAATCTTCCATTTTCCTGTATCACCGTTTAATAATTTTCTCATCAGGTTATAATGCAATTAAGGTAAATAGGGCCATCTCAAGGGAACTGCTGCACATTTGGATAAATTAGCAGTCAGACACATAAATAATACACACACAAAAGTGTATGCAGAAGATTAAACACCATGTTAGTTTATTATTATCAACTGTATATAAGAACTATCCAGTATCTTTTATTTCACTTTCTCTACTTGTGTTAAGAGTTTAAATTACTAACTTGTATTACTGTAAATTAGGATCCTGTATATGGCTTTTTTTTTTTAATTCCTATGGAACTACAGAAAATGGAATTTGATAGATACAGATCATGGCTAATGTCTTATGAGAAGCAAACAGAGAAGAATTACTAGACCTCATTTGATAAAGGTATACATGCTGTGCTTGCCTTTTAATTAAAGATTGATAGCAAAACCTGAATTATATAACTAAAAAAAAAGTATAGAAAAATATAATTTATCTGACGTCTGCACTATAGCCATTATACTTGAAAACTAGTCAATTTTGCTTATGCTAACCTAGCTCAGTATTTTTCCTGCTGGTAACCAATAACATTCTAGTATTTTTCTGTCAAAGGTTGTATAAATATTTATATATACAAATGGGGGGAAAGAGTATGGGTCATATTATCATTACACGGATTATTCCTACCTAGGGAACTAGAAATTCCATGAATTTGCACTTATGGAATCTGATCTGGTTTGTCCCATAGGGAGCTGGGGGGTTGAAAAGTTGAATTCCCTGGAACAGGCAGAGAGTTCATCCCACTGAACTGAACACACAGATTCCCTTGATGTCTGCCAGAGCCAAAGGCCACCTGCACAGAAGCCCTATTTTTTTGTACTGTCTCTGCTACCCCAGTCCTCTTCTGCCTTCATAACACTATACCACCAAAGCCACCTGAGCTTGGAAGAAAGCAGATAACATCCCACCTGGTTGATTGGAGAAAATGAAATGGGGAGCAATGCTTTCCAATTTCAACATTGTCTTAAATTAATTTTTGCAAGTATTATGGATTTCATTTTTGTGGGTAAATATCATTTTGTTTTAAATTAAGCTGTTTTATTTACTTTGGGGCCAAATTTATCCACAGTGTTCCTTAGGTGGGCAATGAAGAGTGGACACATTAGAGCCTGCAATCTAAGTCACATCAGTTCTGTGTAATACAGGCTCTTTAATTTTGTTGTTTTTGTAATTTGTGGCAGAGGTGCCTAGAACTTAGATAAGTGCCTCTTTTTATTTTATTTTTATATAAATCTAAATAGAATAAAATAAACAAATAAATAAATGGCTCGATTCATCCAGGCCCCTCTTGTCCCCAACAGGGCTTTGTGTGGGCATAACGGATCAGATTGCAGGGCCATATAGTGGTCATATACACTGTCTTTGGAAAAGAATGCAACTGCCTTACTCTTAAAACTCCTCTGCCACCCATTGCATGGTATTACTAATCCATCTCAGAGGAGGCCACGCATAGCATTCTTTTCTTTGGTGATGGCATTCAAGAGAGTCATGGACACAGGGGGGAAAATAGGGGCAATAATGACACTCCCTGAATGAAGCACTGAGAAACTGCCTAGGCTCTGATGTCTGCCTGCCAGCCAGCCACTAAAACAAAGAGGAATAAAAAATAATTATACATATGTCTCAACTAACAAGTAATTTCATTGTTTAGAATATTGTCCAATGGAGAATTTTAACTCTTAAACATAATGTTTCATCACTTGACATTTTGCTACTGAACTACAAGAAAATAAGAAGCAAGACAACATCATGGCTATTGATAACAAAATGGAGGGAATTTGCAAAGGATTTTGTCACTTGTGCAGCCATAATTCAGGAAAAGACTGGATTAAAAAAAGGTTCATCCTTCTTGATGTGCGAAAACCAATCCTCCCCATGCCCCAATAAATAAATTAATAAAAAGAGGTGGATTGAATTTCAAAAGATAAGTATTGTGGAATGTGTGTCATCAATTAAACAAGAAGATGCAGGCATGAGCCAAAAGAAATAAGAACACAAACCCCCTGCAGTGTCCACTGGTTGATGAAAGGCCGATGGTTGCCAAGGGACACTGGATGACTACAGTAGATTCCAGTTTAAGATTTTGCTTTAAGATTCAGCTAGATCAGTATCATACCAATACCTACATCCTTTTTGAATGCTTTTACTCTTATGATTCTTTCCTCCTGTTAAACATCCTGTTTAAATATCAGTTCTTATTAAATAAAGTAAACACACTTTCGCCATGAAAATGACTAATTAAATATATTGTAGTGTAAGCAGAGTCAGGATGAGCTGTACCCTGACATCTGGTGGTGAAGTATGGGAAGTGTGGAAAGAATGTCTGGAATGTGAAATCTCAAATATTTGCATAGGCACGCCTACCCCATCCCAGACTGCCGAGCTGTGGGACTGCTTTGTGACAGAAATGACTCAACCTCAGTTGGGTGGTACTTGCTAGACAAGGGACATGGGTTCCAAAACCC
>NC_133772.1:129620367-129687179 GCF_003597395.2 Chelonoidis abingdonii | reverse complement strand
GTCCATTAATGGCTATTAGCCAGGATGGGTAAGGAATGGTGTCCCTAGCCTCTGTTTGTCAGAGGGTGGAGATGGATGGCAGGAGAGAGATCACTTGATCATTACCTGTTAGGTTCACTCCCTCTGGGGCACCTGGCATTGGCCAATGTTGGTAGACAGGATACTGGGCTAGATGGACCTTTGGTCTGACCCAGTACAGCCGTTCTTATGTTCTTATGGTATAAACTGGCAGAGCTCCATTAACTTCAGTTGAGAAGCTGACCTCATATTTTTATTTCCCTGTATATGCTATGAACATTTATGGTACTGTATAAACAAATAATTAAAAATAACATTGGTAGTTATATAATGGTCACCAGTTATATATATTATTTTGAAATGGGCCCTGACCAAAACACCCTCCAATCTTTCTTTGGCAATGTTTGAAATATGGATCCAGATTTTTCTGCTTGCACCCATCTATACCATTATCTCCTCCTTAGTTCTTCAGTGTGTGATTTATTTCAAACAATACAAGATACAAACAACTATTTTCTTATTCAACAATCATTTCAGCAGAAAAACAAAAGATTTCTATGTAGGTGTAAATCAGTTTCTCACACTTGATTAATAACAATAAATCCTTTTCAAACAAGTAAATGGTACCACTTTCCCTCATCTCCCATTTACCTCCCAGATAAGGTATCTAAGTGGGCATCTACCATAACACTGTATTAAATGACATTCTCACAGTCCTGTTGTTTTAAATTACACTTGGCTGCTACCCAAGAATAATGAATGAATAAAGCTCTATTCTGGAAAAGAATAAATATGAGTCACAATTTATAATTGTCATAATGTGTGACCTTGTAGAAAATGATACAATTAGACAGACAAGAAGCAGAGCAAGCATATCTGTTTCCATTCAGGTTGGCTGAGCAAATCAGGGATGCTTGAATCTTACTGAAAATTGCTGTTTCCCTCTCTAGACCAAATTCTGCCCTGACTTCCATCCTGTTGGTGCAACCCAATCAGTGGCAGGTACTGACACAAATTAGCCTTTCATGTTTTCCTCTTTTGGTTTGTCAAAAGTTGTTTCTTTTATCTTTCATTCATCTATGATTATTTCTTTCTGTAAAATATTAGGAAATATATGTAAATCTTGACACCCCATTATTTTCCTTCTCCTGCTCCCTTTCTTGTTCTTTTTTCTATATTGTCCTCTATTTATAAAATGACCGCCCTACCTCAACCCAGCAAGCTACCAACCTCACTTCCTTCAATCCTTTACTTTGCTGTGGAGATTGCCAACAACGGGGTCAATTGCATAGGTGTTTTTTAATTTATTTGTGTAAGTGTGTGAAATAAAGCCCACTTGTAACTGGCTTGTGTGCATTAAGTCATTTAACTTGGATTACCAGCAAAACAATTCTCAGTCACTACTGAGTGGGGCTGAAATTAAACCAGTAAGATAAAGGTAAAAAGCTCCATACTGATTAAAGGCCCCCTGAACAATCCAGTCTCCACTCTTGTAATATTAATGGGCCTAATCTTGCCCCCATTTAAGACAATAACAAAATCCTCCTTGACATCAATTGAAGTGTGACTGATTTTTAAAAGAAAGCAATGTAGATATGGGAATCCAACAATTACATTCTAAAATACAAAACTTAAGGGCACCCTTTTTGACTTGAACATTTGTGTATTATAACTTTTTAGTGGTCCAAAAGAAGGGATGATTTTACCAGTCAGGGAACTGGTACGGGGGGAGAGAGATCCTTTCTTCTCTTGGTCTTGCTTTGTATCAGTAGCAAGCAAAAACAATTTTCTAGTGGCCTTGGCAAAATGCCCCTTATCTAATTACTAATAGGTAGGAATTAAAAAATACCCAGAGAGGGGACACCACTCCACCATTACAAACGGTAATAACTGGGAACCCAAGGGCTGAATCGGCCTGGTGACTGAACTACTCTCAAGGCTCTTTGCTCCAAAACAGGGTGTAATCACAATGGTGGATAAGGCAAGAAAGTCTGGGGTTTTTTTTGTGCAGTGTTGTTTCTTTTCTGGTCCTGATCCTGTAACATTCACACAGGCAAAACTCACGGAGTCATAACTGAATGGGAGCCTTGCATGTCAAGAACTGCAGGGCTACCCATCTGTTTCCAGTTCAAACATGTTCTAATTCCTACTCATCAGTATACTTATAATAAAAAGTGCAAATACTGGGCCAGAGGCTCATTTTGTGTAAACCAGCAAGCTCCACTGAAGTCAATGAATTTACAATAATTTAAATCAGCTGAGAACCAGACCTATTCTTAGAGTATGTCTACACTACCCACTGGATCGGCAGGCAGTGATTGATTGATCGGGGATCGATATATCGCATCTCGTCTAGATACAATAGATTGATCTCCCAATGTGCTCTCCATCAACTCCGGAACTCCACCAAGGATAGAGATAGAAGTGGAATCAATGGGAGAGCGGCGGCTGTCGATCCCCCAATGCGAGGACACGAAGTAAGTCAATCTAAGTCGATCTAAGATATGTCAACTTCAGCTACGCTATTCTCATAGCTGAAGTTGCGTATCTTAGATCGATCACACACCTAGTGTAGACCAGGCCTTAGTATATTTATTTCTTGAAGCAAGTATGATAGTTTCTGTGCTTGATTCTCTTCTCACACCGGATTTTAGAGCTGGTCAAAATCTAGGTGGGAGAGGTTCCCCACAATTATATTTTGCTTTGAAAGAATATGCTTATTGCTTATCAGACAAATATAAATCTCAAGAAAGATCAGCTTTCCCTAACTGTAACACTTCTGACATTTTCCCCATCAGCAGTATATTTAAAATTATTTTTAATTGAAATCAAACTGTATTTGGCTTAATATCACAAAGTGCCACTGCACATGGAAGTATTCGCATTCGCTCTTGTACATTTGTATCATCTGGTCATACGAGAACAGTACTTTCTATGATACATAAAGGCATTTCTCTGAAGGAGACTCTGTGCACAGACAAGACCATTACATAGAAACTTTCTTCTCTTATACCCCAGAAACTAGTGACACTTTATTCCAATTATGATATCAAGCTACAATCCCATAATAATTGCATTAAAATAATTATTAACCTTCAAGGCTATAATTAAATTTCCACTTTATGAACTGTACTCTGTAGTCAAAGTAAAATCAAGTTTGGGTAAGAGCTCTGTGAGTTACACCTACCTATGGTTTAAATTTAACTTCACAAGACTAAGACATCTTTGGAGTACTCATGGACCTGAATCAGAAAGTTCAAATCTAATTCTTTTATCAAGTTAAGGCTGTTTGGACCCACGGTTCTAGTTCAACACATTATAGTGATAGGACAGCTATCCATGTATAATATATAGCGGTGTTCAGATTCAGGAATTTGGCCCATCTCTAACTTTTTGGAATGCAACTGAAGAAAAAACAAACCCAAGCAAACATTGTATTAATTAAAATGGCATTTTAAACTTTCCAGTTCATACTAGCTGTCCCTCTGTTAATATTCAGTTGTGGAGTCACTGATCAGATCTGCTCAATGAGATGGGAGTAAGGCATTTGGGAGTGTTTAGTGGCTTTTTAGCTCTTACAGCTAAGTGGCAAATTTTTCTCTGTGTGGGGAGACAGCTACAGTTCTGACTGACGAAATAATGGGCTATGTGGTTCACACTGATTGTTCTGTGTAACACAGATACAAGCTGAGGTCCAGTCCGATGGGCAATTTGGGTTCAGTAAAAACCTGTAGTTACTCAGCTGTGCCTTCTTCACAGGCAGTCACTATGGCAATGGGAAAATATTGTGAGCTTAGGAATTATGGGAAAATGACTCAGAGAGTGTAGAAAAACGAACATTGAAAAGCTTAACTCCCAGTGGATGCATAATACTCTTTTTAAAATAAATATGCACAAGTAGTGGATAATATTAGGCATTACAGAGCCTGTTACTGCTCTGCACCAATGTGTTTATTGGTAGAGAAAGTGGCTACATAATCTGATATTGGGCTGCATACTCCCACTCCTTTATGCTGTCAGAGGGAAGCAGAGGCCAGTAATGGATCCATACTATGCTCCTCCTCAAGCCTGAATATTGTCCCCCTTCAGGATAATTGTATGACTGGGGCTGCATAAATCAGGAAGGAACAAGTTTGGACAGACAGGATTGGAGCGGAGACAAGCCACTCTATCCCTTTGTGCCCTTCCCAAACCAGCAGGCTGCTAATTTTACTTGTGAATCCTCAGAGACTTGTGGGAGGAAGTAGCATACGTTAACTCTCACTTTGCACTGACTCCTTTTCCATGCAACTGGAATATGGCCCAGGTGTAGGGATGGTGGCCAAAAGCAGCACAGTCCTTTCGGAGCCATACGATCACACAGATTCACTGCACAGGAACATACAAACAAAAACTGCCATACTGGATAACACCAATAGTCCAGCTAGCCCAATACCCTTGGGCCCGTAGGTGCTTCAGAGGAAGATGCAAGAAACCCCAAAATAGATAATTATGGACTAACCTGTCCTCAGATTAATTTTTTCTCCAATTCTGTTGATTCATAATTGGCTTATCGCTGGAAGCATGAAAAATTATCTTCCTTATTTTAAGAAAAATTATCCTATCTATTGTCACTATTGATGTTCTTTGGATCCATATAAATATCTAATCTTTTTCTGAATCATGCTAAGCTTCTGGCTTCAGCAATATTCTGTAGTTGAGAATTGCACAGGTCATTTATGTATTATGTGAAAGAATATTTTTCTTTTATGAATTTTGAATATTCTACCATTGACTGTTAATCAATATCCTCTTGTTATTGTATTCTGAGAATAGAGGTGCCCAAGATAGCTATGCTGTACAGTACCATTCATTATTTTGAATACCTCATTTATGTCTCCCTTTTAACCTAAACTGTTCCAATCTTTCCATTATCTTCTCATATACAAATCTTTCCATGCTGGAAGAGGTTTGAGCTTCCTTTCCTGAGGCTCCTTTGGATATTTGGAGTTTGGAATCTATCCCCCATTCTTCCTCTCTGGCTTGCAAGCCCCTCCTTCTTCATCAGAAATTCAGTGAGCTGGACCCTGGAGAGTGTCCTAGGCTCTCTGATCGCACTCCCATGGGTTATACTGTGAGAGGGTACAACAAAGCCCCCAGGCAGAAACATGATTATGCTGTATTCTTTTACTTTAAAAATACTGGCCAGCAGTATATTTGCTCAGCAACATAAAACTGTGTAGGACTGCTGGCTTCATTAAACTTTAAAAATGTTTTCCCTGGCCAATGCAAATAAATAATTGACAATTGATTTTGGTGTAAGATGTCCACTGGAATTTCAATAATTAAAAATGTTTTATCTATTTATTCCATATCTGGAATGATGAAGGATCAATCAGTACAAACTATTAAATACAATACTTATCTGAGAAAATATTATAACTGTTTATAATTTTTTCAAAGAAGCAGTATCAAACAACTGAATAAATGTCAAAAGGCCTATAATTATTTACATAACGCTCTACATCTTCTCTTCTGTACAGATAATTACAAGTTATGGTACAGTTTTACCTGAGAATGGATTGTAAAAATCAACTTTTCATCAATTTTGCTGTTGAACTACTTGTTTACTATGTCAATATGGGTAATAGATAAATTCACTGCAAACAGTGTCAACACGTTTCCCCCTGTTATCCCTGCAGAGTCACAGTTTTAATTGATTGACGGCACTACCAGAACCTTTTCCTTCAAATATAAAAGCCTCTTTGTAAGTGCAATTACCACTATTTCATGAAAGGCGCATTTACTGCAAGTGTATATCAGTGAACAGCAGAGAAAAAGAGAGGGCTCTAGAGAACTTCTACTCTGAAGAATGCTATAAACAAGAGTAAAGAAATAGGGATAATTCCTGTAACCCTAACGGAGGAAAAACTCTCATTGTCTTTCACTGAGGGATGGCTGTAGGAATCAGGCCTGATGGAGCAGAAATTAAAAGGGACAAGTTCTGCATAGTATCATAAAAATGTAGAGCTGGAAGGGTCCTTGAAAAGTCATCAAGTCCAGCCCCCATGCTGAGGCAGGACCAAGTATACCTAGGTCATCCCAGACAGGTGTTTGTATAACCTGAGGATTTTAATGAGCATCTCTTTTTCCAGTCCAGAGGTGAATCTCTGGCCTCATTAAAGTCAGTGGCAAAATTCCCATTGATTTCACCTGATATGAGCGCCACACATGCATCCAGGAATAAAACTTTGGCCCACAAGTGTCACTGTGAAGCAAGGAACAAGTGTAAACTGAAAATAATAATTGAAAATAAAACTTTGCATTTCTAAAGCTCCTTTCATCTGTAGAGATCAAAGCATTTTAACACTAATTAATACATTAAGACTCACTTCATCCCTATGAACTAGGCATTATTAATAGAATCATAGGACTGGAAGGGACCTTGAGAGGTCTTCTAGTTCGTCTCCCTCACTCATGGCAGGACTAAATATTATCTAGACCATCTCTGATAGATGTTTGTCCAACCTGCTCTTAAAAATCTCCAAAGATGGAGATTCCACAGCCTCCCTAGGGAATTTATTCCAGTGCTTAACTCCCTGACAGTTAAGAAGTTTTTCCTAATGTCCAGTGTAAACTGTCCTTGCTGCAATTATCTTCATTTTACAGAAGGATGGGGAAACCAAGGCACAGGAAGTTAAATGATTTGCCTCAGGTCACACTGTAAGTGATCAGAATCATGGGGACAAATTCATCATAGAGTTTAATGGTGGTCTCCCAGAGTTCAGTTTGGCCCATAGAATCTAAAGATAGAAAAAAAACACTTATATCCTGTAGTTAATCTCCTGGCAGGTACAGGATCATTTCCTGAGCAGTGCTGGAGAAGCAAACGCTGTAGGCAGGAGAGTGCCCAGTGGATCCATGAAAATAGGAATGAACTGGCCAAACCCTCAGTAGAGGAGCATACAGAGGACTACGAGAATATTATAGCCATGAGGCAGCAATAGTAGCCATGAATCAACTTCATTGGGGCTCTAGACCCTGAAACAGGTCTCCTATAGGCTGTAATACTTTAGTTTAATTTCAGTTGTTGGATTTAGACCATGTATGCTGAGTGGTGTTGGTGTCTGTGATACAGGAGGTCAGTCAGCCAGTCTGTCCGTATGTACCCAAACTTCATTGCACCACAACCCCCTTCTGCCAACAAAAATTACTACATGACCCAGAGCCCAAGCCCTACCACCCCAGGCTGAACCCTTTGGGCTTCAGCTTCAGCCCTGGACAGCAGGGCTCAGGCTTCTGTTTCGGCTTCAGCCCCAGGTCCCAGCAAGTCTAAAGCTGGCCCTGACTACCCCATTAAAATGGGGTTGTGACCCACTTTGGGGTCCTGACCCAGTTTAAGAACTGCCGGACTACATGATTTGGTGCTTCCTTCTAGCCTTTATCTTTATGACTCCATAATTCCAGTCCATACAGATAACCCCTGTGCAAAACCCATTTTCTTTATACAGGGGTCAGGATTTAGCCCTAAGAAATATAGGCTGACCTGTGGTATTAATTCATGTCACAGTAGCTTATATTTATTTGTTTATTTGCAGCAGGATATGTGTTGAGGATGAAGGGTCAACACAGATTTCAGTCCTTAGATGAATTTGTTTGCTTTTGTGTTTTTTATGTTGGGACTTTAAGGAACTAAAATGTATTATTTGGAGTAGAACATATTTATAGTGGTTACAGGAATTCTAAACACTTAAGAAAATAGGAAATCATTAATATACTATTTAGGAAAATATAGTCTTGGAGGGGTGTGTGCATATTAAATCTCTCATGCTCAATCTGACAGAATGCAAGCTACCTCCTTAGAAATACCTACTCATCCTGGCAATTTGTTTCTACTCTAAATAAACTATCTATATGCACTGAATTACAGCCTCCAGGTCCTCTCAAAGGTTCATTAATGATATTTACATTTGTGTAAATGAGATTCTCTGAGATTCACAAAAATAGTATTTCTAAATTCATTTGTTTGGGACAATATAATTTTTTTCCCCAACCTTAAGTAAGGAAGGTGCTCACGTATCTTGCAAAAGAACTAAAACTGACCAACAATATTAGAATGACCCATTCCCCATTTGACTCAGAAATTATTATTTTAAAGATGAATTAAAGTAGCCTAGACATAAATACAAAAAGGGTAATGACCGGATAGAACAGCAATGCTGGGGCAGTTCAGGTGAATTCATATGAAGCAGAGACTAACTAAAACAAACCAAAACAAACCAGTTTTACTATGGTCGATGGAATTTATGGAAAACTAATATTTGTAACCTTGGCAAGCTCTAACATGAGGATACTGAACTGAAGACAGTGAACTTGGTTCCAAAAGCTGTGCATTACCTAATAGGCCTGGTTAAAATGTCCCATTGTGATTCTGAAAGCAAAAGCTGGCAACAGAGAGATCTTAAAAAACCTACTGCACAGAGGACCTCATTCAAAAAATAACATCATCTACTGGATATTTCTAGGTTATTAGGAAAATATTCTAACAGGACCAGGGACCTTCTGGTCAGTAGGAGTGGTGCTTGATTAAGAGCTGTAGCCTGGGGCTTTAAAATAAATCCACTGAACTAAAAGCTTCTCCCCTTGTGGTTTAGTTGCTGTGTATTTTAAAGCCTCCCTCTCCTCCTTTGATATATTTCAGGAGTTCAGATCAGCTAACATGCTCAAGCTGATGGTCTGTAAGGCCCCCACCATGACATCAGATGCACTGGTATTGGCCTTTACATAGGCAGGGAGTCCCGCTGAAGCCAATGGGATGCCATGCTGGCATGGAAGTCTAAAGAGGCACCCTTGCAGGATCAAGGCCTCTATGCTTGGGGGCACATAGAAAAACATTTTCAATGGCGTGAGCATCAGTCTGGGATTCACTTCCCATTTGGCCTGACATGGTTACATTTGATGCTCTTCAGGGCACAGTGCAAGGTCCATCTGTTGACTGAGACTCTAAGATAGGCACATATAAAAGCCTGCATAGACTACAATAGAAAATAGAATTCTAATGGGGTAAGTTGAGTAAAGACGGTCTCCCTTTTTGTGGGAGCAGAGTGCTTTAGTGTCACTGTTTATTACTACTGGCTGCTCACACATGTAGGATTTTATATTATACATCCAAAAAATTAATGAACAGAATATTATGGAATGATTTTCACATGATGTTTTCTCAGCTATTAGAATGCTGTTTTTGTTTTTTTAAATACTTCAAATTGGACCAAATCCTTCAGTCCTTTCTTGGGCAACGAAGCTCAAGAAAGAAGTGTCCAATTAGGCCCATACTATGTAAAGAGATTTCCCCCCCATAAATAAATGTAAATTATATTTGAGAAATTTTAAATAAAAATAAAAATAAGAACATATCCACTTTAACATAGACATCTGTCACTGATAAGAGCACACAACACAGCATATGCTGAGAAATGCCCCCAAACCATTACAGGATTGGGACAATCTTTCTTAGCAAAATGTAAACCACTCTGTCAGTTCTGATATTTTTTGACAATCTTTTCCCATGAGTTAATTGGAGGAAGTACCTATCTCTCTATCTAAGTCCATTTTTGATCATTAGATGCTATATTAAACATTGCAAAATTTAGGCAAAAAAAGTTCTGATGCAGTTTGTATATAGCAGATTGCATTTTAGCCAACCCAGTTGATCAAGTACTGGTTTTGTATTTCAAATAAAATTGCTAAGCTTTATCTTTAGTGATCTGGGAAAATGGGTGGCCATCATGTTATGAGGCACCCATCCTTTCTAGTGTTTCATTATGCCTGAATCACAATACTCCAGGCACAGGGCTACCAATTAATTCAGGCTTATAGCTCTGGTGTAATCAAGGGTAGTGCTTCTGTACAGGTAGCTTATCTCATCCTTTGCAATTAGTGTTTGTTGTAGAAACAACATAGCAACCAATTTTCTAGGTAAGAAAGTATAGTGTCTGAAAAATTATCTATGTGCTGAATAAAATTATATTGGAAATCATATCATTTCAAGAGAAAAAAACCATTCAGTGCTTTAACATTGGCAGCTAAGTGCTTCAAGGGAGAGCACATTAAAAATACACAGATAGATTCAAATGAAATCCCTTCTTAAAAGCTGGTTCTCCTCCTCGCCCCCATTTGCAACACTGTCTGTATTTCACATTTCTCTGGTGTTGTCCTACTTCTTAAAACACTTCAGTGTGTCGATAAATAATTTATGAGACAAGGTAGTTATGCAGATGCATAATAATCATTGCTTTACAAGTCCACTTGCAGTAATGCAGAAAGATGTCGAAGGCTAACATTAAAAACTATAGGCGTGAAAATTACTGCTAGGTAGTGTGGCACAGAACTGGGCATCGACTTAGTCTTGTAAACACTATAATAGGTTAGTTGTCTGCTAAGACTCTACTTACAATTATGGCTGCTTATTTTGTTAACAGTTAGCTATGGCCATATGTTTTAAGACCAGAGTTAATGACGACCTTCTGGAATTCATGCATTTATGGAAAACTGCCTTTATATTCTAGTTTTGGACACATGATGTTATTCAAAGACATCCTAGCCTCTTTTTTCCAGTATAAAAATAGAAAAATGCAGACCAGTTATTCATTGATTTATGTTTACATTTTAGTATTATATATGAATTTTGCACTCAAAATTTCAAGTGATGTAAGTAGGCTGAAGTTACTGGAATTATGCCCACTTACTCTAGGACTAAGAAGAGGAAGAACTCTATGCAAGTGAATAAGATCTTAGTGTCATAGGTGACAGCTTTCTTCTTGCTATAGCTGTATTTGTTCAACTAAAACAATTACAGATTAAAACAGGGATTTTCCCTAATCTAGTAGAGTAACAAAACAGTATGTACACAATACCTGATTTTTTTTATAGTTTCTTTCACATGTGAAGTAAGGCAAATTATTTACATCATAGGCGCTGACTCCATGAGTACTCTAGGGCTGGAGCACCCACAGGTAAAAATAAGTGGGTGCTCTGCACCCACCAGCAGCCAAGCTCCCCTGATCCCTCCTCATCTCATCCTCCCCCTCGAGTGCACTGTGTCCCCACTCCTCCACCTACCTCCCAGCGCTTCCTGTCGGGCCACCGCCAAACAGCTGCTTGGCAGCATTAGCATGTTCCAGGAGGAAGGCGGAGGAGCGGGAACGTAGTGCACTCAGGGGAGGAGGCAAGGAAGAGGCAGGGCCGAGGTGGGGATTTGGGGAAGGGATTGGAATGGGGACAGGGAGGGGACAGAGTTGGGACGGGGACTTGGGGGAAGGGGTTCGAATGTGGGCAGGGAAGGGGTGGAGTGGGGATGGGGCCGGGGGCAGAGTGGAGGTTGAGCACCCATGGAAAAGAGGGGAAGTTGGCACCTATGATTTACATGCAAGTGAAACAAAGCTTTTGGGGGGAAATCCTGGTCCCATTGAATTCAATGGCTAAGTCCCCTTTGACTTCAATGGAGCAAGTATGTCACATTTTGAGACTATATAGACTTAGCTAGGTATAGAGACACACATGGCCAAGGCATACGTGAATATACACAATGAGTATAACATCACATACTGTATGCACAAAGTGGGGGGATGTTGGATGGGATGGGAACTGAGTTACTGCAGAGAATTCTTTCCTGGGTGCTGGCTGGTGAGTCTTGCCCACATGTTCAGGGTTTAGCTGATCGCCATATTTGGGGTCGGGAAGGAATTTTCCTCCAGGGCGGATTGGCAGGGGCCCTGGAGGTTTTTCGCCTTCCTCTGCAGCGTGGGGCATGGGTCGCTTGCTGGTGGATTCTCTGCAGCTTGAGGTCTTCAAACCACAATTTTGAGGACTTCAATAACTCAATCATGGGTTAGGGGTTGTTATAAAAGTGGATGGGTAGGGTTCTGTGGCGTGCCTTGTGCAGGAGGTCAGACTAGATGATCATATTGGTCCCTTCTGACCTATGAGTCTATGAGTTCTATGAGTCTATGAGTCTATGAATCACAAATTATACTGAGGAATCATATCAAGCACTTTAGGAATGCACTACCTTTGGGGTTAAGTGCACATAACCAGCTAAATTCATCTCCATCAATGGAGTTTCATGAATTTGATCCAATGAGTGGATATAAGGAAACATCTTATTCTTCATTGTCTGGGTATTACAGGAGACCCTGATCCTGCAAACTCTGACAGGCAATAGTAGTTCTCAGTCATGCAGATAGCCCTCACATGGATAAGACTTTGCTGGATTCAGATTTGCCTGTTCCTGGGCTATGAAAATCCAGGACTATTAAAGTTCCAAGCCAGTGAGTTCTAATCTGTGCCCGAACCCCTCCCACCCCCCGCAAGTCTCTTGTATGGTAATTCTTTCCAATGCTTTTACTGTGACTTTAAAGTGTGTGTATGTAAACGTGTGTATGACAAAACAAGGGATCAGAAAAATCCAGTTTCCATCAGCAAGCTTCTCTTCAAATCTTTTGGAAGATAACATCAATCAGTGGCTTTTGCAGAGCTTAAATGTGTAGGGATCAATGGTCCCCTAATTCATGTACTGTGCAACAGATCAGAAGGGTACACAGTATGCATTTCTCCTGGCACAACCCTAGGTGAACCAGAACAGGCCCTCTGTTATGATGGTCAGAAGCACAGCACAGTGTGGCCCAGCCTCAAAGAGGATTATGTATTTAAGGGGACCATTGTCTGATAATGGGATATGTGGGCGATGGCAATGAGATTGAGTCCAGCTGGGTACAATCTGCCTCACTCCATACATGTAGCTGTCAGGGAGTAGAAGTATATATTAAGGTGAGTCAATTCAAGCTGTAAAGTACAGCCCAGGAAGTCAGTGACCCCCTAGCACATAAGCAGTCTGTTAATCTGTTTAATGAAGATGAAAAGAGACAGGAAGAGCTCCAGGATCACCCTGTAGGAGGAGGAAGCTCAGCACGTACTAGGCAGACATAGAACTGTGCAGGGGGCCAGCAGATGCTGAGTGAGTGGCCACCAGTATCACAGTGTTTGCATGCGGTGAACTTAATACAGTTCTTCCCAACAGTGTGTGTGTGTGTGTTCTCCTTCCTCACATTCTAGCTGTCAGTCTGACTCATAGGACATTTTGCCTGAGTCATTTGGCTGTGGTATGTCACTGCCCTTTACATTCTTGTCCATTTCTGCAACATGACTCGCCTTTCCCGTACACTAATGCCTTTCCCACGCTGACTGCTGGGTTGCTGTCCATACACCTCTGACAGGTAATGCCTGCAGTCACATAATTGTTGCTATCAGGTACCCTGTTTGTTGAATCATTTTCCCACTTGGCCCGCAATGTAGAGCCACATTTACAATCTTCTTCTTCCCCTCTCGCTGCCCAGATTTGTTTGCCTTCCACCCCTACGCTGGATAGTGTGCGGATAATACTCACCGTTTTCTCAAATGTTTTGGCATGATTTCTTAGCTAGTAAACACTTCCACATGCTAGGGAATGAGAAAGCCAGTAGAATTGGTAAGAACTGTTGGTCATCATTGCAATTAGAATGTCAGCAATGAAACGTGCTACAAAGTGATTCATAGAGTCATTCCTCACGGGAATACTACATCTAAATAGAGATTTATCTTTTATTACGCAATAGATCATTTTATTTACCACAAGTAACATATCTTCACCCTCCTAAAGAGTGGTTTTAAAGCTAATGGTTGTGTTTGCACAGACAGGTCTATGTGTTATTTGTACTGTAGGTGTTTCTTCATGCTTCAAAATCATTTTCAAACTCACTTGTACCTTAACATTTCATTCTCTCACCCTCTCAAGGCCCTCTCTTTTTGTTCAGTATCTTCCTATATAGTTCCGCCATAGAAGTACCTCTGGAACTCATAGCCCAGTTTCAATGCCACTTAGCAAACTTATTATCAGCAAATCAAACGCCACCATTGAAAAGCACAATTATTATTTGCAAAGTGTAATTAGTGCAATTTCTTCCCAAGTGTTTTATAGAGCTTCTGTAAAGGGCTGGGTTCTTTGTTCCTTGCTCAACCAAGTAAAAATCTATGGGACACCCAATTGATGTCAACAGCTCCTTTTAGATGCATAGAGAATGCAGGCTTGGAATGAAAGAGATGTGGGAGGTATGCTATACCAGCAAACCTCCAATTACTAGTGCTGCCTACACATTGATTATAAACACGGGTCATCTTTGTGATGTGTGGAATGTTTGCAATGCAATAAAACTGGGCAAAGCCCATCTGGTTTGGCATTTTCTTACAAATGCAAAACCCAGACCAAGTGTGTCAAAAAGCTAGCAAAATTTACAAGTCAATCTGGGCCAATTTATGGCTTTGAGTCAGAAGTATTGAAATTGACTTTTGTGTGGTTTCAGTGCCAAAGCAGTAAAAGCTGGGTAGTTTCTAGTGAGATTCATATTGAGATTTTGGATCTCTCAGAATTCAGCTTAGGGCTTCAACATGTGGGAGCCAAAGACAAAGAAAATGGTTCACACTTGTCACTGAAAAGCGAAACTGTTGCATTTCAGAGACCAATAGTACACCCACTCTGTGGTCCAGGGAGTATGCGTTGATGCTTCACAGCGTGTGGCTGGTCACTGCTTCTCTTTATTTCCAAATGCTACATTGCATTAAAAGACATCTAAAAATATATTACATACTTCTCCAGGGCTTTTCTACATGGGGATGTTAATGCACAGAAAGCTAGGGTGTGACTTTACAGTGCACTTGCTGCTCCACGCTAATTCCTGAGTGGGCACTCTTACTGCGTGCTAAAAGTGCCCTGGAGTGGGTCAGCTTAGTACATTTGCTGCACACTAACCTCTGGGTAGACAAGCCCCCAGCATCACTTTTCTGTGTAGACAATTGCTACTATAGTTGGTACAAAGATGTTATACAAAGCTGTTCACCCAGAAAAATCTCAAATCTTAAAATGTGGTCAACACAATGAAAAAGTTTGAGAAACTCAGCTCTTGTAGGTAAGTCTCAAAGAGGGAAACCTGGAGGAAGGGATGGAACTTGGAGAATGCGGGGTTTGTAATGGCAGGGAGAAAGGAGAAAGTAATTGGAACTGGAAGGTGGGGGAATCAAATCATTGCCTTAAGTGTCCTAATGAAGCCCTTATATCTGAGGTGTGTAGGAAAAAGAGAACACCAGGAGACAATTCAAGGAGGAGAGATGCAACAGGGGAAATAGCAGCAGAAGAAAGTAGGGCAGTTGGCTGAATTTTAAAGTGCCTGTATAAATGCGCGGAGCCGGGAAACAAAAGGAAGAATTTAGTAGTAACTGGCACAGACAGGGATTACGATGTTATTTCGGCTAACTGAGAATGGTGGATAGCTCGCATACCGGAGCACTGTCATGGATGGGTAACAGCTGTTCAGGAGGAATAGGCAGGGCGAAGAGGGGGAGGAGTACCAATGTATGTAAACGAGCTTAGAAATGCTCAGATCTCCACAACGAAAACTTGGAAATGACCAGTTGAAAGTCTTATGGTATAATTTAGAGGGCATGTCACAAGGGGGATGTAATGGTGGGTTCTCGCCTACAGACCACCAGACAAAAAAGAGGTGGCATGAGCTTTTTACAGACACTAGCAGAATCTGTAAGACACAGCCCTGGTAGTCTCATGGGAGACTTTCATTAGCCCTGAATACTGCGGAAGAAATAACAGCAGTCACAGGCAATCCGGAAGTTTTGAGTTCGCTGAGACAACTTCCTGGTACAAATGCTAGGGAGGAACCAACGAGGGGCCTTGCGCCTCCGACTTTCTGGCTCACAACCAAGAAAAAAAAAAAAAAAAGAAAAAGAGTTTTTTGATCGGCGGAATAAGGGTCGAACGGCCAACTGGCAGCAGTGATCATGACATGTACGAAGATCAGAACCCTGTGTCCAAAGAAGGAGAGAGAAGCAGAACGCAAACCCTGGATTTCAGAAAAGCGGATTTTAGCTCCTTAGAGAAATTGATGGCGAGGATTCCCTGGGAAGCGAAACTGAAGTGGATGGTGTCCGGAGAGCTGGCAGTTTTTAAAAGCAATGCTAAGAGCACAGGAATAATTACCATACCAATGTGCAGAAAGAACAGTCAAGCGTAAAAATCCCAGCATCGCTTAACCAGGGAACTCCAGTGAGTGAGCTGAAGCACAAGAAGGAGCTTACCAAAATGGAAGCTGACCAGCATGACTGGGAGGCACTAAAAGATTATTGCTCGGGCTCGAGGATAGAATAGAAAGGCAGAACGTGAGCAATTTGAGTGAACCTAGCAAGGGATGGAAGATAATAGAAGGTTTTACAAGTATGTAACACAAGAAGAGGATGGGATGGTGTAGGCCTTACATAGAGCTAGGTTATCCTAGGGTGAAGATATGGAAAAGGCTGAAGTACTCAATTCCTTCTCACTTCAGTCTTACGGGCAGGACAACTCCCAGACTACTACACTGGGAACGCAGAGAGGAGAAGAGGAGAGCAGCCCACTGATGAGATCAGGTAGGATAACTTAAAGACTAGACGTGCACCAAGTCTATGGTACCGACGAACACTGTCTCGAGGGCTGAGGGTTAGCTATGTGATGCAAGAGCGTTGACATTATCTTGTGAAAATTCTGGCGAAAACAGGGAGGAGTACCCAGAGGAGGACATGCGAAGAAGCAAATATAGTACTATCTTTAAGAAAGGGAAAAAGGAAGTATCCAGGAACTACAGACCAATCGTTCTACCTCAATGCCCTGGCAAATCAGGAGCAGTGCGAAGCATCCATCCGAAACTTAGAGAAAACAGTGTCAAAGCAGTCAGCATGGATTTCACCAAGGTAAATCAAATGCCTGACCAATCCTGTATTCGCTTTTCACATGAGATGACTGGACTTGTGGCGATGGGGGCAAGCTGTGATGTTGATTACCTTGGACTTTAGAAGCCTTTGACACTGGTTTCCCACAGATTCACTTCCAGCAAACTAAGGAGATACTGGGTGAGGAATGACTGTGAAAAGTGGAATAGAAATTGGTTGAATACACGGGCTCAGCGGTAGGTATCAATGCACCTCTCGTATGGCAACCAGTAAACAAGTGGGTGTGCCCCAGGGTCCTGTCTTAGGCCCGTTCTATTCCAATGTTCCTCATTAATGAATCTTGGATAGCGATAGGTTGCAACATGTAATAAAAATTGCATATGACACAAGTTTGGGAGTGGTAGACACGCCTGAGGCGAGGGAAGGAGCAGGGAACAGACAATTGGAGAAGTGGGCCACAAGAAACTCATGAAGTTCAACAAGGAAAGTCAAAGTCACGCACTTAGGCAGAAAACCCCATGACACTGACTAGCAGGGGGACTGGTTTGGCTTAGTAGCAGTGTGAAAAAAAGATTAGGTACGTAGATGAGAGTTGACATGAAGCCTACAGGTGCTCTTGTGAGCAACCAAAAGGCTAAGCATAGCTCTTTCAGTTAGAGTGAGTGGTGCAGCAGATTCGAGGGACTGAATGATTATTCCACTCTATTCGGCACTGGTGACCGCCAGCACTGGAATATTGTGTCCTTTTGGGCACCACAACTACAAAAAACGTGGAAGTAAGTCCCAGCGCGAGGGCAAAAAAATATTAGAGGATAGAGACATGACTAATAAAGAGACTGAAGGAACTTATTGCTCAGAGGAAACTAAGAAAGCAACTCACACTTGAAGGATGCTCCAAGGAGGAGCGGGAGCTAGCCTGTTATGCTGCGGGAAAACAGGAGCAATGATTGAAGTTAGCAGCTGCGGAATCGAGGCGGTATATTAGAAAAAATTCTGAATAGGAGAGTGTGAAGTAATTGGGAATGGGTTTACCCAGGGAGGTGAAGAATCTAACAATCTTTAGAGCTATTTAAAGTCCGGCTAGACCGCACCCTGGCTGGGATTATTTAGGGAAAATGGTCCTGCCTTTAGCAGGGGGTTGGACTAGATGACCTCGTGAGGTCCCTTCCAACCTTTTGATTCTATGATTCTATGATTCTATACCCTTCTAGCCCTGCTGTGTCTGATTAGAGACAGAACCATTTCCATTTTCATGAACAGACTGGATCTGTGGTTTATTTCCCTCTGGCTTCTGACTGATTTTTTCTTTGCTCTTCACAAAGGAAGGACCCTATGTTACCCAAGACCTATGAATGGATTTCTTGTTGAATACAATGGGTAGGGGCGGCTCTAGAGATTTTGACGCCCCAAGCACGGCAGGCAGGCTGCCTCCGGCGGCTTGCCTGCGGAGGCAGCCTGCCTGCCGCTTCTGCAGTGCCAGTAGAGCGCCCTCCGCAGCTTGCTGCCCCAAGCACGTGCTTGGCGTGCTGGGGCCTGGAGCCGCCCCTGACAATAGGTGTCTGATGCACATTGAAGGCAATCTACGGACCTAGGTTTTCACTAATGCAAAATGTTTCGTCTCACTGATTTTTGTGAAACAGCAAAAATGGCTGCTTTTTCAAAAGCATTCACATTGCTTTAGTTCCATGAATGGATGGCTGTACTTCCCTATGAACTGATGAGCTCTACCTACTCCTGCTCTGTAATAGCTACCCAAGAAACAGGCCTTGTGAGACTGACTCCTCTGAGATTAAAGACAAAATCTTCCAGGACACCTCTTAGCTCTGTGGTTGTCACCTGGAAGATCCTGTCAATTCTGAGTGGGGTGCCATGGTTTCAGGTGTCTTCAGAGTTGTGTCTACCACCATTACCTTTTCTAACATCAATGTAATATCTGATATGACCCCCTGTTGGGCAACTACATCCTCCCTATGCCAGGAAAGAGCTTTGATTGCCTAATAGATCTTTTCCATCTTCAACAATATGATCCTGTCCTAAAAGTACCACACACATTTGGACCTTGAGCACTGATAAAGCTGACATCACTCCTCTTAAGCATCAGTTTTTTAAAACAAAATTAATTCCTCACATCAGCTCCAGATTTTACCTTTATCACCTGGTTTGGATTGTGGCTTCCTGGATTGTCTCAACTACTTGTATTTTATTAAACTGTCAGATACTGTGTAATGTTGTGATAAAGTTGTTTGTGTTCTCATTTACTCTCACTGAACATAGGCTAGACTCAGTATATGCATAACTCAGGTAATGCTATTTGCCATTGTGAGGCTAATTGCCTCACAAGTGCTCTTTTCATGGGATTGAAACATGCCAGGTGATGATGAGCCCCTTCAACTCCCATTGAGTTAAATGAGGGCACTCAGCACCTCTCAGGATTAGACCCATAGACAATACAGTTAATATGGGACACGATTAGAACCTGCTGTAAGGTAGATCTGGTATTTCTGCACATTCTCCTTTCTTAAATCTGCTGCTGTTTCTGGAGTGGGTTGTCTGGATATAACTCTCAAAGTACAATTTGCAGGAAAAGATAATAAAGCTATTTAATCTACATAGATTAATCTCAGCATTAATACCAGTCCTTCTGGGCTTCCAGGATCAGATCTGTGGACGGGAATTTCTTTTGTTAGCCAATGAATAAAATAAAAAAGATTTACAAATTGACTAAACAGGAAAATCAAATACATTTAACATTAAATATTATGACTGACTGACTGACTTCTTTTATTCTTACTGCTCAAAAATTTGCTTGTTCACAATACTGAGCTAATAACCAAACCAATCTCTTCTTATTAAATTGAATTAAATTGTTAATGACATTACAGCTTGGTTTAGATTTACAACCCTTTACTTATTGCCACCTGTCTAGCTTTTCTAATTATACTAAAGGAAGAGGAAAGCTGTCTTCTGCCTTCAGTTCAAGCTAAAATGCTCACCATGAAATGAGAATACTTATGAGAAACGAGTTTATGGCCTCAGAGCTCAACATAATGACAAAAAGATAAAAAAAAGCCATTAAACCTTTTCCCTCTCTCTCTTCTACCCACTCCATATACATGTTTCAAACATGCCAATATGGCCATGGAATCCGTCTTATGATATAATATAATATAATATAATATAATATAATATAATATAATATTCAGGCTGCAAGAAAACATTGTTAAAGTAACCCTAACAAGCTCTTGCCTTACAAAGTGGCTTCATTACAATAAAGCCAAAGATTTGGAGTAATTTGGTAGATTTAGGCAAAAGTTTAAGCATAGTCATAAAGTACAGACCCAATTGTCATGTGAGTAGTGATACAGAATAAAAGAATGCTAAGAAGTAGAGACCTGCACAGAATTCTGGAGCCCCAGTGTGATCCATCTGAACTGGTTCTTCAGGAATGGATTTCATATTTGTCAGAGATGCTTCAGAAGCTTCTGGTGAAATATCTCCAGTATTCAAAAAGCTTTGCATGAGAGAGACTGCTAGCTCCCTTTATCTTCTTTTTATTTATGTAAAGGTTACAATGAGAGCAGACTGACACACAAAGACACTACATTAATTAAGCTGCCTTTAAGCTACAGCATTAAGGTGATGTCATAAGAACTGGCTTAGACTAGCAAGGTTACTGGAAAGGGAGAGTACAATTCCAGTACTAAACCAATTTGTAGTTTGAAGGACTTTTGTTGGATATCCTGCATGTATCTGTCATAGACTAAAATGGCCGAGCCTGGCATAATCAGGAGGAGGGTTTTTTTCTATCAACTGAAATAAACAAACAAATAACCAAATCGGTGGCATGTAGGGATGGTGAGGATTGCAAAACACAGCGCAAACACCTGCTTCAGTTATTATAGCCACCCGTTCAAAGATAGATATAGGGACAAAAAAATACATCGGGCCTGGTTCACCACTGCATAACTCCAGTTTTATGTCAGTATAACTCATAGTTCACTGACATAAAATAAGAGCAGTGCTCTGGTGAAGCGGGCACAATGTATTCAGTAATCTATCGCTAAAAACTCTAGTGCTTTCATTTGTGTGTATGTGTCAGTCTGGAAATATTGGCCTCAATTCTGGAATTTGTTCCACATGGGTTTCCATGCTGGCACAAGAGTCAGTCCATGCAGAAAAAGAAACGAAAAGAAAGATTAGGACCATTGTGAAATAGTTTATTAGCAAAGATGTCACTTGGCCATCACCAAGGACCACTAGGCTAAATTCATCTTTGCGGGGTCGCTCTATTAACATCAGTGTAGTAAGGCCAGAAATGAATTGGAATGATTTTGCTTTGGAGAAAACACTGACGACTGAAATATCTTTATAATGCTTAATGATGGACAGTGTGTTGGGAACACACCAAATACTACAGTACAAACATTGAAGATTTCCTAGTACCCAACAGGAAAGCAAGAGGATTCCTAAATGGAAAAAAGAAACTATAACTGTCTTGGGTAAATGAATAAAACACTCACAAATGTGCTATGCCTTATAATTCAGTTCTCTTGTGGTTTGTTTATGCTTCATTACTATATCATCATTAATTATATAACAGCGATGCCACAGACTGTAATAGGCTGATATAAATTATTCCAGTGATGGGTTTTTAAGTTTGTATAATACTTTGTATCGTGTTCCTAATATATTCAATAAAAATCAGTAGTAGAAGCAATTGTCTTTTGAAATTTTCTATTCCCTTTCCATGAAAAGATGTGATTTAAGAGAGAATCTTGCATAAGAAATAAAGCAGGGTCCCCATGTTAATACCATTTCACTGTGAAATATTCCCACCAGTAAAAATTGAACATCTGAGCTCTAGCCATAATCCTCTGCTAAAGCTGCATTTTCAACCATCAGTACTGAGTAAGTATAAGCCTGTGACTTCAGCATTAATGGAATCAGTTGGAGTGAGTATTGCTTTGTGTAACCTAAGGCTGCAATCATGCAAATGTGGAAAAAAGATGGCAGTGTGGGTTTTTCTAACCAATAAGTCCCACATGAGGTGAAGTGAGTCAGAACATGATATGTGGATATAAAACTTTAAGAAAATAATCTTTGATTTCTCTGTCTTCAGTTTCCAATCCTCAGACTGAAATTGTCTCTGCAATCTGCATATTAGTATTGGCATCAGTGGAACTATTTGTGTGAGTAACACACATGAACATTGGTTGCACAACCAGGCTCTAGAGCAGAATCTTTTATCTTACCATGCATAAAATGATCACACAGCAATCATGGTATACCATATGGTAAAGATAGAGGCAGCCAGCAGAAATATAGATGGAATCAATTTGTCTCTGAGATTTTTACAGTAAGAACTATTTATCAGTGTCTTTAGTCACAGGGGCGGCTCCAGGCACCAGCGCTCCAAGCGCATGCCTGGGGCGGCAAGCTGCGGGGGGCGCTCTGCTGGTCGCCGCGAGGGCGGCAGGCAGGCTCCCTTCGGCGGCTTGCCTGCAGAGTGTCCGCTGGTCCCGCAGCTTTGGTGGACCACCGAAGCCACGGGACCAGCGGACTCCCCGTGCTTGGGGTGGCAAAATGTCTACAGCCGCCCCTGTTTAGTCATCATATGTATGACTTAAGAGAAAAATGTCTATTCACTTCATGAGGTTCTTCTGTCTCCCCACATTCTACTCCCTATCCCGCTCCATTCTCCTGCTGGTTGTTACTTGTAATCACAGTAAGAACAACATCCCAAGGGTTTTATGCTGATGTGCTGGATTGAAATGCAAGTATGTCAGTTTCTAGCATGTATTTCTTCTGCTGCAGAAAGGGTACACACTGTGCCTGGTATGCCATTCCTGTGAGACAGATTTAGACCTGTATATATTTTATGATCAATTTCATACATGAATTTTACTGTGAAATCTACTTGGTAATAATGCAAAGGCAGCGTGCAGTTGAAATGGCTTTGTTCTGCTCCCTGTAAATATTGCACAATGGGGCCAACTCTGTCCTGATTCATACCTGGTACAACCCCATTGCAGTCAATGGAACTGCACTAGAAATGAATCCTATGCCCCATAGGACATATTCTAAGTTTTACTTTTTCCACCATCTCAGCATTTTTCAGTGGTTGAAGGCTATACACAAGCTTCACTGATGCATATAAGCACTTCCTGTTCAAAGTAATCAGACATCAAAGTAATAGAGAAAGTTAAGTGCTGCCAAGGGGGACATTTTCACTTTATTTAGATACGTGAATGTGATGCCCTGCCATGAATCATGTAAGGCTCAAAGGCCATTAATTCCAAACAATTGGCTATAATGATAAAAATAAACATCTACTGATTCCTGTTATTGCACCCAACCATGATCCCAAAGGCCCAAGTAAAGGGTTTTGCCAATAGAACAATGCAGAGATCAGGGGTTGAAATCTCTCTGTTACATATGAGGAGGGGCTGGAAAGGTATAGCAAATGTAACTTGCAGCTTCTTCATATGTAGGGTTTGGGGCCAGGGGAATTATGGGAAGCATAGATTAGCTGACCACACCCATTCTGCACCTCCACACCATCCACCCTCTTCCTCAACGCAGGTGCTCAGAGCCAATATGGTGTGCAGTGGGATATGGACTATCTCCACTTAGGCGCCTCATTTTCTAGTCCCATTGCACAGCAAAAATAAGATGTTTCTGCTGCATTTTGTGCAGCGCATGCCCAGGTAAGGAAGCTAAGCTTCACTCTATTGTGACTACTTAGTGACACTTATATAGCATTTCCCATAGATCTCTTCTCTAAAGAAAAGTAGGTTTAGCTGCTGAAAACAATCAGATTAGTCTAACGATTAGTGATTAAGCTGTAGGTGGGAGAGTGCCCATGAAGTTCTCTTTTCTAAACTATCTGTTCCCTGGGTCATTAATTTCTCAGCCAGTAAGTGTATGTCTCTCCACTCTTTCTCAACATTTTTCTATGCGGAATGTTATCATTTGCTGAATATATTAGGACACTCTATTTACAGCTATTTCCACAAAAGAGAGAAGGACTGCATGTGCAATTCAGTATCCCCTCCCCCAAACATATTCACCAGAGGTGATGACCAAAGCTTAAATCACAGCTCTGTAAATTACTGTGCTGTGGGAGAAAATGAAATTGGACCCATCTGTGACATTCTTGTCATGCAAGCAGTTGTTATATGAATATATTGCATTAGCTTATAGATGCACATTAAGATAGACTGAAACTGAAATGGATTCTGTTTGATTTTTTTCATTAGCTCTCATAATATTAGCATCTTTCTGAAATCATCATTTATGTATATATTTATATTTGGTAAGAGAGTTCTGTAGATTTATTACCAATGGTTAGAACAGTGTGACGGGTAATGGTGGTGCTTTGATTACCTTGTGCAAATGATTCTCTATAATCATTGCAACTCAAGCAATAGGGAAAATCAAAACATATTACTTTGTTTAACTGAGAAAATCGAGCAGTATCTATATATTCACGTTCCTTTTACTAAATGAAGTACAAAACACAGTGGGCCAAAATTGAAACCCTGTTACACTGGGTGAGGCCCTTACACTGGGGAATACCACTGGCTGGAACAGCATTGTACAGCTCCTTGCCGAGAGCAGAATTTGGCTCATTATCTTTAAGAAACATGACGAAAGTGTGGAGAATCGCCTTGGCTACAGCATGCATTCTCATGCAGGCTCATGCAGAAATCTGAGAGATATCTTCATGCAGGGAATTGAGAGCTGTGGACTGATCTCAAACTAAAGAGAACATGGGTAACAGGATTTTAAACATCAGTAGCAACTCATTGTGTCTATTACTGTAGTCTCCAGAGGGAGTGTGTCTGCGATACTGTGATTAATGACTCTTTCCATTGCTTATAATAGGATCTCATGTTTGACATCTTTTATCTTCTGATGCAGATACTCTCTAGAAACTGTGTAAATATGGCTGTCTTTAACATTTGCCGCTGCCAAGTTATTTTTTCAAGATATTTAAGGTTTGGTAAGATAATTTGTGAATAGTAATGAAAGTCCTTTATGATGGGGATATTTTGTTTTAGAATATTTAGTCTCTTCATTTTAAAAGGATCACTTAATCAGATTGTTTTTGTTGTTGTTGTTTGTTTTGCAACAAAATACTATTTTTTGCCATTATGTTTAGGATTTTTCCCTGTAGATACAATCTGTCTTCCAAAAAAGCCATCTTTACCTCTGAATATTAAAGAGAGAGGTAGCGCTCTCATTAGTGAGTGCATGGTGTAATCTTAAATGCACTCATTGAAGAAAGGTGATAAAAACTGACATATTTGTCTTCCCATTTGTGAAAGTTTCCAAAAATATTTTCTGATCCATACTGTACATGCTCAGACTACATATTTCACACTAATGAGGCAACATCAGCTAACTTTTGATTTATTTATGTTGCCTCAAGAGCTGGGCATACACAGTTCCAAGCGTAGAGAGAAAAGCTGCTAGCTTCCAGCAGTCAGCAAGCACATCAAGAATCATGAACCTTGACTCTCATACGCTAAGTAAACAGAAGGAAATAACAGATATATACTTTTTAGCAATTGGGGACAAATCAAGTATTTAGTCTCCTTTTCAAATCTTTTGAGAAGCACTAACACCGACCACATCTAAGGTGGAATGGAATATATCCCTCAAAAGATATTTGATTTTTAAGTATTATAGCTGATTCATTTCAAAGGCACATTTTTGAAATGCCAGTAAATTTATGTGACATATAGATTTTTTGTTCTCTTCTAAGATTTTTTTTTTTTGCAACAAATATTTCTTCCTTGTATTGCCTGACTTTAGCTTGGTGCTGTTACTAACACACCTATCAGCCAAGGCACCATCTCTAGACTATGACTTGGACTAACTTAGGTTGACCTAGCTGTATCGCTTGGGTCTGTGAAAAATTCACATCCTGTGGGATGTGTTAGGTTGAACTAACTCTCACTGTAGACACACCTTGGTCAATGGAAGAATTTTTCCGTTGACCTAGCTACCCACCTCTGGAGGGGGTGGATTTACTACAAGGATGAAAAAACTCTTTCTGTCTCTGTAGTAAGTGCCTACACTATATTGCTACAGTGGCCTAGCTCCAGTGCTGTAGCTATGCTGCTGTACCTCTTGTAGTGTCCACATTACATTATGTCTGAAACACATTCCAGAAAAGGTGATGGAAGTAGGTGACAATGCAGTTTTTCAGATCAATCAGTCCAACATTCGCTTCATGAATGGATCACGCAAGACTGGGTCTCACACAAAAATGTGAGAGACAATAGGTGATAATTTGGGTTTTTTAGGAACAACAACATAAAAAAGAAAGTCATGTGGTGAACAACTAGAGCACTTTTCTACACATTGGACCCAATAGAAAGATTCCCAGTGACTTCAGTGGGTATTGGGTCAGGCTTGATGTGAGTATTTTGAGGCTGGTCAGTGTGCACCATGGACTAACCCTGGTCAGCTCTAATTAACTTGCTCAAGCAACATGAGGATACAGCTATACATAGTGGTAGTAATGGCACCATGGCACTGCCACTGGTGACATTACTGGGTTAATTTTTTTTTCTGTGATGAGTTGTTCTTGGAAAATTTCTCCACTCTGTGAGGCTTGAACATAGTTTCTTTTCTTGCCTTATTATACTTTTACATTTGACTCCTTTCTATTTTCCTCACAAGGAATTGACTTCCATATTTTAAAATCAATGCCTTTTTGCCACTAACCACATTTTACTTTGCTGTTTGGCCATGATGGCATTTTCTGATCATCTTACTGTTATTGCATCAACTTTGAGATATCTGATAATAGGCTACAGACTCTCTTACCACTATAGGTCCTGTACGCAGCACATTTAACTCAAGTTATGCAGCAGGGAACACTCGTAAGGAAATGATGTGGGGGAGCTACCGGAGCCAACAGATGTAGGGGAGCAGCAGGGAGTAGAGAGATGGCAAAGCAGATGTCACAAGAGGTATCCAGGGGAAATGTATTCCCTATTCAAGGTAGAGAGTACTGAGGGGTTTTCAAATTGAAGCCAACTTTTGTATGTATACTGTATAAATACTAAATTTCTATACATAATCATTTTAAACACTTTGAATACATATAACGTGTGAGATTTACACACTGAATCAGAGGGAAAGTGTATCATAAGGAAGAAAGAAAAATGTGTCTGGGTACCCAACAAAGTGACCTGAGTGAATGGCTGAGCCAGCAGCTTGAGGGAAGAAAAATGGACAAAGCTAACAGTGGGTAGGAAGGTGTTTCTTAGAATCAATGGTGCCTCCTTCCCCTCCTTCTGCCCAATTAATTTGGTGGGGCCAGGGGTGAGTTACATAGAGGCTTAGAAAGAATATATTTTTATCTGTAAATGTCAGTAAATGTTGAAGCAGCAAAGATTCCTGTGGCACCTTATAGACTAACAGAAGTATTGGAACATGAGCTTTCGTGGGTGAATACCCACTTTGTCAGATGCAGGTAGTGGAAGTTTCCAGACTAACACGGCTACCCCTCTGATACTTGACACTGAGTAAATGTTGATTTCACCAAACACAAACACAAAGTGACAAAAAATTCCGTTCATAATAATTGAAATTTACAGATAAGCAAAATAAAAAAAATGCCACTTGAGAACATGAGAGATTGATTGAAGGAAAATTACTTTATATTTTGACATGTGTTGTTGAAATTTTGTGCTTTAATGGTTATAAAACTTTATCTCAACACCTACTGTCATTACATACTTTTCTAACCCCCCTTCTCCATATTTTCCTGCAACTGTGAAAACTTAATTTGATAAAAAAATTTAAAAAATGCTTAAAAATAAGCATTGATATTATCCATTGCAATTATATTAAAAAATTAAACTCTGCCAAGCCTAATGATGTAAATTGTGCAGTTAGTTATGTTGTTGTTTAACCTCAGAGTATGTGAAACTGTCACAATGTTTTAAGGTCTTGACTCTAAATTGGCAGTTCAGATCCAGACTAGTCCAGTGATGAGCGAAGGTGACTGGAAGTGGCTGTTTGGTAATCTACCTGAAATAAACGGGTGGTCTCATTGCAGTCTTTGCTGGGCAGCTCACTTAACATAGCACAGGCACTACCTCCTGAATCAGCTCCAACCAGCACCCTTGTTGACAGATTAAGAGGCATGGAGAATGAAGTATGCTCACTTCTACACATGGTAACTCGAGATTCAGCTGGAGGCAGGCACACTGATGGGTGGTGGTGAAGAAGCTTGTACAACTTGTGGCTGCAGAAGGCAGTAAATAATGCAGCTCCACTGCACAGTGAGGGGTTTGTGATTCAACAGAAGAGCCCAGTCCCTGGTATTGCCAGTCTGGCACCCATCACAAGCGCCAAATCACTTATTAATTAATTAAATTATTTTAACACCGATATCCCAGGAACCCACCCCCGCCGATTTGAGTATTCGTGAAAATGAAGTGCCCACTGGTCTTTGCATTGCGTCAGGTACTTTCACTGTTTGGTACCTTTTATTTTACTGTATTACTTTAGTTGCTCTTGAAAGTAACACCAGGATTGCTGAATCACTAGCAGACAACATCTCTGGAGGAAACGTATTCTGGGATTCACATCAGAGAGTAGTAAGGTGGTGTGTATTCTTAAGGAGGGGGACTACGGGGCAAAAGATACAGTCTAGTAAAATGACTAGAAAACATCAGTGAATCAGACCCCTAACTCTTGTTTATTGGCTTTAAATCTCAGTTAAACATCGATCTTCATTCCTCTGTTCCAGAAACAATCCCTACAGACTTTGATTTTGAACTTTGTGTGACATTCTTCTTGGATATTTCTTAAAAACACTTTAATTAGGTGAATGATTGAACCTCCTGGAGCTACCTCTTTCCAGATCAAGAAAAACAGTGGCCTTTAAATCATGCTGGTTTCCTGTTATTATCTGTCCTTGCAAATGCATTCAGAACATCCAGCTTCTGTGGGTGGCACTCAGACCATAAAAACCTTAACAACCTCAAGCAGGCTGAAGCTTGGCAAACCATTAACATTCTTTCTCCTACGTGACCTATGGAACAAGCTGAGGGCCAGAGGTTACATTCCTATATGGCTTCCCAATGCCACTCTCACCCATCATTTCACAAGAAATCACAAAGCACACCAGCATTTTTGCGTTTCACAAAGAAGGAAATCATCATCTCACTCCAAGTCCTAGCCTAGTCCAGTCACCATCCCTTCACCTGTTCTTCAATCCCCATTGTGTGGTGGGGAGGCCTGGCTCAGCCAGGCTCTGCAGAATACAGTGGTGGTGGAGAGACACGACACATAACTCTTGATGGTGGGGAGGCACAATGTCAAGGTTGTGGGGTGGGGGGAAGGAACCACATGACCACCCCATGCATAGCCTCTGGGTTGATGAGCGGCAGCAGAGCCAGGAGCTCCAAGGCAGCAGCGAGTGAGCACATCAGGGAGCTTCTCATGGCAGCTAGGCTCTGTAGGCCAGAGTTGGCTCCAGGGGGGTCCCTGGCTCATGCCAGGCTCCTTCGGGGGAGAGACAAGAGTCTGGCTGGGCAGAGGTGGCCTGGCTCAGAGAGCACAGCAGAGAGGGATGCCGAGCTGCCTGCCAGCACCCCAGCTCCCACAGTGCAGAGAGTCAGTGGCCCAGGCAGATCGGGCGGCTCCTAGCCTCCACCAGATTCAGAAGGTGACTTTTTTCATGCCCGCAGTTTGAAAACCTCTGTGCAAAATGAATTGTGGAGGTGGCAGAGGGGCTTCCCAATTCCTGTCTCTCACTAGCTAATGGAACTGCACCACTTATATTCTTCCACAGAAGAGAGCAGGAGTTGCCCCATAAAGACTACCCTGTTTTTTCTTAAAATTGCTGACCTAAATCATGAACTCCTTACTCAGTTTTCACTCAGATTTTTAAAGGTACCGGCATGGCTCTGCTCAGTGGTGCAAGGACTAAGTGACTTAGAAGCCTAAATCTCACTTTCAAGTGACTTAGGAGCCTAAGGCCCACTGACTTTCACTTCTATTCTATTCTGTTCAGGTTGTTACACCAGGCTTATCAAGGCGACATAGGTGTCTAAGGGCAGGTCTCTACAGAGTTAGCGCATGGCAAGCTGGCGTGTAAATCTCCAGCACTCTAGGAAATGGTGCATTATCAGGCCATGTGGACTCTGCTACCTTGCAGTAAGTGTTCCGTAGTGTTCTTTGGTCTCCCGTTGAAACAGCAGAACACCAAAGCACACTACGGCACTATTAATGCACATTAGCAGGATCCATGTGGCCAGTTAGTGTGCAGCATGCTAGTGCGGTGAGATTCACACCCCAGCTGTGTCACTCAGGCCTTGAAGCAGAGCAACGCCTAAACAACTTTAAAAATCTGGAGCCCAGTCCTTATTTAGGTAAAACTTTCTTTGATTTTATTGGGTTCTGTCCGAACAAGGACTCAATAAAATACACAACCAAAGTAAGGCCTGCAGGAATTATTATTTCTACAGTAGCACTGGTGTGCATGGAACTTCATATACAAATGCCCCTCCTCCACATGATTTATAATCTAATTTATACATGGCACGTGACGGCCAGGGATGGCAAACAAAAGAGCAGGGGAGGAAAGAGAGAAAGAAGAGGATTTACAGTGACTAAAGCCTATGGCTATAAAATGATTCTGAATCATTTTTATATTGGAGATAAGTGACTTAGTGTCACTAATGCCATTGGCACTGCTGCAAGCAATGACACTGGTAGGGACTTAACCCAAGAGCCTCTTGACTCATCAGCTGCTCCTGACAGTTAATTTTATATTTCTTTTTGTCCTGCTCCCTTTTCATCACTTGTCTAGCAGAACGGCTGATGTGTGAAAGGATCTGAGCTGCGCTGGGTTTATATTAGGAAAGAAATTGAGAAAGGAAGGATAAATGGAACAGAATAAATGTCTTAGAACTGTGCAGCTCCACTAATATTTGCTAATTGTAATCAGTCTAATAATACACAGAAGCTTGTAATAGGCTTACATAGGGGATTTTAAAGGGACACTGTCAGGTTAAAAATTGTGTTTAAAAATAAATTTCCTTAATAACTCCACATTAAAACTGAAAGAAATGTGAACATTAATTAATTTCCCATGACGTATGCTGGTGGTTAGCTTTCTGTGTTTCGCTCAGTTTAAAGCAGAGATTCTCAACCAGGGAATGTGTACCCCTGGGAGTTCTCACAGGACTTCCAGGGGTAGTCAACTCATCTAGATCAGTGCTTCTCAACCTGCAGGTTGCAGCCCTCAGGGGGGTCACAGGACAGGTTTGGTGGGGTCACAAGTGCAGGGCTGGCATTAGGAGGTGGCAAGCAGGGCAAATGCCTAGGGTTCCACGCCGTGCGGGGTCCTGCGAAGCTAAGTTATATGTTTCAATTCTGCTGCCTGAGGCTCAGGCTTCAGACAAAGCTGAGAAGTGAAAAACAGGCCCAAGTATCACACTGAAATGTAAGTACAATATTTATATTCAAATCAATTTATTTTATAATTATATGCTAAAAATGAGAAAGTCAGCAATTTTTCAGCAATAGTGTGCTGTGACACTTTTGTATTTTTATGTCTGATTTTGTCAGCAAGTAGTTTTTAAGTGAAGTGAAACTTGGGGTATGCAAGACAAAGCAGACTCCTGAAAGGGGTATAGTAGTCTGGAAAGATTGAGAACCACTGGTTTAAACAATGAAAACTGACTAGTCAATTTCATTGGTTTAGAGTCAGTTTTATTTTCCAGTTCTGATGCATAAACTAAATGGTGTAATAATATTTCAGGACGGTGTTTAAATCCCAAGCAAAAAAAGTCTAGCTTTAACTGAAATTAAAGAAAAAGTCTGTGGAGACATGATCACAAATGTGTTTTGTAAGTAGTGTCAGAACATTATGGTGATAAGCCCTTTAGAAAATGCAGATAGATAAATATATACATAATCTCAACTCCTTTTTTCTTTCTTTCTTATTCATTACTTTTCTGTCACAAATTCAAATTTTAGAGCTTAACCTACGTGGCAGTATTACTTTAGTATCATTATACATAATAACTAAGTGCCAATAAAATCATATGTGTATGGCAGAGGAAAAATAACAATCTTACACACTTTTTTAAATGAAGATCATTTTAATATGTATACTCTCCAGTTGGGGAGGTGGGAGAACAAGGGAAGAGCTAAAAACTAGAAACACATGGAGTTAAAGCAGCAAAGAGTCCTGTGGCACCTTATAGACTAACAGACGTATTGGAGCATGAGCTTTCATGGGTGAATACCCACTTCGTCGGATGCATGTCGTTAAAAAGGGAGAAGGAAATATTGTTATTAGAAGCGAGTGAGGACTAGAGGTACAGAGGTGGTAGCAGACACTGGAGAGAATAGAAATATGGATGTTGCCCCCAGTTCCAAGCTATGCCTCCCATAAGGAGCATCATAGACTCTATGGGAGGAGACAAGGGTGCTGCTTTTGTATCTCCAGGCTTCGGAGACTGCTCTAACTTACAGTCAAGCTGCTGTGATTTCCAAAGAATTGTCCAGTAGCTAAGAATCGTGAGAGCACTGGGTGTTATATTGATCCATAGATTCAATGACGCTGCCAGTCAGTGGTTTATTGTGCTCCCCTATGTATCTCTTCTGACTCCCAGGCATGCCAGGGGCCACATGAAGAAGTTTTGCTGGCCCTATGGGTACACCATGTAGTAGGGAACTCTCCTGCGCTGAAGGAATTCTCAGGTGGAGAGAGCTAGCTACTTTCCAGCCCCTTTACACCACAGAGCAGAGTAAATGGTCTAAAAGGGAGCCCACAATCTGGACCACTAACTTCAACAGAAGCAGGAACAAGCCCATCAAATGAGAGAGGAATTATGTATTCATGGCTTATATATAGCAATGGACAAGCTCAGTAGAGTTGGAGGTTATGCAAGCTTCTCAGACTATTTTTTGGGATTACAAAACATGTTAATTAAAAAATAAACAAACAGGATCCTGTGATTTAAATGAATAGAGCCAAATTCATGTCTGAAATAATTCCACTGAACCCAGTGAAGTTACACCAGTGATGAAGAGAAGCAATGGGTTTTTTTCAAATGTGATTCAGTTTTCTTTAAAAAAAAACCCCCAGGAACATGTTTTTGTAGTAGACAGGAACCCTGTGCCATGTATTTGGGATGGAAGTCTTGCCTCATTGGATTCTTCCTTCCCCATGCTAACCTACACAAATGTGTGACCTCCATGTACTGCATTTATTTTTTTCTTTCATTTTTTCTCTGCTCCTTTTTCCAGATCCTCTCTCCTAAGTGGAAGATAAACCCAGTACAATTCCAGCTGTACTTTTGAACCCGTGTTTGAATGGGGTTGAACTTTGGTGTAATGAGATTGTCCGTCTCAATTACATCAAATAATATATTTCAACTGCACATAATTAAAGGCTGTAATTCTGTTTGGGCTTCTAGTAACACGAATAAGCTGCTCACATTTCACTTTTCTGGTTTTGGGATGTCACCAGATCCCTTGATAGAATTATACGTTTATTATATACTATTAGGGAAACATTATTCCTTATTAGAGCTGAGCAACTAGCAGAAGACAAAAAATTTCTCCTAATCTTCACTCAAAGTTAAAAACTACTTTTTGTGTTTGCTTTCCATGAACAGACACACACAATTTATCATCACAAATACTCATGACAAGCAAATGTTAAGCCTGAATGCTCAAACATTCACCTACGCAAATTCTGACCTGTGTGACCAACTCGTAATATGCAAAAGTCATAATCTGTGATGTGTTGAGTAGTCTAAAAGTATTTCATCTTCTCCTTGTACAGCCAAAACATGGTCCCTCCTAAACGATTGTATTAAAAAGAGGTGATTAAATAGCTAGTCCTCATAGCCCAACTGAGTTTGGACATTAAATTAATACTGCTGCAGTTAATCAGATTTGCAAAGCAAAAGTAGAGAGTAATGGTCTGTCCTGCCAGCAGTTAGCAGGGCCTGGAGGGCATAGTGATTGCATGATATAGGGAATCACATTCTTTTTTAAACAGGAGACATTTATAAAAGAAAGCAACTACAAATTATACATACAGTCTTGCACTTAACTTGAGCTCCCATTTGATCTCTCTTGTTTACCATGGACCACACCCCATCTGGAAATCTGTATAGCACACAGAGACATCTAGTGGTTCAATAATATTCCACAATTAAACACATCATTACAGAGATTAGAACCCAAGTACAAAATGATGCCCATATAGGTATGCATCAGTCTTTACAATCCCAGATACAAGCTTCTCATATTCGCCTATGCTGCTCTGTAGGTGAAAACACTTGGGAAACAAAATTGATAGGATGTTGAATTCCCTCATGGGATTTAGGATAGGACTCTACAAGGGCATCACAAGTAAGTATCAGAAAGGAAACCTGTTCTTTCCTCTCCATGGTCCAGTTAGCTATGCAATAGATGTGTGTGGTAGAGTGGACTATGTCCCGAGGGCCCCGGATCAAAGCCTCGTGGCTCTGCATCACCCTGTTCCCGAATAGAGCAGCGAGAAGTCCTCCACACAGCCTAGAGTAGCTGCAGAAGAGTGGCCAACAGAGGGGCTGCTGGAGCAACCAATAAGGGGCCAGAAGGGCCAAATAAAAGGCAAGCAGCAGAACAGAGTCTTTAGTTGCTGTGTGGAGCTTAATGAGGGAGGACTGGATACCTGGCTGGCTAGATTAGCAGCAGGTCACGGGCAGCTCACTGCAGAGAGCTCGCCAGGCAGAACTGAGCCCAGGGAAGGCTGCCAAAGACCAGGTGCCTGGTTGGCTGGATAGAGTAGCAGCAGGACCATGAAAAGGTCAGTGCGGGCAGGCTGAGCCCAGGGGACTGAGTCCAAGACCTGGCCAGACCCGGTGAGGGTCCCGAGATGGGGCCCTGCTGGTCTGGTTGCAGACTGAGCCCAAGGAGGGCTGCTGAAAAAGACACCAGCTGAGAGCACTGAGATGGGCCCTGGCTGGGTGGCTGAAGAAGGCAGTACCATGGGGAAGAAGCCTTAGAGCTATGGTCCCATACCAGGGCTGAGATAAGAACTTGGACTTATTTCCTACCTGGGGAGTAGTTTTTCCTGGGAGAAAAGAGCTGCTTCTCTTCCCCTCCTGCTGTATCCTTGAGGTAGGTCTCTCTTTAACAGGCACACTGGAACTTTAGCACTATTTATGTCCCAGACTGCACACCTTGATTCCTTTCCCAGGATAGTAGTGGGTTTTGAGCTAAGGAGGTCTGGCAATTTAGCTCCTGGGTTAGGTAGGTGGTGCTGTACTGATGTTTGGAAGGCAGTCTTTGTAGTGGTTCCTGGAATAAATAAACTTTTAGCTTTTTGGCCTGTGCTGCCTCATAACCAGAGCGGGGCAGGAAATGGTTTTCCATCCCACAAATATTTGAGTGTTTGGTTGAAAAAACTGGGAATTCTTTCTCCTGTGAATATTTTTGAACAAAGAAAATTTCTCATTTCCTTAGAAATTTCCTTAGAAGTTTCTAATTTTTTGACAAAATGATTCAAATCAGATTTTATTTATTTATTGCAAAAACGTAGGTGGTTGTTTAAAAAGGCAGTTTTCATCAGATAAAAAAAATCTCCACCAGCCCTCCAGTCCTGGGCTTTGTGTGTTTTTCTCAGCCTAACCTCTTACTCACCCTCTTTCCCACACACCTCTTCTCATTTTGACTAAAATATCTAAAAACCTCATTGAACCCTCTTGACAAGCCTCACTCCTAAACCCTACCAGGGAAAAATGTGATATTAGACTGATGGGTGTGGAAGATCAGGATCCAGCTCATGTGAAGGCCCCTAGGCCTCAACTGAACACTGACAAGTGCACTGCTGGAAAACAGCCTGTCTTACCTATGTGATAGTATTGGTGAAGCAGGTACTAGATTTATAAAAATATATTTAGACTTTATGAAATGCTTGTAAGTTGCTGCATGCATTAATCTGACCTATAATACCTGTTTGCCATGTTATAAGATAGTATTTAAGTGTTTGTTCTGAAACGGTAAACCCCACCAGTCATGAGAGAAGCATTACCAAGTGTGGAATACTAGCTTGCCACAAGAGGTATTTCCTGCCCAACAAAAGAAGGCCCACAGACACCAGACAAGCTATTGTGGAATATCAGAGGACGTTAGATGTTGCTGATAGTCTCTTCCCCAGCCCTCCATGATGAGGAGACATGCATGAGGACTCATTCTAGCAGCTTGAACTCTGGGGAAGAGAATAAAAACTCTGACAGGCAGACACTGGAGCACTATGCTGCTTGGATTTTGGGAGGGCAAAATTTCAAAGCATAAGCAAGGGATCCCTAGCTGCTTAGCCTGGCTTAGCCCTAGAGGACATATAGAACTTACATACTACAGCAGCCTCCATTACTTTTTGGAACCTAAGACTGTAACTCATTTGTGTGTGTATATTTACCTGCTTTAGTCTTGTAAATAACACTCAAGTCTTTTTCTTAGTTAATAAATCTTCAGTTAGTTCATTATTGGATTGGCTATGAGAGTTATCTTTGGTGTAGGATTGAAGGTGCAATTGACTTGGGGTAAGTGACCGGTCCTTTGGGACTCAGAGTAACCTGAATGATGGTGTGATTTTTGGTGTAAGGGACTATCTATCATAAAGGCAAGCTTATCTGGGTGACCAGATAGATTGGAGCACCCAGGGGACTGTCTGTGACACCAGGGTTAGGCTGTTAAAGTTCCTGAGCATTTACACTTGATACTTGGTAAGTGAAATCTGAGTATAGAATTCACAACAGGTTTGGAGATATGTGCCCTGCTTCTTAACAGCCTGCCCTGAGGTTGGTTTGTTGGTACTCACGCTCCTGAGCCACTCCAGACAGCTTGACAGCAGTATTGCCAATCCCAAGCATTCAAAAAAAATCACATGAATTATTTTGCATTTTTGAATGAACTGAAAAAGTAGGGAAAAAATCATTTGAGAGCCACCTAAATATTTATTCAACCCAAAATCCGATGTTCCATTTTGCTTCTGAGGGCTTGTCACTTTTTTGTTTTTAAATTGAAGTTAAGTTCTCAATGAAAAACCCTTTAAAATTGAACTGAAAGATTTCATGTTGAAACAAAATATTTAGATTTTTTTCCAGATTTTTTTTTGGACAAACAACTTTGTGAATTCAGTCTGAATTCATAATGTTTGGGTTGACCTGAAACTGCATTTTTTAATCAAAGAGTTTCAGCTGAAAAATGTTGCCAGCTCTTAGTTGGAGTTCTTTTTGTTCTCTTTCTGGTTTGAAGCCTTAGGGTGCACTCAGTTCATATTTTACAGCTTTCCCCGTGTGAACTAAAATGTTGGAGGGGTGGTCAAATGAAAGCTGAGAGTCTCTCAATACCAGTTACTGAGCTTAAAAAAAACAACACACCAACAATCACAAGACTTGGTAACACTGAGATGGATCAAACATTTCAGGAGAAGTTCCCTGGAGAAAATCACTGCCATCTCATGAGTTCAATACCCTCACACAAACTGTTATGCCTGAATTGCCCTTTTGGGACTGATTGTAAATGTAGGAAACAATTCCTTCTGGGTTGGGAGGTACCAACGTCTGTTGAAGATGACAGATCCGTCTTGCAGGAGCATAGCATCTCATTCATATCACTGGAAGCACTTCAGTTTAAAAATATAAACTGCTTTTTTTATTTCATACCCAGATCACTGATAACAACAACACTTCCTTAGCTTGCTATAATAGTAGTAACTTGGTACCTCACTAGTTGTTTGGCGATACAGTAGAACCTCAGAGTTCCAGACACCTCAGAAATGGAGGTTGTTTGTAACACTGAAATGTCCGTAACTCAGAACAAAACATTATGGTTGTTCTTTCAAAGGTTTACAACTGAACATTGACTTAATACAGCTTTGAAACTTTACTGTACAGAAGAAAAATGCTGCTTTTAATCATCTTAATTTAAACATAGTTTCTTTACCTTGTCAAATCTTTTTAACTTTCCCTTTTAAAAAAAAGTTTACATTTAACACAGTACTGTATTTGCATTTTTTTTGTTTCTGGTACTGCCTGATTGTATATGTCCTGTTGCAAATGAGGTGTGTGGTTGACCAGTCAGTTCATAACTCTGGTGTTTGTAACTCTGAGGTTCTGCTGTAGTCTGGCAGGATTGGCAGTGTCACACCAGCTACACAAGACATGTATTTAATTGGAACAAATGATAGGGACTTGGAAATTTTCCTGCTCCTGTTAATATTTCAGTTCTGGGTAGTGAAGCCACGAGTGCAGGGACAGAAAACTGTATGTTCCTAAGATCAGTCTACAATTGTAAAAGTGTTGCCTATTTTACAAAAAATGTACAGAAAGTCCTATTTCCCTAACACCTGCACAAACAAAGAACTGCTCAGAAAGTCCCAGCTCTGTCACTTCAGTGAGCTGTGGGCCCCAGAAACTCTGTTCCTCTGCTTCCCCTCAGGATCACATTCACAACTGTTTCTCCAGGCCTTCTGCTTCTAACACACATAGCCTACAACCAATATCCTATTCCACCCATTTGTGCCATAGGGAATCTGAGTCTAAAAGCTTAGTTCTATTCTGATATGCAGCCATTTGCCTTGGGTGGACCCTACAACACCTAGCTGTTTTACTATATTGGTGGGGGCGGGGGGGAAGAGTGTTGATTGCTCCTTTTGTTGAGCCTGAAGGAAAGTGCTGGTTTTGTGAGTTCTGTGATGGTTTTTGGATCAAAGGCCAGGGCTACACTAGAAACTTTTGCCAGTATGCATTAACCCTATTTGAACTAAGTGCCTGCACCCTTAATGTGAATAAAATACACTCTTACCATTGGGGCATAGGTGCTCCAGAGCTAGAGCACCAACAGGGAAAAATTAGCAGGTGCTCCGCACCCACTGGCAGCCAAGCTCTCCACCCCTCACCTCCTCCCCACCCTGAGCATGCTATGTCTCCACTCCTCCCTGCCTCCCCACTGCCTAACAGCTGTTAGGTGTTGCTTAGGACTTTCCGGAAGGGAAGGGGAGGAGCAGGGACGTGATGCACTCAGGAGGAGATGGAGAAGAGGTGGGGCAGGGGCAGGGACTTGGGGGAAGAAGGTGGAATGAGGGCGGGGACTTTGGGGAAGGTGTGGAATGGAAGCAGGGTGAGGGAGGTGCAGAGCTGGGGCCAGATGGGTGGGGGGGGGCAGAATTAAGCACCCACCAGGCAGAGGGGAAGTTAGCACCTGTGCATTGGGGCTAAGTGCCACAAACACTTTAAAGTTCCCACACAAGAAAGAATCTTGTTTATTAAACTACCATCAGGAAGACCACACACAGAACTGCATGGAACTCAGTGAATCCTCCTTGAGAGGAATGACTGAGCTGACCCATGTAGGGATCTGAGCCTATGAGTCCAGGTCCATATATCTATTTACAGCTAGATATCTGTCATGGAGGCTTCACTGGAATGATTTAGGAAAGTTGAAAAAGCATTTTAAAAAAAGTGTGAAATCATTCTGAGAACCATGTTCTAAACAGCATATGGTCACTAAAAATAGTTTTCAAATAAATTCATAACATAAGTAGTCCTGGGCTAACAGTGGATTAGCTAGGGTATCATTTTTTCCTCAATCATATCAGTGATTAACAAGGGCTTAACTTTTGGGTAAAACCTGTAATTTGTGTGAATCTCTCTATCTCTGCTGGAAGGGAAGGAGAGACTCTTGCTGGGATAACTTATTCAGCTCAGTAGACTCTACAGGCAGCAGCTCGAATGCACTGCAAGCAAATCTGCTTTTTAATCTGCTAGTGTTGGGTTCTGAAGTAGATTTTTTTTTTTAAAATAACTTGTGTGTTGCTGAGGATCTGCAGGGTTGCTCTCTCTCATCAGACCATGTGGTGAGGAGCTGCATGGATTGCTGCTGGGTCCTGATGCTTCTGGCCTGCAAAGGTTGCCAGTGTATCTTCATTTTCTTCATCCACTTTGCCCTGTGGTGTCTCCTACAACCTCGCTCCTAGCAATTGTTGCAACAGCATAGGCGTAACCGTTTTACTTCTTTGCTATTCAATGAGCTATCCCTTAGAAAAGGGAAGCTAAAGTGGAAACTATGCTGTTTGGCAATTTTGCTAATTTTCACCTAGTGGTCACTGCTGGTCATCATTCATGGTGGAAACCTACTGATGTTGGTCAGCTGATAAGGGCATCACAAGGAAATCTAAAGCACAGTGAACATTCTTTTCAGCAACTCACTCCTTGGGCTTGATTCTGTTCCTCCTTAAGTCAATGGGAGCTTGACACTGACTTCACTGGGACCCACAGTCATGAATAGCGAGTTTCAAAGACACCTTCAGGTGTCCTTCTTTCAGCTTGCAGATGCTATCAGACTGATGAAAACAATGAGGAGTCTAGTGGCATCTTAAAGACTAACAGATTTATTTGGGCATAAGCTTTTGTAGGTAAAAAAACACTTCTTCATGCATCTGAAGAAGTGTTTTTTACCCACGAAAGCTTATGCCCAAATAAATCTGTTAGTCTTTAAGGTGCCACTGGACTCCTTGGTGTTTTTGTGGATACAGACTAACACAGCTACCCTTCTGATATCAGACTGATGTATCCCCAAAATGAACTTTAGGGGCACAAACTCACCAATGCTAGAAAACTCTTTGCATGGTACCTTCTGCCATACAAGACTACAGTAAGATTATCTCCCAAGGATGAACCTTTTCCTGTCTAGGAGCCAAATCCTGAGGCTGTTGTTCTGTGGGAGCTGAGGATGATAATAGTCACTCTTCCTGTAGATTTTGAAACATTTTTGACAGCTTGTGCGTGAATGGCCCAATCAATGTAATGTATCAGAGCGACATGGAGTTACCTCTGTGTCTGTCAAAGACAGTGGCTTAATGTAGTATTATTAATCCCATTCGATGGCTGAAAGTGTTTTAGACTCATTAGATGACTGTTACAGGTTTAAAGGGAAAGTTCTGACATAAACAGTCCCACAAACAAGACATGCAAAAGGCTTAGCATGCGTGGGTGCATGGATGTGCATTGCAGATGGGTGACTGAATATATTTATTCCATCTGTGAACCTGAGTGAACATATGCAAATCCAAAGCCAATCCAGAGTTTGGCAAATCAAGCCTATGAATTTATAAGGAGATTCAAATATGGAAAGAAATAGATTCATTTGAACCCAAACCTTTCAAACTGTAGAATCTGCAAACTTAGGCACACTGGAAAAAAATCACAAACATTTAAAACGCAAACAAGTTGCAATGGTTCACACAGCTCTGCTCTACCCTCTGTTAATAGAGGAGGGATTTACGTTCATAACACCTACTATGTGAATGAGTTGAAATAATCATACTTTGTTTGTTCAGAGTTTTCAATCCTTAAATATAAAAGCTCTTGACAAACCTGGTGGTGAAGTATCATCACTGCTTTACATACGAGCAAACTGAAGCACTGAGCAAATAACTTGGATAAGTGACTTGCCCAAGGTTACAAAGTGAGTTTTCATTTGCATAAGTGGCTCTTACCTCTGAGATAGAGCAAACTGTGACTGTTAGAGATTTACCTTGTCTACATGCACTGGAAGTTTGCACTGGTGCAGCTACACTGATGACTGGAACTAGGACAAACCAAACCCCCAGCATAGACAAAGCCCAGGGAACAGAGCATAATTAGGTACAGGTTTCACTTCCCTCTTCTCATTTTCTTTGGCTTTGATGAAGGAGCAGATTCTGCTTTCTCTGGCATTAGTCTGGATTTACACAGGTGCAACTGGGAGCAGATCCTAGCCCCCTGGCTTTCTCCCTTTAACTAGACTGCGGCAATTTTGGCATTAATTAGGAAGCTTTCAGGTTTCAACACTAGCTAACAAAAGATCTGAGGGTGGGAGTAGGGTGAAGCCATGACTAGGCTACTGCAGCCTCATATCTCTGAAACCACAGTGTTTTAAAATCTTCAATCAGGCCTCACTCCAGAGCTGTTTTAACCCAGGTTTATATTCTAATGACCTTCTGTAGCAGGTGGATTCTTCACACGGTACATTTTAACTCTTTATGTTCCTTTGGCTCCTTTTGATAGTGTGGATCATGGGGTGCTCTTGAAATGCTTCATGCATACAGAAGGCTTTTCAGGACTGTTTCTGAAATGTTTTAATTCATGTGTCTCAGCAGGGCTCGCTTGTTACCACAAATCTACTTCTGATGTTATTCCTGTGAAACACAGACTCCTCAGGACTCTAGATTCACATTTATTTCTCAATGTCTGTGGGCCTGATCATAATGATTCATATAGATTTTTAAGGCCACAAGGGATCATTATTATTATTTATTTGTATTGTGAGAGCATTTAGGAACTTTAGTCATGGACCAAGCTCCACTGTGCTAGGTGCTGTACAAAATAGGACAAAAAGACACCATCAAATAACTTGCAATCTAAGTAGTAGAGCAGGTTTCATTGAACCAGCATTTTCTGATGGAATAATATTCCACTGGAAAACCTTTGAATGATCATCTGATTTCCTGCATAGCACAGGCCATAGAATTTTGCCAGATGATTCTTGCACCTAGCCCAATGATTCTGTGGTGCATTCATCATCAAAAACTCTTACTCAATTATGAAAGATATTGAGGGTGCAGAGCAATTTGCTGGAATCAGCCATTAGTGCTTCTTCTGATGCACGTAATTCTACAGTGGTCTCAGGGGACATCTCTCATGTGCTGAAGCACTCACACAATGGTTTTCATTTGCAGTTATTAAAGTGTTTTGCAAAGCTGGCAAGTATCCATTAATCCACTTTTACAGAGATTGATGTGCAGAAAGGTGAAATGTTTTCCCCAAAGGCACACAGCAGGTCAGTAGCAAAACCAGAAACAGAACCCACTGGTCCACCTGCCACACAGTTGTGTTCCTTTTTGATGTGAGCAACTTTGCATCAGTGGTCTACATGATTGTCATAAACAGATTGTTAAGGGTTAATGTCTCTTTCACCTGTAAAGGGTTAACAAACAGGGAACTAAACACTTGACCAGAGGACCAATCAGGGGACAAGATACTTTCAACCCTGTGTGGAGGGAAGTTTTGGGTGTGGGTCCTTTGTTCTGTGTGTGTGTCTTTTCTCGGGGGTATGAGAGGGACCAGACATTACTACAGGCTCTCTAAAGTTCTGTTCAAATAGTAAGTAGAACAGGCGATTTAGGCTTTTTAATTGTTTGTTTTACTCTATTTGCACATGTGGATCTGGCTGGTTAACTTTTATATGTGTAGTTGCTGGGAATATTTTGATTTGTATTGGTACTGGAGGAAGGGTTTCTTCCTTTGTCTGTAAACTATAGGACCCTCTAATATTTACCTCTTGAAGTTACAGAGATAATTCTTTACTTTTCCTTTCTTTATTAAAAGATTTCTTTTAGAGAACCTGATTGATCTTTCCTTGTTTCCTTGTTTTATCTCAGGAGAGTGGGTGTAAACACCAGGGCCAGGTCTACACTGCGACTTTAAATCGTTTAATGGCCGATATACCGATTTAACGCTGTATCCGTTCAGACGACGTCGTCATTAATATCGAGTTAAACGGCCCTTAAATCGATTTCGGAACTCCTCCCAAAACGAGAGTGTAGCGCTAAATTCGATAGTGATAACTCGGATTAGGGTTCATGTGGATGGAATCGACGTTATTGGCCTCCGGGCGGCATCCCAGAGTGCAGCACTGACTGCTCTGGACAGCAATCTTGAACTCGGATGCACGGGCAAGTAAAAGGAAAAGCCCCGTGAACTTTTGAATTACATTTTCCTGCTTGCCCAGCGTGGAGCTCTGATCAGCACGGCTGGCGATACAGTTTTGAAATTGAAAAAGAGCTCCAGCATAGACCGTACTGGAGATACTAGGTCTGATCGCTGTATGGGAGACAAATCTGTTGTATCCAGCTCCGTTACAGACACAATGCCAAAGCGTTTGAATAAAAAACTCCAGATACACACGCTGTGTGACAAGCGTAACAGGAAGCCAGAGACTCAAATGGACGTCTCATGGAAGGAGGGGGGGGTACTGAGGACTCTCCAGCTATCCCACAGTCCACAGCAGTCTCTGAAAATTATTTGCATTCTTGGCTGAGCTCCATTGTCTGTAGGTTCAAACACAGTGTCTGGCGTGGTTCAGGGAACAGCTCCTCAGTTTATTTCCCCCCACCACCACGTGAAAAAAAAAAAGGGAAAGATTGCTGTGCTAATGGCGTTTGCTCAATGCACTCCGCGAAAAAGGCGCCAAAGGGTTGTCTGCTGCCTTCACAAAGGGAGGGGTGCGGCTGTACCCAGCACCCCCCGGGGCAGTGTTTTCTGCCCCATCAGGCACTGTGCTCTCACACGGAAGTGGGAACTATGGGATAGCTGAGGAACAGCTACCCACAGTGCACCGCTCCTGAAATCGATGGTCAGTTTGGACCATGGACGCAAACAATCGATTTCGGGATCCCACTGTGGACGCGCTAAACCGATTTTATTAGATCTGTTTTGTAATATCGTTTAAGCTAATTCGAATAATCATGCAGTGTAGACGTACCCCAGGACTGGTGGGGGAGGAGGGAAGGGGAGAGAGAGGCTAATTTCTCTCTGTGCCAGGAAATATTGTCTCTCTCAGGGAAAGTCGGGGTGGGGGGCGGAAGGGGGATGGTTGGGGGAGATCAGAGTGCCCCAAAACACTATATTTTTGGGTGGTGGCAGGCTATCAGATCTAAGCTAGTAATTAAGCTTAGAGGAATTCATGCAGGTACCCAAATTTTGGACGCTAAGGTTCAGATTTGGGAATTATACCTTATGACAATGATACATATTACCTATTAGCTGATATTTAACCTTACCCTTTTAGGAGTATTTCTAAGCTGTGGCCATTGTTTGGGCAGACTGATTTGAAATATGGTTTGCCATGTGTTAGACAACTGCAATGCTGAACTTGCAGGCCTTCCAGGGTAGCATTGTACCTTGCAGGGTAGCATTGTACAAGTGTAACACTGACAGACCTAGGTCATCGGCAGGCAGGATCAAATCGGGGACCTCTGGAGCTTAGTGCATGAGCCAAAAGCCAACTGTTAGCTAAGGCTGTAGAGCAGACTCATTAATTGCTTTCTCTCTCTCTCTCTAAAGTGGTCTCGCTGTCACTAGATAGGACAGAACACTGTACCCAGGTGAGGTGTGGGTTACACAAGCTCCAGATAACCAGCAAAGGCATCTGTCTCCTCTGGACTTAACATTCAGGACCAAATTTTCTGTTGGTGTAAAGGGGCACAGTGCCACTGACTTCAACAGAGTTGCACCCATTTACAATAGCTGAGAATTTGGTCCTCAGAGCATATTTTCCCAGTGCTGAAAAGTTTATGGTGGTTTCCTTTTATTGATTACAAGGTTGCTTTTGCATTACTGTCTGGGGCTTTTGCAGGGCCTAGATCTTCAAGCATCTGAGCATGAGCTCCCTATATGTCCTTACCTGATCCTGGCCTTGGCAAACTTGCTGAGAGACCTCAATACATAAGGCAGAGCTGCACAAAGCACAGGCTATTTTGAGTGAGGTTGGGAAGCTAACATTCACGCCCGAGAGGACCAACAATCCTGAGAGGGCTGGCTAATTCCAGTTAATCGGTAGCACTGATCTGTATGGGGCAGTTTGGGCAAACAAGACATAAGGCACAGAGCCTCTGCCTTACCCCAGGAAATTGAGGGCACTAATTTTATATTCCGCATAGCCCTTGCTGACATAACATGAGCAGGGAGTCAATTGTTAGGGTCTGATCCTGCAAATGCATTAATTTAATAAGACTACTCATGAATAAAGTTGCTCAAGTGCCTAAGCATTTGCAGGATTGGGCCCTTATTCTGCAAAATGGCACTTCCTGCCATAAAGAGCAAAAAGCTAAATACTTTCCCACGGGTCAACTTTAAAAACCATTTCAAAAAGCATGGTTCTAATTCAAAAGGGACGACATAAAAATGGGGCAATTTCCCCAGACAGATCTGCTCCCTGTGCATCGGTTGTGCCATCCCTCCTGCTTTTAGTGACAAAAGTGCATTTGTATAATTTCTGATTCCCATTAGTCCTGCGGAGACAACATGACTATGGGAGAGTGAGCCAAATTCTTTTTCCTTTCACCCATTAGCAGCAGCACTGCTAACCAAGTTCTCAATGAAGGCCCAAATGTACCCCTGTGTAACCTGACTGGATGGTGTGTCTAGTAAGACACCTGTACTGCCTGTAGGTTCCTGGGATCCCCCTTTCCTGAGAAGCACACCCCATTTTAGCCAGGTGCCCACAACATCTCTAGGACATGTTGAAATGTACAATTCTCATTTGATGTGGGGTGATATTTAAGGAGGTGTTCAAGAACACACTTCACAGGTTTTTTTTCCCTTCCTCTGTAGAAATAAATATAAGAGTTTGGGAGGAAGAGTACTGGGCCCCCTCATGCCTGTGGCACAGCAAGAGAAATCAATTCTCTCTCTTCCATATTTGAGCAACATTTTACTAAATAAAAGATAAAGGATGTATGGGTGAGATTCTCTGTGTTTGAACTGTAGTGCCCACTCTTGGCAATAAAAATCTATATCACAACACAGCTGAATTTTCCAGGACTATAGCAAAAGAATAACTCTGTTCATAAATATTCTGCGCTGTTACTGTCTCATGATATAGTTTCTGAGGGGAAAATAAGTGAACAGAGATTTTAAGGGCCTTTGCTTGACTTCAGAGGTTTATCTGAAGTCTGAGAAGTTGTGGTAAGAACCAGAACCATTATGACTCACTCGTTCCTAATCAAAATGCTGGGAGCATGAAAGGCTGTTCAGTTGTATAGAGACTGAACTGTGTCTTCTTACAAGAGAAAAATAATACATACCCAGGGAAGCACTTAAATAATTGATGTCTTTTGCTTTTATCTGCATGTACCAATGACAGTAAATCTATGTACCTAGCACTAATGGATAGCATCAGTATGTCAATAATTGCTAATAAGAAAAAAACTGAAGGCAGTGCACTTGTCCTGAAGTGACTGATCCTTCTTATGTCTTTATCTACCAGTGTCACAATAGTCTTGGAAAATTAAAGGAATAAATTTAAAAATTCTGTTCACTAATTGATCATTTTGATCTCAGCACTTTAAAGTGCACGGGCAATTTTTAGGTGGAATTCAGTCCAGTGTGACAGTGACTTCTTTTAAACATTTCTGCAACTCTGACAGTTTGTGTGTCTCATATGCTATATTAAAAAGACAAAATTATTCTTCTTTCTACAGGCTGTTGTCTTCTGCACATTTAACTTTCTATTCTGAACCAAAGACTGTAGTTATAACATAAGTCACAAGCCTCTGTTACAGAAGTAAAAACCCAATGTTTAGACCCTGAAAAGCTCCCTACTTCTTTCTAATTCAGAAATGTGAGTTTTACTATTAAATGAAGTTTATTGTTAAAGTTACATTGGCCAGTTCATATCCTGCTACTTAAAATCAAAAGCACGTATTCACCAATTTTCTCTGCAATGTTTATCTGATCTGAACTTGTCTGATCTGAACAATTATCCAGCTGTTCCTACTACATTCTTGTGTAGGCTGAAAGTAGTGTAGAAATTTTGGCATTTACTGTAACTATAAACTTTAATTTGTAGGATTGTTTATTAGGCATATACATTCCAAAAGGTTGTTACAATTATTTTATATAAGATTAATGTTGCAATGTGGCTAGACAATACAGACGTTATAGTACAGAGTCAATACACACACACACACACACAGAGCTATAAATAGATCTGTATTGTCTAGCCACCTTACAATGCTAATCTTAAATATATCATTGTAACTTTTTTGCAAGTCTATTGTCTAGGCCCATTCAACATGGAGTCTTAAAAATACGAGGTCAAATGCTGGTCTCAATTACACCATACAATTCTCATTGGAATCAGTAGGTGGTATTTGGACCATTACGTTGTAATCATATTATCACAGAGAATTTCTATTGCTGTTTTATACCCTTATTTACAGAGATTTTATTGATAAAGTTTTAATCTTTAAAGTGGTGTAAAAAATGTGACCAAGGGAATTATTTGGTCTTCCTCAAATCCATTAACATGAGACAAACTGTCAGCAACTGGAATATTAAAAATAGTTTAATAACCACATACAGTGCAGTAGTGATACTTAGGACTCTACAGACGCACAGCACTAAATCCAGGAAATCACATGTGGTGGCCACAGGTTTGGCTACCACTCCGCTATCTCTGCCTCATATCAGGGAGAGTAAAAAGAGCATGGGTCAGTCATGATGTCTGGTACAGGAGGTAGTGAGTGGACTGGAGACGATGCCAAGATGACTGGAGAAGGCGGGGAGAATATGAGAATAATGGTAAGGAAACCAAATCTCTTGCTCTAAACAGCCTGCAAATGCAGGAAAGTTTCAGAGCTGCATCCAGATCCAAACTTTACAGCTCTGATATTTATTCCCTTCTTCATCTAACAATCCCTAGCCTCCCTCCCCTCAAAAAACAAACCAAAACCCATAAAACTACATGCCTATCACAACTTTCTGCAAAGGAAACATCCTGGGCCCTTGCAATTGCCAAGGTAATTCAGATATAAGCAACTTTCACACCCATCATGCCTTGCATGCCAAATATCAGTTTCATCATTAATATCAGATGCCAGTTAAATATTGTCAGTGTTGTCCTGAAATATCCCTGTTCAACTCAAAGTCCTTAACAAGCACACATAGCTCAAGCTGTTAAAGTCAAGGCCAACTTTGCTGAAGAAGGGAAGCTATGCTGGTATGGGATCAGCCCATTGACAAGGTAAGCAAGAAATCTTCATCTTCCCAGACTTCTGCTCTGCCTTCATACAATGATAGTGACCTTCTGCTGACATAGGAAATTGCCCACGGTACCGCTTACACTGAACTAAAAATATTCAAACTTTTACCCTTTTTTTTTTTTTTTAACATTGCCCGCTCCCTGAAATGGAAACAAAGAGAGAAAAGAAAAATAGCTCACTCGCCCACCCCCCCACTTCACGACCACTTTTAAAGCAAAAACCTGGTCTCTGACTCTCTGCCGTCACAAGCCAGTCAAACTAAATTATTCCACTATAAATAAGAGAAGACAAATGGTTGCAGTGACAAAATACAAGTAGTGTTTTTAAATGGAATGCTTTTATTTAACAAAAATCTTGGCACAGAATCGCTCCAATGTCCCCACAGGAATTTCCTTTCATGCAGACGATCTAGTGAATGTTTACACTACGCATAAAAGGGCAGAAAACAAAAAGCTAAGAAATATCTTCCTACCACATGCCACAGCCTCCTGTGCAGCAAAGTTTGACATAGCCAGCCATGTGCGTCAGGGAATGACTCTCCTTTTCAGCTATAGGCAGAATACACAAGGCACTGATTTTGAAAATAAAGCGTATTTTCTCCCAGTAAAGGACCCATCTTTATTACATTCAGCAGCCATTTCTGCAGCCGCTTGCCATTTGAAAAGTTTAATCAATATGTTAACATAGTGAGTATACAGGGCAGTTGTTTCAGGAACTGTTCCCAGAAATTCTTGCTTAGAAGCTCCAGAGAACAAATTGTGACACTGTCATTTTGACAGAATCAGACTGCTTCCCTGATTAGCTAAAGTCAGTCTCATTTATTTTTCACGCCTTTATTAAGAAAACATAATTTCGTAGGCTAGCCACCCATGTTCGTAGTAACAGCTACCCGAGAATGTTTTGTAAGTGCGAGCATGTAGAACTCTGCTGATGCGTGGGGTTTCTTCCCCTGCAGTGGCTCAGACTCCCTTCAAAACCAAGCGGGTTTGTGTGTGACTTTGCAATCTGAGAATGTGAACTAGTCGGCAGGACACTGTGGTAAATATAAATCTGGCACTTACCCACAACCAGTCCCTCGCAGTCTGACATCATGTGAACAGTTCTCTTCAACCGTACGTAGGAAAACCACAGGAAAATACAAACTCAGTTTCTTCTGTTAGGGTAGGCAGCGGAAAAAATATCTAACCCTTCTCCTATAATGTACATCTACCCACCCAGGGAGTTGTAGCAACAATCCCGTCTTTGCCTTCTCATTATGGGATGTAAAGATAAGAATGTGCTTTTGTGCCAAAAGAGCATGCTATTGGTGGATAAATTTGTCGTCATCCCTCCCCTCCACAGAGTTTCCTCTTTAATGTCACAGAGGCAAATTACACTGCTTGAAAGGCCATAGAATATTTATGAAATGGCTTTTAAGAGCTAAGCTGAAAATCTGTATTGAACAAACTGGCTAATTGCTGTGTGGTGAAGTTTGTGGTGGGAGTTGCAGTGCTAGGACAGTGGTTTTCAACCTTTCTTCATGTGCAGACTCCTACAAAATTTCAAATGGAGGGGCGGACCCCTTTGGAAATCTTAGACATAGTCTGTTGACCCCCAGGGTCAAAGGACCACAGGTTGAAAAACCACTGTCCTAGGGCATTCCTAGTTCTCTGCTGAGTTAGTGTCACAAGGACTCATCAGGTTTTTTTTATCGTTCTTGAGATACACTGTGTAGCTTTTGCTTTGGTATATATCTAGGTCTGTGGACTAGCTATGGGCTTGAACAAAGAGTGAAAACTCCTCAGATCTGAACAGTCCTGTGCTTTGACTCCACAGGAGTCCTGCCTCTTTTCAGGATATTCTAAACTCTACAGAGGAGCAGATGCTATTCCTGCTCCATCCCCTTTGGACTTCTGGGGAGCTCATGGAGTAGGGGAGATGCCTGGAAGACGAGGCAGAAAGCCAGCTATACTCTCCCCAGGTACATGCTGAGTACAGCTCAGATACACCCAAAGATCTCATCCTCTTTTGTCAAATGCATGACATCAATGATGCAGAAGCCCTTGCTTTCCTTGAGTAAGGTGCACAGTGACACCACCAGATTGCCCTGTGCCATGCACCTCAGAAAGTGCACAGGACGGGCCTCTCTCCAGTTATTGTCCTAGATCATCCCTGCCTGAAAACACCCTACAGAGGGGAAGACAGGGGAGGAAATCCCTGCACTGCATTCTGCCCTTGTTATTTCATTGGAGTGGGTGGAAAAGGTACTTCCCCTTAGTCTCTCAAAGTTCCTGGGCAAGTAGGGAGGTCCTGTGCCTCTGCACAGGCTCTGGCCCTCTCTCATTCCTGGTCACTGGCATGAAGCATAATTGGAGAAGCTCTACCAGGGAGTGTCCCAGGCTGTGGCAACCTGTGAGTCTGCTGGTGGAGCTACAAGAGGGTTATTTAGTGAGAGGATGCTCACATGGATGGCCGCTATGCAGAGATGATAATAAGTTGCATCCTGCATTCTATTTTCCAGGGATGCTCTACAGGGCTGGAGAGAGAGGCTATGGGTCCCCTCTGAGGCCTGTCCATTCCTCTACTCCCTCCTCCACATAAACCCCAGACTCAGAGCACCCTCTGTCAGATCTGGAGGGAGAAGGATGACTCCACAGAAGTGGCTGAGCTCCACTTCTGCACAGAAGGATATGGGGAAGATCCATACATGGAAGGAACCTTCCAGGCACAGATCTGAGAGGAACAGTCTGGACCAGCCTTTGGAGCTTTGCTTTTTCTCCAACTGTTGAGCATCAGAGCAGAGCACCATCTTGCACACTTTACAAAGGGCACAGCTGCTCTCCCCAACTTCTTGTGCAATTTCAGTGCACTTTTCACTACTTAAGTGTATTGACCACACATGCACATACAGCCTTCTTAGCGAGTCACAGTTAGGTCCCGATCTTGCAAGTGCTTCCACTCAAACCTAACTTTATGCATGTGAATAGCCCCATTGAAGTCAGTGGAACTGCTCCCCTGAGTAAAGCTAAACATGAGTAAGTGTTTGCAGGATCAGGGACTTTGCAAAAAACCCTGTGCAAGATGCTTATGCAGGACATACAATTATCCAAATGGTTGTAGCTTGGTCAAATAAAAACTAATTTTCATTTTTACACTCATGACACTTATCCTCCAAGAGGGCTATTTCCATCCCCAGTTTAAATTTTCTACTCTGAGTCATCAGGGCCATAAAGTTGTTTGGTTTTTTTAAATGGTTATAAGAATTTTTTTTCCTGTGTCAAAACTATACTTCTCTCCACTCTCTTCATACTCAGAAAGGAGCAGAACCTTATTTACTCGGGGATTCTGAGGGGCGGGGAGAGAGGGGAATAACCTTTTGACAGAGAGCAAAGGTGAAGTTATGAGTAAGGCTGTGTTTACCATGGCAAAAAGTGCAAGAGCCATAATTTGAGTTAAAGAATAAAAGGGAGGGGAAATCACAACACACATTTGAATAATTGTTAAGATAATATGAGAAAAGTGTTAAATAGGTGTCAATAATGGCTCTAGGCTGTGATTTCCAAAGGATTGCAAGGGAGTCAGGCTCATAAAATTCAATGGGAGTTGGGTGTCTATCTATCTTATGTATCAGAGGGTAGCTGTGTTAGTCTGTATCCGCAAAAACAACAAGGAGTCCGGTGGCACTTTAAAGACTAACAGATTTATTTGGGCATAAGCTTTCATGGGTAAAAAACCTCACTTCTTCAGCTGTGTGGAGACTGAAAAAAAGTGAGGTTTTTTACCCATGAAAGCTTATGCCCAGATAAATCTGTTAGTCTTTAAGGTGCCACCGGCCTCCTTGTTATCTATCTTACAGCACCCATCACTGTATTATCTAAGCACCTCCAATGTAAAACCTATAGAAATAGCAAAATCTCTTAATGGAGTTCCTGGGCCATCCCTTCTTTACAGGGTTTCTTGGAGGGATTTGGGGAAAATGAAAGGGCTGTTCAAACTGGGAGGGTTACATCTGATGGAAAGGCTTTCTCAGAGAGGAAGGTTTTGTAACATTTCCTAAAGATGATCAGACTTTGGATTCATCTGATCTCCTCTGGAAGCTTGTTACAGAGCTGGCTCTCCCTCAGCCACCTTGGAACATCCCACCCTTAAAGCAGATAGAGAACAAAGCACCAAACTCCATACAGAATACGTGTTAAAAATGATAAAGCACTAGAAAGCATGTCTTATGTGTCCTAGAACATGTTATCTATTCTTACATTATGTGGTTTAATGCTATTTAAAAAACTCAGATCATTCTTGCATACTCTGCCAGAAAGGACATTCACAGAATGTTTGCAAGAATTCATGGAGTCTTGAGCATGAGCAAGCTTCTGGTCATGGTCTTGGTCACTAAAAACACATAGGGTCCAAAAGTCACGGTCACTAAAAACACAGGGAAAAATAAATTTAAGCACCTAAGTGACTTAGGATCCCACATCCCACTGACGTTCAATGAGAAAGGGCCAAATTTACAAAGGTATTTGTAGATTTAGGCACCTAAAGGGGCAGATACTTAAGCACTTTTGTAAATTGTTAGGTGCGTGAGTTAGACACCTCACTCCCAATGCCTTTAAATGGGGGGAGGGATAGCTCAGTGGTTTGAGCATTGGCCTGCTAAACCCAGGGTTGTGAGTTCAATCCTTGAGGGGGCCATTTAGGGATCTGGGGCAAAAACCTGTCTGGGGATTGGTCCTGCTTTGAGCAGGGGGTTGGACTAGATGATCTCCTGAGGTCCCTTCTAACCCTGGTATTCTATGACTATTGCCCTGTGAGAAGGGGTGCAGGAATGGGGTTCTCTCATGCTGGAGGGGGCCCTTTTTCAGTGGGGAACAGACTCTATGGCTCTTTCGAGATTTTTAAGAACAGGTTGGACAAACACCTGTGAGGGATGGTCTGGGTTTACTTGATCCTGCCTCAGCAAAGGGGGCTGGACTTGATGACTTCTTGAATTTTAGGAAACATATACATGTATGACTTTACTCCCTGAGTGGTCCCATAGGCATAGGGGTTTGCAGGCTCAGGTCCTTAGGCCTGGCTTACAGGTGGAATTTGCCCCATTTCCAGCCATGGATGTAGCTGTGCTGGTCTAAACCCCTCATGCAGTGGAGGAAGCTATGACTGGAATTGGCTGGACCTCGCACCCCACTGGAGTGTGGTAAGAGCAGCAGGGTAGGCATGCTCTAGCATTACCCGTGAAAGGGCTCAGCTAATCTCATCATTTATCTGGTGGTACAGATGAAGTGTTCTCATTCACTCTCCATTTATCTCTCTTTGCAGAGGGAAATCACAGAGTGAGAATGATTTCCTGAGGTAATCAAGTCAGCTCTGATTATTTCAGTTGCAGTTTTCCATGAGCATCTTATAGTCCAATTCTGCAGGCATTTATATCTAACTTTGGTGTGATTTCCATGCCATTTAAATAGAAAATGACTGAAATACATTTCTTCCCATCTAATTTATGCAAATCAGGTTGGAATATTTTTTGCTGTGTGAAGAGATTCCTGTCTGTTAGGTGTTGGAGGAGATACAAGACCAAATAGGAAATTGGGGGTTGAGTGGGAGGATGTAAAGAAGCAGTCGGCTGAAATCAGTATATTTACATCAGCATATAAAATCAGTCACTTAGAGCGTTAAAAAAAAAGTCAGTCCTGCAAGTTCAAAGTATCCCCAGGTATTTTCCATGTATGAATCAGGCACACGTGAAGTAGACAGTCTATGCTTTCAACAGCAGAGGACACCTTTTTTTCCAAAGTTATGGATTCATTAATAAAAACATTTTTTGCCTGAATAAACATACTGGTTGTGGCCAGTCGACAGACAAGGGGCCTGAATCTCCTGTCACCCGAGTATAAATCAGGAGTAATGCTACTGGAGTCAGTTGAGTCACACTGTTGTAAAATGCACATAAAAGACAGGAGAATCAGGCCTAATGCATCTCCTGTTACCGAACACTCCTCCAAAATACAAGAATTATCGGAGTCTCCAGAGGATGAACCCACTCTCTCCTGCCCCAGCTCCCACCCATGCTCCACTCCCTACCCTGGGGGCTGCACAGGAGTATGGGGTAAGGCTGCCTATGGTGACCCTGTGCCTCTGCTTCACTGGGGTCATTTCCAAAGGCCCCTTTCCACCACCAGAATGACATGAAGTGGTTGGAGTGGGGAGCCATCATCCAGTTCCTAGTATTTAGGACAAAGCCATGAATCAATCTTAACTTTTACCTACACTGTGATAGTTAAACTTCAATTCTTGATTATTCATACAGTAAAGTAATGGTTATAGAACAGGTGGTATAAATGCCTCACCCTCTGCTCCTTAATCAATGGAAAGTTTGCCTAAGGAAAGCAAGTTAGTTCAGACCCAAAGTACAATGACCATTAAGTGCCAGTGAAAGGCATTTTTCCCCCCATGATCTTCTGACACATGATCTTTTTGGATTTTCAGTTTGGTGGGTAGAGAAGCGTAATATGCTTCTTGCAATACTCCTGAGGGAATTTTGTGCCAAAACAACAAACAACAACAAAAATCTGCATACAATATTTTAAAATTCTGCAAATTTTATTTGTCAAATAAATGCAGAGGCTTCAGCATGGCAGTAGGGAGCACAGGCCACTGGCTGCATGGAGGTGGAAGATCACTCTGCTGCTCCTTTCCCCCCTCCCCTGCACCCTCTGGGGACATGGACTCAGTGGTGAGGGTGCATCTGACCTTGACACAGCTCAAGGGCCAGGTCTGCCCCAGAAACACCCCCAGGCTCTGCCCCTCCACACCAAGCAAATGAGAGGGACAGAATCTTGGAAGCACGCCCAGCCCTGGTCCCCAGTCCAGGTGTGGGCAGGCAGGCTTATCCCGGCAGGATCCAAGCGTGAAGCGGAGGGCCCAGGTGTAGCGTGAGAGGGCTCTGTGTGGGGCAATCTGGGTGCAAGTGGCTGTAGGGGATCTGGGTGCAGGGGAGATCTAGATGCATAAGGGCTCATGGGGGGTGAAGGTGGTTGGGGCTCAGCAGAAGGGGTTTGGGTGTGGGGGGCTCAGTGGAGGGTTCCACGTGCAGGAGGGTGGGGCTCATTGGGAGGAGGTTTGAGTGCATGGGTCTCAGTGGATGGTGGTCTTGGTGCAGCAGTGGTGGTCCAGATGCAGGGAAAGGGGAGGGGCTCAGTGGGTACCTGAATGCAGGGGATGAGGCTCAGTGTGGGGTGGTCTCACTGCAGGGGGACTGGCTCAGCGGGGCAGGGATTCGAGTGGAGGGGAAGTCAGGCTCAGTAGGGGGTCTGGGCATACGGGAGTTTGGATGCACAGGGGCTGGGAGGATGGGGGAGCAGTTTCCTGTACAATGATCCCCCCATGGCTGAGTAGCATGGGGGCAAGAAATGGGGGGCAAAGCTCCCTGCAGCCAGGGGATGTTTCTGGGGGTGGGTCTGACCCAGCCTGGCTCTGACCACTCCTTGCAGGCGAAGTCATCATCCTGTCCTCCAGCATCCCTAGCCCAGCCCAGACTAGCAGCTGAGCCTGGTGCAGGGTAAGAGCTACCAGTCAGGGCATTCCCAGCCCTTCCCCCACTGCAGCAATTTGCTTCTCCACTGGCTGCTTCAGATGCCAAAAACGGCACGCCTGTGCTACTGGGAGGGACACATGACTACTTTTGCAGCTTCCCTGTCAGAAGTCATTTTTCTACAGGGAAGCAAAAAAATCTGTGGGGGACATGAACTCTGCACATTCACAGTGGCACAGAATTCCCCCAGGAATATTGCAAGGTAACTTGTAACAATGACAACAGATCACAAGGAAGCATTAAGGATTATTTTCTCAAATTAATTTTCAGATGTGGAAGTGGGAGATGATTGAAAAAAAAGGGAGGAGAATATGACATTTACATTTACAATAACATTTATAACTGACAGTAATATATAAAGTGATAGTAATTACCACAAATATATAAAATAGAATTTACAGTAGTTTTGTACATATGAGATCCTGATATTGGACACACACATTTTGCTCTATAGGTTGGGATTTTTAAAGCCAGATTCTTAGTGGTCACAGCTGAATGTGAGCTTGGTATTCCAGAGAGAAAAAGTTTCCATCTCCTCTGATGTCACCCCAGAGAGAAGATTAGAAGATTATCTGTGTCAGGTGGCAACAATCCAGCAGCACAGAATAGAACTTTGCACATTCAAAGAGAAAAAATGAGGGGAGAAATTCCAGCCATCTCTAAGAAATGTATATCTCAAGTCTATTGCTGGCTCACAAAGAAAATGTTTTATGCAAAGGTGTTTCTATACAGTAAATAAAATAAGAAGATCAAAGACTTGGAAGAGGATTTGTCTTTGAGAAGGAAAGAGTAGATAGTCCATGAGTCTCAGTGGCATTTCAGTCCCATTCTATTTATAAGCAGCTGCTTTCTCTAGGGAGAAGTTACAAAGGACCACTGAAAATATTAATGCTAACTACCATTTGAAAGGTGGGATTGTTTTTTAGCTGCTGCAATGGCTGCTAATATACTGCAATTCAAACTGAGCATGTGAGCTTAAATCCGACTTGCCGGGAGCATTTGTCTGGATAAAATTTGTTTGCACAGCTATTTGCAGAAGGTGAATACAAAAAAGGACACAAACTGGGCTTCTCACACTCACTAAGAAATGTGAACAAATGATCACCACCATTCTTGCAGTATTCACTCAGTGCAGAGAGAGAGAGAGAGAGACCAATGTAAAGGTCATTCTTCCATGAATATACAGTAGATCTCCAAGCATAATTCCAATTAGTTTTAATTGGGGTTGACAATGTAAACTTTCCATGTGTTAATGAGTAGTCTCAAGGGGAAACTGAAGGAGCAAAAGAACAATTATACAATTTAGGCCTGATCCTGCTGCCCCTGGTTTCAATGGCAGCTTTGCCATTTATTTCCATGGGAGTAGGATTGAGCCCTTTATATTCACCTGCAGCTGAATTTACTTTGCACTTGTGGAGGAAAAAGAGCTTGAATCCCTGAAGGTAAATATTATGTTATCGCATGGTGGATCTGAGGAGCAAGTGAGAGTCTAGCAAACTGAGAAGGCGTGGCAGCTGCAAAAATAAAATTCAGGAAGACAGATGCTCTCTGCAATGAGGCTGGTCTTAAAAGATTCACAAATGAATGGGCTCTGCAAGGTTTTCAGTGTTTCCTACCAAAATTCCTATAAATCAGCCTTTTTGGGCAGGGAGGAGGAGAGGAGTAGAATCAGTTACATCCCCAGACAGCTCGGATCTCCAAGGTTAACTGACAAAAGACTGGAGAGCTGGAATGTCCCGGGAGGAATTAAGAAGTGGCAATGTCATCCTTTCAGAAGGTGAAAGCCACCGCTTTAGTTATGGACTGTAAGTGCTTCAGAGACTAATTGCTGCCGTCTGTGACCAAGGATTTCAATTCAGTAATAAAGGAAGGTGAGGTGCCAGATACTATGAATTATGGAACCATGCTGGGAATACTAAATCTTGTTTTAAGAGAAGGAAAACCACACTCCTTTATTGAAAGTATGAGGATCAGTGCCAATTAGAACACTAGAGAGAGAGCAGGCGAGACAGAGCTGAACCTCTCGCCTGCGCCTCAGAGAAGGAGATTTATTAAAAGTGGGCCCAAATAGAACAATAAAAATAGAACATTATCAGGCCTGATTAGTCCCATGTTTTAATGAATAAGGCTTCACCATCTTTTGTCTCTAATATTTTCCACCTGTACACATTTAAATCCAGACAGACTTTGTTACCATTAAAAAAAAAATTACTTGCCAACGGTGACCATAAAGGGGCATATGCGAGGTCATAGCTTCTCTCCATATTTGAAACAGGAGATATCTGCCAGCAAATGCTGACTCATTTAGAAATAGAGTGACCAGATAGCAAGTGTGAAAAATCAAGACAGGAGGTGGGGGGTAATAGGCACCTATATAAGACAAAGCCCCAAATATCAGGACTGTCCCTATAAAATTGGGACATCTGGTCACCCTATTTAGAAGTGTAGCAAGAGGTGTGCTGGATGACCAGGGCAGAGGCTGATACATTTATCCCTCTATAGCAATGTTCTCAACCTTATTTGATTGCTCCCCTCCTTCTTTGTGTCTGTAATAGTTTACTCCCCCCGTCCCTTGCCCCACGAGTACATCTACTGATATAGGCAGCAGCGCTTCACTTAAATCAGTTTTGGCTTTTTTGTTTTTCCACTTGAGTTTTTTTTTTTTCTGTTGCACAAATGAGCCAAGGATCCATTGTAATAAGAGCAAAAGCAAAACTGCAACTGTCGTCCATGTGCACGCTCTGGCCTTATCACACTAAGGGGGTAAGTCGACCTAAATTATGCAACTCCAACTACGTGACTAACATAGCTGGAGCCAATGTAGCTTAGGCTGACTTACTGCGGTGTCTACACCGTGCTGGGTCGATGGGAGACTCTCTCCCATTGACTTACCTTACATTTCTCTTTCCAGTGGAGTAACGGAGTTGACGACACAGCAATCTGCGGTCGATTTAGTGGGTTTTCACTAGAACCACTAAATTGACCTCCAGTGTATTGATTCTCCAAAGCCAGCGTCGATCCCTGGTAAGTGTAGACAAGCCCTATGTCGTAGCAAACAGATTAACATACAGATGGCGACAACTTTCTATAATGCTATGCAAGCTTAACAGAAATCCATCAAAATGTGTAGCACCATCTAGAGTCAAATGCACAGTGCTATCTGAGGACCTGCTATGTCTGGAGGAATCAGCTTTGCTAGTTATTCATTGCTGTGGATAAAATGTGTGCAGTACATTTTTCTTCCTAAAGCTTCTCACAAATACATCCTGTGCCTCCCGGGGGGCCCGCCTCCCATTTTGAGAGCCTTTGCTCGATAGCAATCCCAGTTTGAATCTCATCACATCTCATCTCATCACAATTACTTTACAGATTCTCCACAGCTTCAGACTTTTGGGAACACCAGCAGCAAACAGCAAGCACCAAATAGGTGGTAAAATCAGATGATCCTCCAGATAGTTTCCTGCACTGAACTCAACTGCAGCCTTCAAGGTGCAGAGTCAAGGTCTCCCATCCAGGGAGATGGGATGAATTAAGAGATTGCTAATGGAATCAGAGTTGAGCAAACAATGGAGGAAAACTATTCACTAGGGTGTTCGTAAAATCTGCAGCGTAATTCAGTCTGCTCACATTCACACCCATTTTCATTTACTTCTTTGCAAACATTTGTCAGTGGCATTGGATGGAAGGAAAGGTTGCAGAGGAACTTTGTTTTTTATTTATTTGGAGAATAATAATAAGAAACACCATCACAATTAGCATAAACTGGTAACCTTTCTGTCAATGTCTGCAAAGAGGCCAAAGACTCAGTGGGAATAAGGAACGAGCAACTCCATTGCCATTTAAGTGTCCTCTCTAGGTCAGGGTTGATCAAGGCATCCATGGATCTCAAAGTGCTTGAGGAAGTCAGTGTCTTTATTTTATAGATTAAGAAACTGAGGCACAGGGAGAAGTGACTTGCCCAAGATAAGAACATAAGAACGGCCGTACCGGGTCAGATCAAAGGTCCATCTAGCCCAGTATCGGTCTACCGACAGTGGCCAATGCCAGGTGCCCCAGTGATCTCTCTCCTGCCATCCATCTCCATCCTCTGACAAATAGAGGCTAGGGACACCATTCCCTAGCCATCCTAGCTAATAGCCATTTATGGACTTAACCACCATGAATTTATCCAGTTCTCTTTTAAACGCTATTATAGTCCTAGCCTTCACAACCTCCTCAGGTAAGGAGTTCCACAAGTTGACTGTGCACTGCGTGGAGAAGAACTTCCTTTTATTTGTTTTAAACCTGCTGCCTATTAATTTCATTTGGTGACCCCTAGTTCTTGTATTATGGGAATAAGTAAATAACTTTTCCTTATCCACTTTCTCCACATCACTCATGATTTTATATACCTCTATCATATCCCCCCTTAATCTCCTCTTTTCCAAGCTGAAGAGGCCTAGCCTCTTTAATCTTTCCTCATATGGGACCCTCTCCAAACCCCTAATCATTTTAGTTGCCCTTTTCTGAACCTTTTCTAGTGCTAGAATATCTTTTTTGAGGTGAGGAGACCACATCTGTACACAGTATTCGAGATGTGGGCGTACCATGGATTTATATAAGGGCAATAATATATTCTCAGTCTTATTCTCTATCCCCTTTTTAATGATTCCTAACATCCTGTTTGCTTTTTTGACCGCCTCTGCACACTGCGTGGACATCTTCAGAGAACTATCCACGATGACTCCAAGATCTTTTTCCTGACTCGTTGTAGCTAAATTAGCCCCCATCATATTGTATGTATAGTTGGGGTTATTTTTTTCCAATGTTCATTACTTTACATTTATCCACATAAAATTTCATTTGCCATTTTGTTGCTCAATCACTTAGATCAGCAAACCAGTGGAAGAACCAGGTATCGGACCCAGGTTTCCTGAATCCCACTGCGGTGCCCTTATTCAGTAGGCCATGCTGCTTATCTGTGATAAAATGGAGGAATTCACTATGCAGGGATGTCAAATCAATTCGTCACTTGAGATAAATGTCTTAAATACGCTGTGTAGCATTTGCCTATCATCAGGAAAAAGGAAGTGAAAGCAGTAGTAGGGAGGAGAAGAGAGAAATAAAGAGAAGATACCAAAGGAAGAGAACATGTTAGATTAGTCTCTGAGGCAATAAAAATACATGTTTACGTATCTGCCATAAACTTGGGCACACATTTGATTGTGCATGTAGCTCTATGCGCAAAGCTATGGCTTTTATTTTCTGGGTACTACACCTTTAAATTTCTAAGGACTATACCTATCTGCATGCATAGCACAGAATAGACAACACAAGGCTCACCCATGCTGACTTTACTTTTATTCTTCCTTATTTTGTTGTTTCCCTAATTCTAAAATAAATGTCTGGCTGAAAGGATATGGTTGCTTTTTGGTGTGTGGATAAACATATGCAGCAGTACGTTACGGTTTGTTGAAAATTTCCAATCAAAGTGGTTTTCAATAGAAAATTGAATTTTCAACTAAACAAAATTTTCCATGAAAAGGAAGCATTTTTACACAGCATTTTTCCCCCTTTTTCTTTGAAAAACTGAAAGCCCCAAACCTAAAATATTTCACTTTGGAAATGCTGCTGAGAAGACACGTGGGAGTTGTCATTCAGTTGCTTCATGTCCTCTTTTTCATTCTAGGGTTTGGGCTTCTCAACTGGACAACAACTCCCACAATGCCTCATGGCCAGGGACTCCAATGATGCGTCACCCCCTCTTCAAAAGTGGAGACTGTGGTGCATCATGGGAGACGTACTCAAAGCTTATAAAGGAGAATGGAGACATGAGACAGTTGAACTATAACTGCTATGAGGTGCCATCGCAGCATTTCCAAATGGGAAAAAAAATGAAAATTTTCAGCAGAAATCTGATTTTTGAATTTCCACTGAAAAATTAAAGTTTTCCAGGGAAAATGCATTTAGAAAGACTTCCCAACTTTAGGCAAGACTTTACAGCATCACATTAACAGTGGTGTCCAGTGGTTCTCTGGAAGGTAAATTAGGGCCTGACCTTGTAACCACTAACTCACTTGGAGCAGTACTTACTCACACCAGTTGTCCTATTGAGTATAGTTTTCCAAAGGATTGGGTCCCAATGCAACATATGACAATGTACAATTACAAAACATTTTAGCATCCAAGTCAGTCAGTAGAAATTGAGGCTCTATTCCCCAACAGTTCCAGCACTACTGCTGCCTATCAATAGCAGCCCTGCTTGGCCACCTATTGTAGTTTTTCATTATCCTCCTTTCCCTGTTGGCACAAACCCTTCCAGGCCACTGTTTTTGCTATGTCCTGGATGCATCTCCTATCTGTGTCTTGATTAACTCACAGCAATGACAGGAACTAATGGAAGCAGGAGAGTGAAACCTTGGCTGTAAAATCCTGGAATATAGATGTTCAGCAGGGGGTGTCTGTGTGGAATTGCTAGCACATTGTGCGGAGTGCTTTGGCAGAGCTGGATTAGATGTGCTGAAATGACACCCCCGGGCCATCAAAGCAGCAGTTAATGTGAACTAATAATGGATCCTAGCATTTTTTAAACACAGTATCAGTTTATAGTTATTTTTTCCATCAGAAAATTATACTGACAAAAATTATAAGAACTTATTACTGGTGATGTTAACTTGCCAAGAATAGATAGGAAAAGTGCAAAGGGTACAGAGCTGAAAATTAAAACCCCAGGGAATTTTTTAATTTAGAGAGCAGCAGAAACTCAAAGAAATCTGTCTCATAGCAGAGCCCACATATAAGGAAATTCATGTATAGTCAAGTGTCAGGATATTTCTTCAGTCAGGGCAATGCGTCAATTGCATTTCCAGTCAGAGTGAACCTTTGCTTAGAGTAAAGTTTTTTGTAATGGTGAGTTTTCATTCTAGTTCATTTGCACAAACAGCTGCTGTGTATTTGTAAAGGGTTAAGACTCCTTTCTTTCTCCCCACTGTTACTCGAAGGCCTCATTCTGCCACTCTCATGCTGACTAGCCCCGAACTCTGCAAGTGGTCCTGTTGTATAGATGCTACAATCTGACTCTCCATTCTAAAAAGCTCATTGGATTAAGTTCTGCCCTCAGAGGGGTGTGCACTGCTCCTGCTGAAGCCACTGAGATTTGCATGTGCAGGTGAAGGCAGAATTTGTCCCCATGTTCTCTCGGAGCCAATCAAATGTTGTTTATTTAGCAATAAACTCACAGGGATACTAAGTTGGTAACTCCACCATTGGAATCCTTTTCAAACAAAGGGCCTACAGCCCTGGGGAACATGCTGCAGAGCTATTTCATGCCTTGGCTCTGTCACTGACAAATTACAAAGCAGAGCTAGATCCTGCCATCTTGGTGTGATAACTCCGGCTTCAGGGGTATTATCTCCTCCCATTACTCTGGGCTCACACACTGTGGATGCTCATCTTCACAGTGATGATGGGTTTATTCCAGTCCCAGCCCTCCAGACTCTTGTAGGTGCAGAATGCTGCTGCCTGCTGGCTTACCCATACCAAGCGTAGCACCCCCACCCTCAGACACTTCCACTTATGGCTCCCCATCCATTTCAGGAACCAGGCCAACATTATTCTCTTTGTTTTTGAGAGTCCCTTTCTCTTGAATCATCTTTCTCTCTCCTGTTCTCCCTGGGCTGCCCACTCTTCTAGCACTGGGCTACTCACTACCACTCACTCCAGGCCATCTTGAACACTTGGTGGAAGAGCCACCTTCTCTGCAAATCCTGTTACCCTTCTAGTATCCTTGTACCGCACTGACTCTCTCTGTCATTTTGAACCTCAGCTGAGAGCATCTCATTACTCCCCAGCTCCCTTTTGAGTTCCCTCTCCCCCTGCTGTATACTAGTCAGCTATGTCTGAGAAAAGCCTGATGGTCTTGTGCCTAACGCACTGGACGGGGACTCAGGCAGCCTAGGTTCAGTCCATGGCAGTGTGACCCTTTGCGAAACATCCGTTTCCTATCTGCAAAATGGAGACAACAAGACTTACCTTCTGTTTTATCTGTTCCGTTTCTAACCTCTCCAGGGCACATGCTGTCTCTTACTATTTGTTAACAGCACATACCACGAAGAGGCCCGGTTATTGGCTATAACTATGCTACTGTAACACTAAGTACTTGCATGTTTTATGTCTAAAATGTGTTTTGTGATGGAGCATGTTTGAAATACACTCTACTAAAGAAAGGTGTATTGCATTCCTGATTACTAAACTTTCCATCTCTCATACATAATTCTACCTGCAGTCCATCTCACTAACAAACAGAATGCATCTAGGACTGTTTGCTCAACTATGGATGGTTGAAATGATGCTATCATTGACATAACAACTGATATAGCCATGGAAAGAATATTAGTTTCAGAATCCTTCTGGCCAATACTCCAAGATGAAATCAGCAATGCATTATGTAGCCCATGCTACTGTATAAATATTATTTTGAGCATGGCAAGGTAAAAATAGTAGGCATAACAATTAATGATGAAGGAAAAAGCTAAGATTTATGAGATGAAAACCTGACTTGATGCTGGCTCTTTAAAAATACACTTGAACAATGCATGGAAAAGTAAACCTTTTCCATCATATCCACATTCCTTCTGCACCTCAGAATTGTAATTAGTGACAATGGGGGTTGGGGTGGGGGGCAGAGGAACTCATTTGACAGTTTTCCTCAGGGCAGACTTTTTACTTCTATCTACATCTACACAGCTCTCTGTTACTGTTTCCCCTGGCAAAACTCGTCCTCTATTTCACTGGGTTCCTTAGCAGAGACAGGAGCAGATGTAGGGCTAATCCACATTTTCTCCTCTATTGATGAACACTTTGCTTAGCCACTACTGGACTAACTATTTAATTTTCCAGAGATGGACGATGATGCACAGGGACACACACAGCATTAGGTGAACAGAAAACTCCTTTATAATCCTGCCTGCTCTGTGAAATAACAGATCTAAATTAAACACCATGGGCCAAAGTCATCCCTGGGTTAACTCCATTGATCCAAATGTACTTTGACTTGACTGAATTACACCAGGAATGAACTTGGCCCACTGTGTTTATACCGTGTTGGATGATATCGCCAGGAAATTTGAACTTGAGCTGCACACATGTATAAACTTGACTATTCTGGCTGAGACACTGATACTATGCTGCATTTAGCTTGTTGTTCTTTGATCTGGATCTGTCATCATCCCTTATGAGTATTTCTTTATAAAGATTACTGGGCCCTCTGAAAATATGAGGAGTAATACAGAAATCCTGTCTACATGCAAAATGTGGACTGTATGGACTGTATTTTTTCCAATTAGTCCAAAACCAAAACCATACCTCTATCAGTTATTTCAGATCTGTCAGTATAAAGTGTACATGCTGTTAGGAATCTCCCCTGAATACACTAAAAAGTGGATCAGTACCCAGTACATTAAGATGCAAAGAATATAACTTTTGGAAGAACTAATAGTGCATAAATGCAGCCAGAGATTTCCCAGCGCTGGAATTTACAAGGTTAAATTACAGATTTCATGCTACTGTTGAGAAGGAATTTGAAGTTCACTCAGATTCCTTGGGAGTTCAGCAAAGAGCTTTCTAGAGTGCAACAGATTTGGTGGGTCAGCCTGGTTTCCCTATCACAGCAGAGGCCATAGAATTCTGCAGTTACTCAACAACCCTCACTCATATGATAGATGCCATCTTGGCACAAAGGATCGCCAGGCCATGAGGAGATTGTGTGTGTAGACTTCACTTACCTGGAAATGAGCAAAAGTCAGACACAGAGCCTGATTCTGTACCATTGGAGTCATTGGGAGCATTGCCATTGGCTTTATTGGGAGCAGGAGCAGGCCTATATTGAGTAATGTATAATATTTGCAATGAAGGAATATATCCATTAATTTACCCAGCAACTTTTTAATACCCCATCTCGCTATCTGGTGCTGTATGTTTTCTGAGCCTTCAGTTTATCTTTGCAATCACTAGCCACTCTGTATTTATTCTATACTATATTATTCTGTACAGAGACTGGAAGAAGCCAAAACCTGGTCTCTTTTTCCATCTGTGTTTCTGCATTGTATGTAATTGTGATTTCACGGTCAGATCTTGCAAGCAGGGATTTCATTCCTTGATATCCATCGCTACACCTCTGCTCCGGCACTACATCTTTGACACTTTGCAAAGTAATATGCACACTAAAAGCCCAATCCTGCAACCCTCACCCTTGTAAATAATCCTTAAACAAGTAGCATCAGTGAATTCATTGGGACTTCTCACATGAATAAAGGTTGCAGGATTCCTGGTTCCAATTATATATATAAATAACAACAACATTGTTTACCAAACTATGAAGCATTAACTGGACAGAACTACCTGACCTTCGGACATGTTTAAAAATATTTCTAACATGCCCTATGACATATGCAGTCATACAATGAAGTGCATGATATAGAACATATTGAACTCATAGACTCATAGGTCAGAAGGGACCAATATGATCATCTAGTCTGACCTCCTGCACAAAGCAGGCCACAGAACCCTACCCATCCACTTTTATAACAACCCCTAACCCATGACTGAGTTATTGAA